>NW_028277047.1:5275054-5588818 GCF_059951505.1 Python bivittatus | reverse complement strand
TATGAAGTTTACAAATTAGCTAATATTATTGATGTATAGAGTTAACACCCACAAGAGTTAACAACAGCTTTTGAAAGGGAGTGAGACGAAAGGACAGAGGACAGGCCTTTAAGCAGCACTTGGGATCTCAGTGACTGCAGATGCTGTGCTATCCCAAAGATCTCCAAATAGAGCCATTAAGATTTTCTTAAAAAATTAAAAATAGACAAAATATTTTAGACTGCCTCTCTCATGAGATTAAATTTGTGGGGGGCACCTCCACTTGGTGTCTGAAAAGGCTGCCACTCCTTATTTTAAGGCATTAGCCATGATAACCAGACAGAACCTCTAGATAGAGAAACAACCTACAGGTAGTCCTCAAGTTACAACCATTCGTTCAGCAACCATTCGAAGTTACAACGGTGCTGAAAAATGGACTTACAACTGGTCCCCAAAGTTACAGCCTTTAAAGCGCCCCCGTGGTCACGCAATTGCAATCTGGGCACTTGACAACCTATTCGTACTTACGACCAGTTGCCGAGCACCCCGCGATCAGCGATCGCCATTTGCAACCTTCCCTGCCAGCTTCCCACAAGCAAAGTCAATGGGGAAGCCGGCAGGGGAGGTCGCAAATCACTGGGGTAAGTCTCCCCCACCCACCCCAGCCTTTCTTCGTTTGCACGCACTGCACCCTCCTTCCCCTCTTTACTCACACGCATGCACTGCGCTGTCCTTCCCTCACTCACACCAGCACCCTCCTTCCCCCTTCGCTTGCTCGCACCACACTCTCCTTCACTCCTTCGCTTGCTCTGTGCCCCCTTCGTGCTGTGCTGTGGCTTTGCAGGAGGAAGGAGAAAGCCTCACGAATGGCCAGCAGCTTCCAATGTGAGCTACAGAGCAGGGGCCGGATGGCAATGGGGAGTTCCAGGATTGCTGTCACTAAGCGATACAGTCACCTGATGTCTTGCTTTACAACCACACTGCTTAGCGATGGAAATTCTGGTCCCAATTGTGATCGTAAGTCGAGGACCACCTGTATCTCCAAGTAAGGCAAACTTCTGGAGGGCAATGGCACTCCAAAGCTACTACCTTCAACATTCCCTTTGTGGGATTCCTAAGCATCTGGCTGGCCACAATGACTAACAATATGCTGGAGAAGACAGTGGATCAAAAAATCTTTTAAATCTTATTCTATTGAAAAGCTCTCACTAGCACAGAGAATGCAACTATTATTCTTGTGTTTCAGAAGACAATCTTATTAAGAATTTTATCTTTGACTGAGAATACTTTATAGTCCAATACAAAGGCAATGATTCAAATTATTTAGCTATTCAGAGGCAAGAGTTACTGCTATACTTGTCTGTATAAATAAAACTTTAAAGACTGCATATACTCACATCTAAATATTTCCTTGGATTGTAGCTATTTATGTCAAAACTCCTTTTAAAAGATATTCTTTCTAGGTAGCACTGCTGCTATTTTCAGGGCTTTAGCTTAAATTGCTGTATGCAGAAAAGAATCTACATGTTCACTAACTGAAATAGTTGTTTCTGTAAATTAAAATCACCCATGCAGTTTATGTACAGGTAATCCTTGCTTACTGACCACTCATTCAGTGACCATTCAAAGTTATGATGGTGCTGATAAAATAACTTTATGGCCAATTTACAACTATTTACAAGCTTTGCAGTGTCCCTCAGTCACGTGATCACCATTATAGTCAGTACGTGCTGTCCTGTGCCTGACCTGTGTTGTCTTCTCCCCCCCACTTGCAGAGCAGACATATTGGAGAGGAAGGGATTGCAAGAGCGTAAGCTGTCTGCTCTTCTACACATCAAAAGCAATGCAATCGTGTTGGCAAAGGAGAGATTGGCAAAGGGTCAGGCAAAGGAGAGATTGCCTACAGAAATCACTTGCTGCCCCCCCACCCCCCGCAGTGCGGAGAGATTGGAGAGGAAGGGATTTCAAGAGACTAAGCTGTTTGCGCCACCCGCCACTGTGATTGTATTGCTTTCGATGTGTACAACACAGTAAGCAAGCATTCGAGCATTCCAAAGGGTGGGGGAGTGGTTAGGAAACAAACAAAAACTGAAGGTATGAAGTTGAGTAGTCTTGTCTCTTTCCAGCCAGAAAACAGAGTCACGATCACGTGATTTCCCATTTAGCCATCACTTCACTTAGCAGTGGAGTTGCTGGTCCCAATTAGGGTTCCTGAGCAAGGACTACCTGTATGTAGGTTCAGTTAGCTCTGCTGATCAAACTAAGAAAATATGTAGACCAATACTGCCACCCAGTGAAAGATGTTTGTAACCATTTTAAAATGCTATTTATTCATGACTCTAAACCACTCTAGATCTTTTTCAGATGGTAGGTAACAATACTTTAAATTAACCAAGACTCTCAGAAGATGACTTTGATATTATTTCTAGAATTTGAAATATTGTCCTTAGCCTTCTATTGAGGCTTACAACCAAATTGCCTCTTCTGAAGGACTTAAAATGATACTATTAGTATAGAATCTAGTCAGATCACTTCTGCTTGCTTTCTTCTACCATCAAGTGTGGCAAAATGAAAGCTAATCATCTCTGCATAATGGATCTCCTCAACATGGGACCCTGGGTTGATGTTTTTAATTTGTTTATTCCCTCTCACAAGAAAGTAAAGCCAAACAAGCTTGGATAGTATTGGGTACCGGTATGCAGCTTACTCACAATAAGCTCTATCTAGTTAGATTCCTGTTTTATTACGGCATGTGAATGCGGCCTGTGTTTACATAACGTTCTAAAACACATCCAAGAGCACCACACCACATGACACAGCAAACTACAGCCAGCCCAAATTTGCCACTTGCCAGGCTTGTCAAGTGATATCCACACTACTTTTGCAGTAGCTAGCCAACTAGCATGTCTGCACCTTCCTCCCAATTCATCAGATTAGGGAAACACTTCAAAGCCTGTGGTGGTCCAACTGGAGTCAGAGCAACCATGTACAGAGTGGGGAACATTAAATCTCCTGAAACCCCCTTGATATCCTTGTGTCAGTCCCTGCAGGCATAAAGGGAGAAACGTTGAGTCTAGAGAAACAAGGACACTATCATTCAAGCGGGCTCATTTTATGGACCAGATAGGCTGTTGGTTCTGGGTAAAAAATAAATAAGCAACAAAATAAAAACTTTGGTGCAAATTATAATTAAAAGGCTCTTTCTTAGCTGTACTGCTTAGAGTGACACCTGAACCCAACCAATTATTTCCACTCAAAATACCTGCCTTCTTAACATCTTTTGGGACACTTCAGGTATTTCCTTGCCTACTGTTGCCTAAATGCCCTCCTTTGCCATAGACAAGCCTATCTAAGGCTCAATGAGCTCACAGGTAGAGGTTGAAACAGAAGAAATTTTGAAGCCGGGCACATTAACCATACCTTGGCCTTGCCTTTGCCTCGTCGTTTTGGTGTGTCTTCCTCGTAATCCTCATCATCCAGATCATCTAAGAAATCATCAGGTTCCAGGATCCGCTAAAACAGAAAGAAAAGAAAAGGATGCAAAAAGCTATGAGAATCTGATATTTAGTTTATCCAAGGAATATTCCTGCTCTAAATCACAGCTCTGCCAGTAGCAGTTCTGTGACAAGCTGGCTGATAAAACAACCCCCCTTGCAAAAACAAAGAGACTCTGCAATTATGCAGGACAAATGCTAACAACGGTGTTCTTGCTAAATCAGTGACCATTTTCAAGGCAGATTCTGAACCAAAAGGCAGGTACAACCTGAATGACATGATAAATAGACAGGACTTTTCATAAGTCCTTAAAGACCTGGCTCTGTGCCCGGGCCTGCGGCCCTGAATGTGTGCAGGGACCCGTTTCTTGGTTATTTTAACAATTATGGTGTATGATTTATTCTCAGCTGCTATGTATTATTGTAATTGTTTTTATTTTACTTTTAATTTTGTTCGCTGCCCGGAGTCACCTGTTGAGACGGGCAGCCATACAAACTGAATGAATGAATGAATAAAATAAAGTCAAGCACAGAAGTCACGTGTTCTATACATGTGATGGAATGTATCTATGAAGAGGAGGGTGATGTGGTGGATAGCAACAGAGAGCGAGGCGATCAGGAAGGAGGGGGTGCATTCCAGGAAGGAAAAGGAGACAAAAGACAACACAGTCCGCAGGGGGAGCGTGGGAAGTATAAGAAGCTCAGGATAGCCACTCCCTAGAATCTCCCAGGGTATATCCACTAGTTGCAGTAGTACAGATTTAGCCTGGCAAGATTCTGTCTATATGCTGTAAGCAAACAATGGAACTTAACTCAACTGGACTGTTTCACCGCTGTTCTTGGGCTGGGCCTGACAATACATGAGCATCTTCCAAAGGAAACTTCTGTTATTTTACCACAGGGCCCCCTGGAGAAAGTAAAGACAGGCAAGGCTGCCCTTCTCTACCATACCTTCCGGGTGCGGCTATTGGCAACGGGGAACTCGCTGAGGCTGTCTTCATCGGTGCGAGGGTCAGGCAAGCTGCGTTTCTCAAGAGGGTCTGTCCTTAAGAGGGCCTCCAAACTGCTGCCATCCTGAGAGATTAAGCCTTCTTTCTTCAGGGCCTGCTCAGTGTCTGCCAAAAATAAAATTGAGATTTCGCTGTCTGCCAAAAATAAAATTGAGATTTCACTGTCTTAATGCCACTACAGTTAAAACAAAGACTCTAAACTTTCGTTAACTAGGCCAAATAACCCAAGAAAAAGCTGACAAGGACCACAGCTAAGGCCAATGCAGAAATCTATTAGGTACCGAAAAGCAATCACCATAGCCTAATTGCCAGTAAGCACAACTGGGCTGGCAGATGCAGGAAGTGGACTTATTTGCCAGTAAATACAGATAGCCGAGCTACCAGATGCAGTATAGAACTCTGGGAGCATTATTTTAGAGTTCTACAAAAAGTGACAATCTCTCCCAGCAGCCAGTTTGCCTCATGATGTATCTTGGAACACTCAGTATTTGGGAAACCAAGCAGGGCATGACGTATTAATTTTAATTTGCTCTGTATGCCAGGATAATAGCACTACAGCTGTTCAATTACTGTAATGGTATTTTAACCACACCATTTATATTTTGCCTGTATCTGCTGCTGAAAACAACAAATACACGAAGCTTTATCCACAACAAGTTTATTAGCCTTCTAAGTACACAGGTATTCTGCTGATTAAAAAAAAAAAAAGACAGGGATGAAAATCTCGAAGGACTGTGAGTGGTGGCAGGGACAGAGTGAGGAATTTCATAAGAACAAAAAATCCGCATTAGAAGAGTGGTTTACTAATTACTATATAAAATCAGAAATGGTAGCATGACCCATTAAGGAAAAGCACAAATAAATATCTATCTCAAACCACAGAACTATACTTACATGCAGAAGCAAACCGTTGTAACAGTAAAAAAAACAACCAGCACTCGTTATTCAGACTGTTGTTGGGCCTAAACTAATCCTGCTTCCCACCAATTCCAACAAATCTCAAAGAATCTGAAATAGGTTTACACATATATACATTTATCTACAATTTTGCCATATTTTTTCACATGGTATTGTCCGAGTCTGATCATTGTGGGTGAATGGACCCCCAAAAAATCTCTCTCCCCCTCCGCCCCTTATAATGCTTCAGCCCCAGATCTGAAACATGTCCAACACTTCCTTGTGGTAGAGGCCAACGGTCCTGGAGAAGCTATCTTTTAAGAAAGTCATCAGTACTGGATCTTTTCACTGAGAAGCTCCTGCTAAACCTTCAAGGTGCTTTTGAGTTTTCCAAAGAGCTGACTGAGTAAAATTTAAAAGGGTATCTTCCCAAGGTTCTTATGGATGCTTACTGAAGTCAGTAAACTGAGCCAATGTTTATATCAGAAATAATGCAAGCTGCAGAAAGAATGGTAGTTTAGTCTCGTCTGACACGGAAAATCCATTTTCTTTATTTTAGCAATGCAACTATATTGAGAAGTCACTGATCCTCATCATCCTACTTTAAATGGCTAACAATCTAGCTGCAAATCTGCCTTATGTTTAGTGGCAATCTATGGGATCAATAGTCTGTGTTTCTTCACTGACTATAAATGAGAGGAAGTCTGTCTCTTCACCAGACCAGTATGAAAACTTATCTTTAACCATGTGGAAGACATATGCAGAAGTCCAAGCTTTTCCCCCTCTGCTGCACCCACTTACGAGCCATAGAAACTAATCAGGCCAACAGAAGGAGGATGGAATGATCTCTTCTGCGACCCTTAACGTTGACCTGTACAGAATTCCTAGTCGCAGCCAGACAATTTGTGAAATACATGGCTGTCCTGTTGGTCCACTAGTATATAAGTAACAGGATACAGACAAAGGTACTTTGTCGTGGCTGATTTAGAACTATGGAGTTCTCTTCCTCAGACAGTCCATGCATCTATGATGGAGTGCATTCCACATACCTTGGAATTTACCTGGACAATTACAAATTCTGCAAAGTATGCCTGAAGGATCATTTCCGCCAGCAAAAGCTGTTATGATTCCATCTGTAATGATGGAGAGTGAAATCTTAGTACAATACAGACAAGGCAAACCTGGTTTAATGGTAGGGAAAGAAAGTCTTGGATCCTCTGGAGGGTGAGCACGGCGTTTTTTCCTCCAGCGCCGAGCCGGGTAGGAATAGAGCTGGCCAGATGCCAAACCTTCCAACAACAAGAAAAGAGGAAATCAAAGTTTATATATAAATTGAATAAATAAAGTTGGGGGAAAAAAGCATCAGGAAAACAGTTCTAAGGCAAACTCTTCTGGTTTGGGACATTAAACATTTCCAGCAGCTCTCTTTGCAGGGATCAAATGAGCATTTCTAGTCTATACTAGCACTAATTCATGCTGCTGTCATGGACCCCCCCCCCCCCGGAAATCATACAGCAACTTCCTACCATGAGCAAATGGGTTTCATGAGGAAAGTGAGACCTGGTTTCAGTCCCAGATCCCACATACATACTTAAATGAACTTAAGCAGGGAAGCCGCTGCCTCAAACTGACATCACGGAACTGACATCCCAGTCAGAACCCAGGTTTTCATATGCCATCCTTATACCCAACCTGGTCCCCTGTGCCGCTTCTCCATCCAAATGTAGCAGTTACTCTGCGCCACCCCAGTCTGTGAATCCAGGAATGGTAATCGAACACTCCTCTCGGCACACAGCCGGGCATTGTAATTATGGCACTGCTCCATTGCATCCTTGTAATATTGTTCACCAAGGCTAGGAGAAAAAAAAGGGGGGGGGGAACCATCAATGAAATGTCTTTCTGTAGTACTATGGTGTGCATTGTTTTTTGTCCCAGGACAACGTTCTGATTTAAAGGGACATGCTGGAAGTAAAACTCCCAAAATCAGCAAAATTTTTATTTGAGCTCATTTAGATGTAATGACAAATAAATTAAATATGGCTTCCCCAACTCTTATGTAATTTCCTCTTTCACACTGAAAAGTACAAACCAGCACCTACTTTTGGTGGGGTTCTGGGAGAACGTGCATTCAGCCCTGGGGACTGTGGTTGTATATCCCTGCCTGAATTAGTTCTTTGGGAGCCTCTGAATGAGTTTGCATTTAACATTAAGCTAATTTTTTAAAGCATGATTTATTGTTGAACAAGCTATAATATATTGATTCACTTAGTGTGATGGTGAACCTGCCTCCATTTAACCAAGAAAACTATAGATGGGTGATCTCATTTCTTAAGCATTACAAGAGCCTTCCCCTAGCAGGATAGCCCTTTTGACAGATTGCAAACATTGTATTTCATTCACACAGCTGGCTCATACTCAGATATTGTCATATTTCAATGCGAAGAGGCTGATTTGAAATTCAAATTATAAGCTTGGATTTAAGCTTTCCTTCTCAGAACAAAAGAAGCACCTGTGGAGCGAATACTGTAACTCACTTTCAATCTAGTAAATTCACCGAAGAAAGAAAATGCCCAATTCTATTCAATAACTCCATTAGCAAAGAGGCTTAGATGGAAAATTCTTAGAGAAAAGAAGAAATATCTGAGAGAGAGAGAGAGTGTACACATATATACACAGCTTGTATTTTTTTTCCTTGTTCTTTAAAAATCTGTGGTGCAGCAGCAATGAAGTCTCTCTAATTGAACAGTCTCTAATTATAGTAATTTCAATGTTTAAACCTTGTCACACACAAAAAGCTAAAGGAGGGTACAGAAACCAATGCATATTAACTTGCTTGAAGGAAAATAACATTACAACTTTGCTGTCTGGGAGGGGGGGACTAAAGAGAGGGAAATAAAATTAAGTAATTAAATCAGAATCCCACTATGTTTACACTGTTTTACATTCAATCTTGATCATAAAATATCAATTGAAACAGCTTAAAGAAATTTAGAAACACAAATTAGCATGAAAACATTGACCCTGGCTCAGTTATTGCACAGACTTTCCTCAACAAGTAGCATGGTTTTCACCTGAAATTTGTGATAAAACAGCAAAGCTCCTGGTTTAACCACCTCTACTGCATTTCTTCACAGCATTCACAAATACCTGAGTAGGAGGGCCATTTTACAATTCTGCTCAAACCCCAACTAAGTCTGCCATTCCTGAGAGTTTCAGTTCCTCTCCTTTGGAGGGCCAAAATGCACCATGTCTTCACCTTTCAAAAGAGCTGACTCCCAATTTCCTCCAGTAGTTCTGATTTTTATGGCCACTGCTCTTCTTTTGAAATTTCTATCTTTGGGGCTCAGAAGTAGAGTCACATTTTTGGTTACTCTCCTCTCCAACTTCAACACACCTTTCTATGGGGAAATCACTGCCCTCCAACTTCATCCCTCCAACTCCTTCCTTCTACCATGTGAGAAGTTTTCCTTTTCCCCCAAATCCACATCTTTGCTCCAGAGGTGGGAAGACAGTGGGCAAAATTCATAATTTCTAAATAAAACCTTTCTCCAGCTGCTTTTTGTATTAGATTTTGTGAAAAGAAACTTAAATTTCTCTCAAACATCTCCAGTCTACCCATCTGTTTCATGGGTCAGGGTTTTTCTCTAGTCTGCCTTCCCCATCCTAAATTCCCATGAAAAGCAGTGGAGGGAATGTTATGATAGAAAATATACAGCACCCTCAATCATCAAATTTGATTTCTGAAAATTTAATATCAATGTATTATACGTAACTCTCTTTCCCTTCCCTAACCCAGCCAGGAATATCTGAAGGCAGGAGGAAGCTGAGAAACCAATTATGTCCATGCAACACATCTTTCAACTTTATAAAACTTTTTCATTTGAAATAAACTCCCCCAAATCAATTTTAAGTGGGAAGGGTGAGCTTGTTAAATTTGGATAATTTTATTGTTAAGACAGCCATTCTCATCTCTCATTCCACTGTTACTTTAGGTTAATATTGGCTCCACAAGCTGCAACTATTAAAAACCTGACATTGCTGCCAGTTTGTCCAGGCAGGACAGAAGTGATTCAATGATCCAGTTTTGCCTTTGAATGATGTTGGGTTTGCAGAGGGTAAAGTTGGAGCCCTCTTATAACTTGTTCAGGGGTTCATGCAGACCAAGACAGCTGCTGGCTTGTTCAGGCATGGCAGGAGTTCTGGCAGCAATCCTGTTTTTGCACGCACAACCCACCCAAAATTTGAGATGACCTTCACATTAGCTGGCAAGCCAGTTTGAGTACTGCTGGCTTATCCTTGAAAATTAACTCAATTAACACAGAAAATGAGTTAACTGAGTGATTAAATTAAGCATGTTGTAAGAACCAGTCAATGGCTGTGTTCACAGAACACACAATGCCCAAACAAATAAACCACATTTATGGTTAATGTAATGATCTAATTCACACATGTGAAAACAATGACTAGATTCCAACAACACACTAAATCATAAACTGTAAAGAAGACATGTAATGGAACCAGCTCAGTTACAAATGTAACAGTTTATTTATTAAATTTACACCCATCTTTCCTTCAGGAATTTAAGGCAGATATTTATTTATTTATTTATTAGACGTATATGGTACCTACATAGTCCTCCCTGTCACTTTTCCCAACAACAACCCTGAGAGGTAGGTTGAGCTGAGAGAAAGCGACTGGCACCAAATCACTCAGGGAGTTTCTACGGATGATGATGGACTTAAATCCGAGTCTCTCCAAGCCCTTCACCATTAAACCACACCAGGTCTCTCTGCTCAACATGCAAACTGTAGAGAGTAAGGAAGATGACCTTGATGGAGATGTGCAAATCTGTTACCAAAGTGACGAGGGCTGAAATATCTTAAGTCCTCAACAGACAGAAAATATGCGGAAGAGGCTCAAACAGACAGCTCCCTACTTCACTAAACTCTCAGAAGGAGGTGCAACATTCTGTTGTTATAGCAACCCTTAATAAAAGTAGTTTTAGCTTTCCTGTGGAGTTGATCTCCTGATCTGGCTTATCTGGTGGGACTGACATCAGTCTTGCAAATCTGTTTGTGCTGGACCTCCTCCTCCTTATAGCTCAGTGAATTAGGGAGGTGTCTGTTCCAGCCTCTTTGGTATATTTTCTCTCCGTGGGGGATTTAGATATGTTTCACCCCTTCTCACTTTGGTAATGGATCTTGCATCTCTCCGTCAAGGTCATCTTCCTCACAGCATTGTTGTTGTGGGGAAAACAGGAAGCAGGAGCCTTAGGTATGGAAGCTGCCCTGAGTGGACTCAAAATAAAAATCAAATAAATAAATATAACAGTAATTAGCTTATTGACAGTAATTAGCTTATTGTACAGTATCTTTCAACTTTGGCGACTTTAAGATGGGCGGACTTCAATTCCCAGAATTCCCCAGCCAGCATGCTGGCTGGGGAATTCTGGGAGTTGAAGTCTGCCCATCTTAAAGTCGCCACGGTTGAGAAACACTGGGTTAGTAGGTCAGGCAAACTCACTCCCCATCTTCAAGGCGCTGTCCCATCCATGAAAATTAGTTAATTCAGCAACCAAAACAAAACGCGCGGGAGCCCGGATTCACCCTTTCCCAAGGCAGCCCCTTTTCTTCTCTGACCCTCATCCCCTTCCTCCAAGGTTGCAGTTGCTTTAAAGAAGAAATAACCCCCCTTTTTTTCATATTCCCATCTCCTTCGTTGGGTGCCTAGAGGAGAAATTCATGACCTCCCTCAAACTTCCATGGAGGACTTTGGCTTTTGGGGAGGGGGGGAGGAGCTCATTTTCTCCAAAAAGCAGTCCCAAATTGGATGACCCCCCCTTTTTTTTCTGAGGAAGTTTGCCAGGAAGACAGAGAGCAAGGGCAGGCTTGGGGCGATGGGAGTTGTGATCCAACATACTTGGGGGGGGGATACCAGGTTGGAGACGGGGCTCCCCAATGCTCAATCTCTCAATCTCCCCTTTTTTCCTCTCTCTTTTTGCCTCCCCCCCCTCCAATTTTCTTTCCAGAAACCTATCCCTAAACACACAATTACAGACATATTAAGGGAAGGGATTTTTTTCCCACCTCCACAGGTTCCTCTCACCATTTACTGTATTTCATTCATGCCTTGGGGGAGGGGGATTTTTCTGCCCCTTCCAGAAGCTCCGTAATTGGGATTCGGGTTCGTTTTTTAAAAAAAATGGGTGTTTTTCCTTTTGAAAAGCTCGCCTCCCCCCCGCCCTTTAAAAAGGCATCTTAAGGTTTCCGGACGGTCTCTTTTTCCCCACATACCTCACTTCTGAAACTTTAAGGGGGGGGCACTTTTTCATTCTCGCTCCCCCACATATACACTCCGTCCGGGGGATTTTGTCCCCACCCGAGAGAATAACCCACTTTTTTTAAAATATCACGTCAGTCCTAAGCAATGAGTAGAGGAGAAAAAAAGAGATCCAATAGCTAACCCCTCGCCTTCCATTCTCACGTCAGGAACACCCCCGCAAGCGGAATGGACTCTTCCCCAACAACCCTCCTGCGCGCACTTCGCCAAGGTTCAGGCTGTACCATTACAACCAAACGGGGGGAAGTGGGGGGGGAAAGAGGGACAGTTCCACTCACAGCTTCACCACATTCTGTACCACCGCCGCCATCTTCCCCTCTGCCGCCTGTGGCCGCGAAGTACGCGAGGGCGCATGCGTCGAATGCCCATTCGCGCTGACTCGGGCGACCGCTCTCCATGAAACCTTCCGCTCAGGCCCGGAAGGCAGCGCATGCGTACTAACCCCAACCCGCCCTCACGCTCCGGGAAAGAGAGGCAGCTACTCCCACGCTCTTCCCGCCGTTGACCTGGAACGCGCAAAGGACGCGCAGGCGCAAAGGAGGCACAGCTGCCGGGGATCGTCCGCAAGGTTCCATTTATCCGCGTTGCGCATGCGGCACGCCCGCAATCGACGGCGCATGCGTGAAAAGTGGCGGGAAAGCGATGTTGCTCGACACAGATCTGCATCTAACGTTTTCGGTTTAGTATTTTGCAGTATTTACAGAAATAGTAAAAAAAATGGTCTCATACTGCCCTTACATATAAGTGCCTACCCTCCAAAAAATACTAAGCGTTTTAAATGACGGTTTCCTTTTGCAAATCCATATTATATATATTTAGTTATTTATTATTAAATTTATATGCCGCCCACCTCCCCGAGGGTGCCTCTGGGCGGCTTGCAATTAAAATCCAGGGCCATAAAAGCAATAAAAATAGAAATATCCCCAATTAAAATTATATATAGGTATAAATATACATTTATGCAAATACACATGTCTGCACACTTATTTTTATTTATTTATATTTCAAATTTGGACACCGCCCATCTCACGAGGAAGTGACTCTGGGTGGTTTACAATAAAAACCACAAATATCAGTTACAATACAATGAACATTTTATTCATTTATGTATATTTCAAATTTAGATACTGCCCACCTCACAAAAAAGTAGTATAGTATGAAAATACAATAAAACCAAATACTGTACATACAGAAATCATTTCAAAGAATGAGGATCAAATGCGGCACTGGCTAAAGTTATGTTATTTGAAAGAGAAAATATGAAGTGATCCGGGTGACAACTGATTGCGCTGTGCCAGCTGCAAATTTCCACCACCGCTGGTGCCCAGGCGGGCCACGTGGGGCGGGCAGTGATGGGAGTTGTAGTCCACGCCATTGGCTGGGCCCTCGCCCCTCATTCAACAGGGTCAAATGGGGTCAGCGGGGGGGAAGCGACTGTGCCATTAATTCATTGTGCCGTTAATTTGTGATGTCAGCCAAGCCGCTGCCTTTTGCAAAACCAGGTTTAAGGATCTGTGGTCAAGCTGGCATGAAACAGTCCATACGTCCCTCAAGACCTGGTTACGTGACCAGGCCTGGGGCTCCCAGGGGACCGGGGAGATTTTACGATGGCTGCCTTATCCATTTGATCCTCTCCTGTTTTGTGTGTTTTTACAGTTTTTTATATCTAGTTGTTTTTATGTATTTATTTCTTTAATTGTTGTACGCCGCCCAGAGTCACCTTGTGTGAGATGGGGGCTATATAAACATAATAAATAAATAAATAAAAAGTTCAGGGAGGGAGCAAGCTATGCTTTTTCTTTCTTTATTCAATTTAGATATATTTTAAACCTCTGAATCGGTGTTGCTCAACCTTGGCCTCTTGAAGATGGGTGGACTTCAACTCCCAGGATTCCCCAGCCAGGGGAATCCTGGGAGTTGAAGTCCACCCATCTTCAAGAGGCCAAGGTTGAGCAACACTGCTCTGAATAGTGAAAGAACAGATTAAGAAGCATCTAGGAGGAATTCAGTTATTAAGTGATCACACTGCAATCCTTTCCCTGCTGTAGAAAGAATCCCGCTGAGATTAGCGCTCCCAGGGAGAGAGAGCAGGGTGGTACAATGCCACGTTCAATGCATTAATCTATTTATCTCCTCCTAATGAGCTGAACCCAGCAAGCCCCATCTCACTGACGGGTTTATTAGCCGTACGGCAATTCCGCTTTCATGCATCCTTAACGTTGCCGCCTGGCTCTTCGCCGATGGCAACGTCACGCCATCGCATTTGAACTGGCACGTTCGCCATCGCCAAGCTGCAAAGAAGGATCGTTGCAAACTGGAAGGTGGCAGACCCTTGTTGAAATAAATCTGCTAGAATTCTTGTAGGAGAGCTGCAATAATCTAGGGCCATGCTCCAATTGCATTTGGGGGACCCTTGGGGGTCCCCGAGACCCTTCCAGGGGCTCCGCAAAGTCAAATAAATACAGATTTTAACATTTCTGAGTTCTCATTTCTAACACAATACCTGCTGATAGATATCACCCCCATCGTCTTGAATTGTATATAGTCTTTTTATATAGAATTATTAATTTGAATATGGATTTTTATATGTTTAACAACTGTTTTGGGGTGAACCGTCCAGAGTCACCCTCTAGGGGAGATGGGCGGCATATAAATTTAATAAATAAATACAGTGACCATATGCCCTTTATTATAAATGATACTTCTTATATTTCAGAAAGCTGTCCATTGATTTCATTTAATTATTTACGCTCTTGGTTTTGCTCTGGAATTTCCCTGCGTAAAGCAAAGTTAGAAACATAAGCGAGGCTTATACATTTAATAAATAAATAAATGAATACAGTGACCACCTGCCCTTCGTTACAAATTATATGAATCGTATTCATTTCAGAAAGCTGTCCTTTTGATTATTTACGTCCTTGGTTTTGCTCTTGAATTTTCCTTTGTCAAGCAAAGTTCTACACGTAAACCATTCAAAACATGTTCACTCCTTATGAACCTCTTTCAGATTTTTTCAAGTTTGTCCTTTATTTTTTTCCGAGAAACTGAGGTCACGGTACATCTAAGCTCTTGGAGGCCCTCAATCATTTTGAAGAATGAAAAGGGGTCCCGAGACCCAAATGTTGGAGAACCGCTGGTCTAGAGTAGCCAAAAAACAGGAATCTGGAATTTTTCCCGACTAACAGATGTTATTAAAAGGCAATGATGCAGCGCACTTTATCAGATGCAGACTGATTTAAACGAGGATTAGGTGGCAGGTTTCTTGAGACCTTCGGAGATAGCCTGAAAATTTTGATGTAGGTTAATTCAGCAATCTCGGGCTCAATTGCGCTGGCAAAGTTTCCCCTCCACCCTTGCCCCAAAACGGGTACTTGGAGGTCTGCAGAGGGGCCGAAATGCTGTAATATCACTTTGTTCTGCATCCTGATGTCAAAGTTGGGTTGGATGGTTAGGGAGAGAGAGAAAGCAGGGGTGTAAACAAGGTTTGTGAAGGTTTATGATCTGGGACAAAATTTCACAAGGCTAAGGAGGGGCCTGGATTCTGAAAAAAGGAAGCGGGGTGAAGAAGGGAAAAATACACACGAATTGGGGTTTGTAAGATTACCGAAGCCGAAATATCAGATCCTTAAAATCTGAAATAGCCACCAGGAGCAAAGGTAGGAACAAAACACGCACGCTGGAAAGAGATGGTCGAGACCAGGGTAGTAAAAATTTGCATTGTGAGTTTGCAAGTTGGCACTGCAAGACCAGGACTTTTCCAGGATGATCTGGAAATTAAATAGGAATTTAATGCGGGTCGTGAAAGAGGAATTTTCTTGACGGCCCCTTTAAAAGGCATCGGTCAGATGGCTCTTGCTTCCTAACTTCCACAAAGATGGAAGATTTGCAAGGCTGGCGGATCCTGCATCACTGAAGGATTTGGGTCACGCGTAGATTCCGGTCGATCACTTTTTAATTTATGGGGGAGACGGCCAATCCAAAATGTTAGCCCTTTAAATATGCAGCTAGGCTGTTCGCATGTGCTTTTAAGTGCACGGAGAGGAAACAAGCTGCATAATTTAGTTCTGGAAATTTTTGGACTATGCATTGGATTAAAATCAACATTCTTTTGGTAACAGCGGATCCTTTAGGGATTCTTTTCCTATCGTATGTTTTTGTGGACCAGCTGCTTCTAGACACTTTCTTGGCATATTTAGCAGAAAAGAGGAGGAGGGAAGGGGGAAAAATAATCCCTTTTTTGTGTTGATGCTATAGTTTACTTTGTTTGCTTGTAAGAACTTTTAAGAGCCATTGACTTTGGAAAAAAAAAAATTAGGGCCTGGTTTGGAAGCACAGAACTAATATACCATTTTCTCTTCCGTAGAAAAACCTCTGGAGGGAAAAAAACCTTTGTTTCTAAGGTGTTCTAACGTTTCTATGAAAGCATCTGTGTGTTTCTGAGATGCCTAGGCATAGCTCACAAAACCAACACCCGTCCTGCAGTTTGTACATTCACGACAAGTCGGTGCCGATAGACTGCCTCTAAACAGGAGGCTCGATTTAGGTGAAGATGGACGAACAGCTGCCAACAGAGCAAACCGGTCCACCGTAAAGTCATAACAACTGTTAGTCCGGACCAAAGATTCAAATTTGCTATTGCTAGCTTGCTGACGTTTCAACTTATTTACTTATCCACTTAGTTTTCTCTGCTAATATATCTGAGCAGCGGGCAGGCAGAGAAGCAGCAGGGTGCTGTGTTCTGGTTCTACCATTTTTGCAGAGTTCCTGCACCGTGCGCTCGCCTGCATGGGATTTCTGATCACCCCAGGCGACCCAGGAGGAGCTGAACCCCCATCCTTTTTCTAACCGCGCCCAAGCCGATCTCTTTGCAGCTAAAAGCCTTCATCTTATTTCAGAAAAAGTAAATTCCACTGAACTCGGCGTGTCTCGATCAGCCCTCTAGGATGAGAGTTGTAAAAGAATGAATTTTTAAATGATCTTGAGATAATTAAATAAAGGAGCGACTTGTACGGCAACAGAGGCTGCCGGGCACCGCGGCCCAAAACCTCAAACGCTCTTCGACCCTGAAAGATTGTCGCGACAAAACAAAAACACCCCACATTTGCACGGCTAATTTTAGCCCGTCGTTTTAATTTACGTTTTTATTACCTTTTTACAATTTCTGTTAGTGCTTAATGGAGTAGAATGGCAGGATATAAATCAAGTTAAAAAAAAAACCACACAGGAATAAAAGGCAGGTTGGCACTACGGAGTTCATAGTGCTAGCAGCAAAACAGTGGCAAACTGCTTTTAAAATTAATAGCCATCCTTTTTAATAACCATTAGGATAATCACCTTTCCTAAAGTCGAACCTATCCCTAGATATGTACATGTTATACTAAGCCAGAGTTTAACTATGGTTTATTGGAAAACAATCATGCCATAAATCAAGATTTTCAACCCACAATGGTTGGGTTCACACAGCAGACTAAGCCAAATTCAAACTAATTCAAGCTTGGAATGGGGGTTGGACTAGATCAGTGTTTCTCAACCTTGGCAACTTTAAGATG
Organism: Python bivittatus; assembly: GCF_059951505.1. Classification (NCBI taxonomy): domain Eukaryota; kingdom Metazoa; phylum Chordata; class Lepidosauria; order Squamata; family Pythonidae; genus Python; species Python bivittatus. Next base: position 5,571,550 of record NW_028277047.1, on the reverse strand, counting down.
GGTGGACTTCAACTCCCAGAATTCCCCAGCCAGCCATGCTGGCTGGGGAATTCTGGGAATTGAAGTCCACCCATCTTAAAGTCGCCAAGGTTGAGAAACACTGAACTAGATGCTCTCCAAAACCCCTCCCACCCTTTAAATGTGATATCATGGCTTAGGGTATTGTGTGAATGCAGACCAGGTGAAAGAAAAGGGGGGTGCATTGTAGGTAAGGAAAAAAAGTCTCCCCCTAAAGAACCGATGGGTAAGAGTAATTGGGTGATCTTAACCCTTTTAGGCCCAGCTTGCACACCCCATGCACCACCTTCACGTTCATAAATAAATGCAAATATTATAAAAGTCCAGCCAGATTTCTTCCCCAGTCCAGCAACCAACTTAGGACCTCTTCCACCTGAACAGCTTCTCTTTCCTTGCAAAACTTGGGAGGCAGAAAACAATGTCGGCGTCTAAAAAGCCTGTCGTTTTTTCCTTCAGAAGTCCCAACGACGCAGCAACGGCGCCCCGGCCATTGTGCAAGGATTTGCAATTTTTTTTAAAAAAAAAAAAGGCAGGGAAGGGACCCCACCCAGCATTGCTTGCGGTTGGGCGGAGAAGTGAACCGGGCACCGATGTTGCACGGCTGGGTGATACGTGCAGAGATTAAGGCAGAGTGGAGTGGAGCAAATTGAAATTAGGAAAATGACTAAAAGCAGAACCAGGCAGACATCTTGCTGGGCAGGCACGTTTGAAGAGCCTGTATGTGGGCGCACTCCCAAAATGTCTGCCAAGGTAGGTGTGCCCAGGCGTAGTAAAACACTCCTTGCTCATCCCGGTGGGGCCCAAATAAGAAGCTGGTGCTTAGCTGTGCAGCAGGCCAAATAAATCATCATCTAATTCAGTGTTTCTCACCCTTGGCAACTTTAAGATGGGTGGACTTCAACTCCCAGAATTCCCCAGCCAGCTATGAAGTCCACACATTTTAAAGTTCCCAAAGTTGAGAAACACTGATCTAATTATTAGGAGGATTTTTGCAAATGAGTCACACGGGGAAATCAGAAATCTCGAGGCATCACAAAAGGGTGTCTGGAGGCAGAGAAATGTCGGTGAGCCTCAAGGTGCTTTCAAGAAGAGTGTCTGTGTCACTTTCGAGAAAAGGCAGAGTATAAAATGAATTGTGGTTAAACAAAAGCTCAGACAAAAACTTGGAGCTGATTCTGCCCAGGGCAGTAACCCTGATTATATGAATTTTCCCAACCACCAAGGTTCCCCCAAACTGCAAAGCACTGACTTCAATGCCTGGAGCTCTTAACCCCAAAGATTGCAAAGCTGCACCCTGGTTGGGTCATGAATGGAGGAAAAATCTGGAGACCTCCCGGAGGACTTCTTCATATAGTGGGAGATTAACTGCGGAACTCACTGCTCCAAGAGGTAGCAAAGGCCACCCATTTTTTAAAAAAAAATTATTATTTTCCTGGGGTCCTTTCAGGCCGAGCAGTGGGGTTTGAAAGAAAAATAAAAATCAGAAATAAATCAGCAGCCAAATTCTCCCTCTGCGTGCAAGAAGCTCCAAATTCAATTCCTGGCATCTTTAGGCTCTCCTTGGCGATGACAAGAGACCCGCTCTCTAGGACTGGCAGTCCCCAAATACCGTTTGATGCAAGACGGGTTGCTTTCACACGCCTGATCCAGGCTCATCCATGATTAAACAAACCATAATCCATGCAGGCACCAACATTATCTACCCGGATCTGAAGCAGCTCCCCGCTTACCTACAGAGACGGGAGGGCGGATTCGTGGCACCCTCCCATTGCTAATTTTTAAAAAAGGAACTTAAAACGGGGAGAATGAAGAATAGGAAGCCCAACGGTCCCCTCCACGCATGAGCGCGTCTGATTTTGTGGAAACAAAGCAGGAAAACTACAGACGCATCTGTTTTTCCCCCCAGCTGAACAATAAACCAGCTGCTTCAGGGAAACCCCAGGAAAACAGAAGGGGGTCCCAGAAGTTAATTGAGACCCTTCAAACCACCAACTCTTTTCTTTTTTTCTTCTGAATAAACTCTGAAACGGGGCAATACGCCGGCCTGCCCCTTCCACGTTACGGAAGTTTTGCTTCTGCGTTTTGGAGCAAAGACGGGAGCGTTTTCGAAGGATGCGCCTCTGCAAGATCGCAATAAATTCTGCGGCTCTGATTCAAGAGGCTGAATTACTTTCGCCCCGCTGGCGTGGTTTCTTCGGCCCCGTTCGGCCCTGCCTCTCTGCCTCCGACCGCAAAGGGCAGCCTTATGCAAGGGAGATGTTCAATCTCCGTGCGAAAACAGCTTTCGCAACAACAGATGGGCACGACGGGGAGGGGGGAGACACCCACTCAGGGACAAAGCCACGCTTTGTTAGTCCAACGAGACGTGATTGATGCCTCCCCTGAAAAATGCTTAAACAAATCTTTCAGTGCTGTCCTGCACAGGGAGGATAAACAATCGTGAAGGATGATCCAAAAAGGAGAAAATAAATAAATGAGAAAATACATTGAAAACAGGAACACCCAAGATCAGTCCATCTAGTTCAGTGTTTCTCAACCTCGGGGACTTTAAGATGTGTGGACTTCAATTCCCAGAATTCCCCAGCCAGCCATGCTGGCTGGGGAGTTCTGGGAGTTGAAGTCCACACATCTTCAAATGGCTGAAGTTGAGAAACTTTGACCTAGGGCCATCTCACCCACACCAGGAGTGGTGTTTTTCTAGCCCTCTCCCTAAAAATCGGCCCCAATTTCAACAGATCCCAGCAGCTTTTGAAAATCTCGCCCCCATGGGGGGGACAAGCATGCCACCAACGTCCTGAACTTATATGTCATTAAGCCTTCCCATACAGTGAAGATCGTGACTTCCCCAAGGGTCACATCCTTTTTCTCAGTCCCATCCGAAATCACAGTTTGGCAGCCCCCATTACAGGGGACCACAGGCAAAGCTTTCAGGAGACCCTTGGAAATAGGGACCATCTGTTGGGCCAGCAACATCATGCTGGGTACATTTTAGCGTTGTGCATCGGGCAACCGCAACTCTCCTCTAGCCAAACGAGCGACGGGGCGCTTCATTCCTATCGAAAAATTCAGAAATACAGCCCAGTTCTGACTTTTGTTTATATTGCAACACGTAGAGAGCCACGCTCTTTCCAAACCGGGCTAACAGCCCTGGGCAACCAGGCCAACGTAACTTAATTCCCACCCCTCCTACACAAAAGAACATACAATCAACCCAACTCTTGGCGGCTACAATTTTGTCTTCCCGGTCATCTTCCTTCTTTTAGTGAAGGATAAGTAGTCGACCACGAGGAATTTATTATGCCGTTTCGATACAGGTTTTGGCAGCGTGGCAGTGATGTGTGTAGGATAACTTTTGCAGGCCTGGCGCCTTCTGGGTCAGACTACACCTCCCATGCTCCTCCTACAGCAGGCCAGCAGCTGGGCTGGAGGAGAACGAGAGAAGGGCAGCGGGTTAGGAAAAGGCTGTTGCAAAGACTGATTTTGCTGCTACACGATGCACGAAAGAAAGAGAAGCTGTCAATTAAAAGGCCGGAAGTCGGAAGGCAGTTGTACCTTTCATAAGTTGTACCCCTTTCCACAAACACACCCACATCCCAAACGTCCACGTCACACAGCCCAGTCAACAATAACACACCCCTTCTTCCACAAAGCGCCCGATTTTAGGAGTCCTTCCAGCAGACGGACCCGCATCATGTGAGAATCTCCTGCCTGCCAGACTCTCGCAAGTCCACGTTCTCCATCTGGTGCTTCTCCATGACCCCTAGAACGTCATCCAAAATGGAGGGGCCCAGGTCTACGTGAAGAGAGAGCAGGGATCCGGCGTGGGATAAGAAAGGCTCCTCCGGGTTTTCCCCCTCGGCAAAGCCGTTCAGAGGGGCTGGGGGTTGGAGGTTGGAGCCCTCCAGGGCCTCTGAAGTCCAACCGTTGTTGGCCAGAGGTTGGGCGTGGACCTCTGTCTGCGGGGCGGCGTGGTCTCTGTCATCCAGGTGAAGACGGGGCGGCTTCGGAGGGGCTTGGGTGGAAGGTAGCGTCAGAGCCTGCAGGCCGCCGATGATCGGTAAAGAAATGGCGTTCTTGAGCAGCGGCGATGGGATGTCCAACGGCTGGGCCTCGTATCCCGAGATCGTCGAAGTCCGTGAGAACTCAAAAGGCACCACGAAGCGTCTGTTCCCGTCGGGATCCACGTTCTCCGATCTGGGCAGGAGATGGAACTTCCCTTGAAGGAAAGAAATGTCTCCAAACATGTCATTCTCCCCCTGGCTCCCAATGTGGATCGTGTGCCGAAAATCTCCCAGGGGCGGGCTGATCATCTCGGAAGAGAGAATATCTCGCAGTTTCTCCCTTTTCCCCCGCCGGCTGCCTCGTTTCAGGTAGATGGGCACTTTGGTGGTGGCCATCTTGCCCAATGCTAGAAAGAGAGGGAAAAAAGAAAGAAACAGAGGGTTCAAGGGCCAAGCTGGACCATCAGGAGCAAACCAAGCGGGCAGTTCAAAACGCAAAGACGGGCGGTGTCCGTCACCGTTGGACGGCACCGTGAAACGCGAGCAAACTCACCTCGGGAAGATCAATTTCCCCCAACCTTGTCAGCACCAAGGATCTTCTGCAGATTCCTCTGTTGGTGTCCGAGGTGGGGCCTTGGAGAAGCCTCTCCTTGTCGGTCTGCAGGTGTTGACACTCAAGAGGAAAGTGCAAACCTCATCCCGGTCTTCTGCAAATCTCGCCGCCAGAAGGAAACAAAACTTGGTGCGATCTCGGGTGAGTCCCACCGTCCCATCCAACGTGCGGCGAGCTGGGAAGGAAAGAACCCCAAAATGAAGATGTGCTGTTCTGAAGGGGGAACCCTCCCTAAACCCAGCCCGTTTTCCTCTTTGCACTAAGCCGTGGTGTAATAATCGATTTCAGGAGAGAAGTCAACCCAGCTGAACAGGAACTGCAAATCATCATTCATGGCTTAACATATCAGAGAACCCAGCCAATTGGGGTTTAGATACCATGTGCAAAGGCACTCACTTAACCCTGACCACAAACTGTGCATCGAAGCATTTGTATACCTTCCCACACAAATCTGGTTCCACTGACATCTGCGAGGGTTGCTAACTAACAAACAGGCTAGGCTACCACTTCACACATATCTCTCCAACCCTTCCAAAAAGTCCTTTAGTGAAGCCACTAAGCCACTTCTGATTTCAAGGTTAGGGTTGCCTTTTGGCCAAAACAGGCCATCTCTGACACTGCCAATGGAGAGGAGAGCAGGCATCTGACTCGCAAGATCCACCATAATACTTGCTTCTCAATTCCTGGGATTACAACGTCAACCTTGCCAGGTAGACCAGACAGGGCACACGACCAGATGAGCTAATTCTACATCATTGTAAGGCTACATTGACAGAAGCTTGCAAGTCTGAAAGTACAAATCTCCCACCGTCTCCTTTACAGCCTGAGATGTTACAGAGGTTCCTTTCTGAGTTGCTTTTTCCACCCACTATGTAGCTGCAGGCTATGTTCCCTCTTATCTGACTGTTCCCTTGGCGGCGTCCCTTTGCCCCATCTCCCAAGGACTTTCCCACATTTCATCACACATACCTGTGTACATCTGAGCTCTATCTATAGATCTACACAAATCCCTTGCAATTGTTTTTCATGCTTGCAAGATTGATGTCAGCCTTGTGGGGTAAACCAGATAGGAATCATAACCAGATGAGCTAATTCTACTTCATGGTAAGGCTACATTAACAGAAACTTGCAAGTCTAAAAGTAAAATCTCCTGCCGTACAAGTACAAATCCTTTACAGCCTGAGATGTTATGGAGGTTCCTTTCTGAGTCTCTTTCCCCACCCATTATGCAGCTGAGGGCTATGCCTTCTCTTATCTGACCGTTCCCTTGGCAGCATCTTTTTACCTCGTCTCCCAAGGTCATTCCCACATATCATTACATACACCACCCAGCATCTTGTCTCTGACAACGAACAGAGAACCAAGCTGGCTGAGGATGATGGAAAGCTGGACAGCACCCTTGCAAAGTTCAACTATTGGTTAAGGGCATCACTTGATGGGCTTTTGGCCCCCAAAGGCTTCAGAAAGTCCATCTGGTGTCACTGGGCAGAGAGCCGAAACCGATCTGCTTTACGTGGAAAGAGATTCTTGAAAGCAGCTGGAATTTCAGGTTACTGGTGGGAAGAGCTGGGTTCCAATCCCCGCTCAGCCCCCAATGCCCAGTCCAGTTTACCTCGCAGGTTTGTTGTGACAGAAGGAAGGAAGAACTTGTCTGCAATCCCTGGAGAAAAGATCCCTTATTTTTGTTGTTAATTAAGGTAACTAAGGGTAATAGCAAGAACAACAATGCTACTTTTCTGCTATGAAACCCTGAGCTGACCCTGGGCCAGTCACATTTCTCCCCTGCTTCACTGAAGCTGCATTAAGTCCTACCCAGCTGTAACAAAGATAATTATGGGTTTTCTTTTCCGTGAATTATCATTAGGAATGACTCAGCTCTGAGACTCCCTGGGTGGCCCAGGGCCAGCCACCATCATCACAACATCCCTTGCCACTTCTAGTCTGCCTCGCAGGCCTGTTGTGCTGCAAAACAGTAGGAAGGAGCGTGGAGGGCGTAGCTTCGGAGTGGCGTCTAAAATATGCGGGATGCGAGGAGAAGGGCTAATTTGGGGCCCGCAATTTGTCTCCTAAGGCTCAAAATGAAAAGCCAGCTGTGATCGGAAAGATTCGGGACATTACCCACTATGGAGGAATGGTTGGGGAAGATGACAGAACTTGCAGAGATGGCCAAATTGACTTCTCTGATCAGAAAAAAAGACAATATCTACGTTTCTTGCTGACTGGAAACCCCTTATGGACTTTTTGCATGAAACAGAAAAAAATACACTTATGATTTATGGTTTTGAGGATTAGACCGGATAGATTATAGAAAGAAGAGACCACAGAGTAAGAGGTAAACTTAAAATGGTACTTATAACTGCTGTAAAGAAGATTGGAAGCCACGTCTTCGTATCTTTTTTCTTTCTTTTCTATTTTTCTTTTCCTTTTCCCCCCTTCCCTTGCACGTTGAGCTGTCTTTTTGACCTCTTTCTCTTCCTTGCTTTATACAAGCTTGCATTCGTTTTCATCCTTCCTTCTTAAAACCTTTAATAAAGCGACAGATTAAACGAAAAAGAAAAGCCAGCTATAATTGGCACAGAAAGGTGACCTCTGTGCTTGATGACGGCGAGCTGAAACCCTTCTTTAATTAAATCTTTTAATTAAAGGTAATTAAAGCCTTCTATGATGTCTGTTCCTTTCTAGACAAGGGACCTTCTGCTCACCTAATAAAGCACACGGTCGAAAGCCGCGAGGGCTGGAATTATAATGCGTTGCTCGGTGCCAAGAGAACGTGCTTCTATTTTGGAGAGGGTTCCACTGAAGCTGGTGCCAAGGGCTGGATTTATTGGGCACCTGGCGAGGGCCGCACCCCGGCTTGGGGTCCAGGTGCTCACCTCTGCGGTCCTATTTCCCCTCCCTGCTCCAACACCCTTTCTAAACAGCCAACCAAAGGTGCGACCGCGTCTCCTTTGCCCACCACGCCACAGGGAGGGGCTGAGCCAGATGCCCAAGCGCATTTCCCCCTCCCCGGTGCCAAACTGTCTCGCCTTTGGGAGCAACAGCAACGCCATTTTGCAGAATCCGGATGCGTTGCACACGCCAATTCCCCACCGGTGGTCCCCGAGACGAGAACGGAGGGGTGAAACCAGCTTTGTGTGCGGTGTCTGGCGGATGCTGGTTCTGGTCTTTCTCACACATGGACACACAAACACACAGCTCTTACTTCAAATTTGCTAAGAGAGTCCATATCTGAAGCCAGTGTTTCTCAACCTCTGTAACTTTAAGATGGGTGGACTTCAACTCCCAGAATTCCCCAGCCAGCCATGCTGGCTGGGGAATTCTGGGAGTTGAAGTCCACTCATCTTAAAGTTACAGAGGTTGAGAAACACTGTCCTAAGCTGTTGTTCACAGGATGGAAAGGGAAAAGCCTAGAAGACAGGTCGGGAACTAGCTTACTCACTCATCCACCCGCCCAGGCTGGCTTTTTCTCTTACAAAGCTGAGCAGGCCTGTCCAAAGACCACCACCCGGGGCTGAAAGAATCCACGGCCACCGCACTGCGTGGACCACGGTTGCTCGTTCCACCACGCCAGCAGAGGATCACATCTTCCTTTCAAGGGCCACACTGTGCATTTTCCAACGCGGTCCTGCAAATTCTCCCTTTGCAAATGGATCGGTGTATTTCTCCGATCGACGCAGCCCCCATCTCTGGCCGGTGTCCGATGAAAAAGAACAATGAAACCCCAAACTTTAAAAACCACCCAAAACCATCAAAAAGAGAGATGATCTCATGCATGAGATAGCCATTTTGTTTTAAGTGGGAATGAGGGGAAGGGCCTGAACCCAGCAGAAGGCAGTGGACGTCCAGCCTTGCATTTTCTCTCCAAAAAGTCCCCCCCCACCTTCAAGACTGATTTGACGTCTGGGTCCTGCCACTCAGCCACAAAACGATGCCTTGATTTTGCACAATGCCCTGGACTCAACGGGGAGCCATGCCACCCTACGGCGGGACCCCACTCAATTTCAGCCAGGATACACCGGTTGCAGAATCAACCACGGTCAAATTTCTCCGGCTCCTGGTTGTCCTACTGCAGCCTTCTGTGGCACAGCCCCCTCCCGAACGCCGACTACAACATCCATCTGATGAGGGGCCCTGTCATGCCACCTAGCTGAAAGAGGGCTGGTTGGCACCTTCGATGTAACCACAACTGCCCCGACAGACGTATTGTTAATGACATTTCCGGCACTGCAGACAGAACGCCGGCAATGCTCAGCATGATTCCCCTATTTTCATCCTACAGCCGCACATCCCTGCCTTCTTCCGAGAGGGCGTGCTCTCACAACAACCCTGCGAGGTAGTTTAGCCTGGAACGGCACTGAAAGAAAGAGGGGTGCTTCCAACTTCATCTCTGCAATCCCCTGTTCAACCCGTTTGGTCTCTGCCATATAACTTCCCCCTTGCTACATCTGTTTTTTTATAGATCCAGATCTTTGCCTATATATAGCTTTCTCTCCCATCCTTCCTTCCTTCCTTCCTTCCTTCCTTCTCTGTGACCTCTCCCCACAGCAAGCGTTCAGGCTGCAAACTGTTTGCTTGAGGGCAAAGAACACTCTTTTCTCGCCCATGCAGCAAAAGATCTGGTTCAAAATAGCATTATAAAATAATCCAGGGCCAACTGGAACCAGCTAGGGCGGCCTCCAACCGATCTGCCAGGTTAATTCTTCCAGCCGTTTCCGCGTGATTTGGAGACACACCCAAAGTTTTTGCAGCAGCGGCCGTGCAAAACCAACGTGGTGTGGCCGAGCTGACCTGAGAGATGGTAATTTTCCACGGCCGTCAGCCAGCACAGGAACATGTGAATGAAAGGCCGGACCCCAAAGTAGAGAAACTAAGCTTCAGATCAGGAGCTTTCTGGTCTGAACGTACGAAGCGGCTTTGGAAAGTCACGCTGTTAAAAACCTCATTCCGCAAACATGCAGACCACATTTCACGATAATCCCAAACTGACAGATTTATAGAGTGCTCTGAGCTAAGCCAGGAAGCATTTATTTATTCGTAAGATGTACACAGCCTTGTGTCTTAAATAATCATGCTAGGTGGTTCACGGCAAAATCAGAAAAGCCACAGAAAAACACTTCATACCTGACTTTTGGGGGGGAGTGAGCGTGGCCAGGACAAACGCTTAAACGTGGTTTTAGTTACAGTTCCGTAACATGAAACATAGACTTTCTAATCACTGTTTTGGCAACTTCCCGCAATGTTTGCATTCAGAATTACAGCCTGGAATCGAGATCCCTGGTGCTAAGCCATAAACCGGGCTTGGCAAACCATCATCAAAATATTGTGCAAGGGACAGAAGTCAAATCATCGCAAGGATCGGCGTCGCCGCGTTCCACTAAGCCAAAATGCGTCAATCTCGGTGACCGTATTCCAAGATCCTCACCCTCTCGCTGCACGGCGAGGTCAACACACTAAACCGGGTTAATGCTTTAAACTGCAGCATTTTGGAGCATTGCCTCCATGTAATCCAGCAAACTCCTTTTAAGATCTGGTCGCGATTAAGGCGTAAGCGCCCGTCAGACCATCTGTTCCTCGGATCCGCCAACTATGTAAAAGGCCCAATTATTCCATCGCCAACATTCCCGTAGCCATTTTAAGAAGAATTCATCTACCCCCCCACCCCCCCAGCCTGGCTAAACTGCAACCCAAGATAGCTTCAACTAGGATGGGGCCAAGTCGACGGGGCGTTTCAGTTACAAAGCCGCTCCCGGGGCAGGTATTACGAGGCACGGATTTTGCACGCTGCAAGAAATGTAGCCGGGGCGTTTGCAAGGGGAGGGGGGCACCCATGGCAATTAATCGCTGACCACCGAGGGGTGCAAGTTGGAAGGGCAGAACTGGGGGGGTTTCCCCCAACATGGTTTGACGTCGTGCTCTTGGGATGTGAGTCAGTCCGCTCACACGCTAGAGTGTTACATTACTTGGCTGAGTTTGGAGATCAGAGGCAAAGTCAGGATGCTCCACCCTGTTGCGAAAGGCTCAACGTTTCAACATCGGCAAAACACCCCCCCCCCCCAAAAGGCTGTCAGGTCGCTCGGCGGCACGTCCCAAATATAGCAAGGGGTGCGAAATGCAGCGTGACGCGAGATGCCTGCTTTTCACGGCGCTCAGCTTGTTTTCTGCCGCTCTGCACAGCCATTGTTGCTCTGCAAACGGTTGCGCCTGACGTCGTTCCAGAGTCTTCCTGCCCCGAAAAAGGAAGAAAAACGGCTCCCCGAGAGCTCGTTTCGAGGCCGAAAGGGCCGGGGGTTGCCAACGGCAGGGTCAAAGCCCGGCCCGGCCTGCTCTTCTGCTCTTTTAATACCCACCTGCAAGGGTTTTGCAGCATGCAATGTGTGAGAAAAGGGGGGGAAAAAATTTGGACTTTTAATTTACAGCATTTCCCCCAAACTCATATCCTCCATGAGTGCTGGACTACAACTCCCAGAATCACCAAGATTTGGGGGCAGGCGGGGGTTTGAAAGGCCCCAGATTGGACAAAACTGATTTAAAACACATGCATATCCCCCAGCAATTTTTTCTCCATCTTCCCTTCACTTTTGCATCCTTTGGGGCTCACAGCCACCACGTGCCCCCCCCCCCCCATACCCATGGCTTTGAAAAAGAGGCCAGGTTGAGACATTTGGGGAGGGAGACAGAGGAACAGGAGAAGCCTACCAATGGCTAGTTCGCCAAAGGGAGCCTCCAGGCCCGGGAGCAATCTATCCCGGAAAAGTAAACACCAAGAGCTGCGAGAAGGAGGGCCGTTGAGGTGGGCTACTCTGAATGGAAGCTTTCCTGCAATGTTAAAACTGAAATCTTAGCAGCTTCCACAGTGCTCCTCCCCCCCCCGTATTTGGGAGCATTGAATGTGCAGCCCCAGCTGTGACCCCCAACTGCCTGCTTCAACTCTGAAGCTGCTGTCGGGCAGGGAGATGAAACCCAGGTTGCGTTTGTGAGACACCCCAGACCCATTTACAACACACTGGCTGGGTTCACACGACCCTCTAAGCCAGGATCCCAAAAGCGAACCCGCAGCAGCTCCGTTTCCCCAGCCAACTCAGCTTCTCCGCTTAACTTTACCTGTGTTTTATGGCGGAGGTCCCGGGCCAGTCCTGCAGACCCCAATCAGCAGGACAGCCATTAACCCAGTTAGCCCATGAACCAAGGTTAATCCAGCCTAGATCGGTTCGGTGTGGGCCCAGGGGTGGGGAGCTGGGCGGGACAGAGGCTGGCCGGATTGTCTGAAGGCTCGTTTGTTTGCATTTGGGGAGCAAAACATCCAGCAGCTTTTTGAACGGTTTTGAAAGAGAGAAACAGTCGCGGAAACAATCGCGAATCAATGTTACAACGCAGAATGAAAGGGAAGAGCGCCAGCCGGGCGAGGGGGGGGGGGGGAGAAAAAAGCGAAAAAGCAGCCCCCAAAGCAAACCTTGAATCATCGTCAGCACCGGTGACTCCCAGGTTTGTCCCCCCCGAGAGAAACCGGGAAGCCCGAGCGGCGCAGATCGTTTCCCCGAAGCTGGGAAAAGTCCGCCTCGCCCCATCTGGAAGCGCCCCGGAAGCAGGGGAATTCGGATTTCACCCCCGCCACTCCCTTCCCGACACGCAGGCGAGGAACCCGCGTCTCCCCTCCTCCGCGTTCACACGTTTCGCCCCGCGGGAAGAGCCGCCGCAGCGCCCGGGCTCGAACACGTGGAGAAACAGGAGCGGCGGAGAAGCGAGAGAAACCCGCCGCGTCGATCGTGGCAGGGAGGCCAACAGGAGACCCTCGGAGCCTCTGAGCATGGGCAAAGCGCGTCCCTCCGGCTCCCAACCCGAACCGGGAAGCCCAACCCAAGATCGGAAAATCGGGGCCCCGGAACCCCTCGAGGGGTGAGCCGATGCCGAAAAAGAGGATTAAAGCAAGAAAGGGGCTGCCAGAAATACAGAGCGGAGGATGCGGGGGAAAAGCACCGTTGGGAGCCTTCCCTTTCTTCCCTTGCCAACACTTACTCAGCGCCGAGGGTCCCGGCAGGCGGCGGACGCGGGACGAGCTGCCTTCCCACGACCAACTCGGAGCAGAAAGATTAAAAGCTTCGCTGGCCAGCGCTCGCCAACCCCCGCGCCCCGCCCCCGCGCGCCCCAGCCAATCCGAGCTGGCCGCCTCTCCAAGCCCCGCCCTCCTTCTGGCCCCGCCCCGGCGCTTTTCACCTTGCAACTTTCTTCAGCAAGGCGCTCCAGAGGCTTGCTCAATCGTGGTTTATTCAAGGGTCTCCCGCCTGCGTTGGGTCAGCCCCCCCAGCCTGCAAACCAAAGACTGTGGCTAAATCCAAACCACCCCACATGATAGCTTTGCTTTGCACAGGGAGCGAAGCTGACCATTTCCATTGGTAGTGAACTAAACCATGGTTTGTGATTTAACCCTGACTTGCATAAGACGTTGAGCCTAAAATTTTCCAGCCGTTTTTCGGGCCTACTGTCTTTGTGCAAACCCGAGTGAGTGCCTACAGTGTTTCCCTTCCAGGGTTTAGTGTGCTAGGAGAGCAAAAAATGTTCCTTTAAGACCAAACAGGGTTAATCCTGGTCTGATATTCCACCCCAGGCATTCATTCTTGGTTAAGCCGGAAAGAGCACATGATGGTTCTCAAAAGTGGCTGTATGAACCTGCATTCCAAACCCTTGCAGGTTTAAAAACGAATCGCTCTTTTTAAAAAGGTGTTCCTGCCCCTGATTCCACAATGGATTTTAGGGTTAAACGAAACCCGTAAAATGTGCATTTTCCTCTTTCGCAGGTGTCTGTGCAAGCATTCAAAGAGCTTTGAGAAACGGCACTCTGTTATTATCCTTTTAAGCGCCTAAATGCTATGGAACAAATAAAGTGTGGGGTTCAAAAGTGAGAGATCTCCCAAGTTAAGCTGCGCTTTGGGTGGCCGGGGAGAACGAGTCCTTAATTTTGCTCGGACCACCCTCGCAGGGTTGTTGTAACCATTAAAATGCCATTAAGGGATCTCTGGGCGTTTTCACGGTGGAAGATTCCTTCCTTCATCACATTTCCATGTGTCAGCAGTTGCAACTTTGGAAGAAAACACAAAAGCAACGTCTCCAGAGACACCAAAGAGAAAATAAATCCAAGATCCGTTTTAGGGAAATGCCTTTGCTCAGCTAAAAATCTACAGTGCCGAGGTTTCAAAGACGGGATGGGTGTTGGAGTCCTATTCTAAGCCAGCTTGCAGGAGGGCATGGTTGGAAATAAACCAAGCGGGGGAAATGATTGTGCAGGATGGGGCCCTTCGCCTTGCCCTTTTCCCACGCGTTTACCTAAATAAAGGGGAATTTTAAAATTACAGGCTGGGTTTTGGCAAGGCAGCGATGGAATCAGGCAGCTTTTAGAGCGTCTGAATCGCGTGGGGGGGGGGGGGAAAAGATTCAATTAAAATGCCCGGGGTTGCAAAATTGAATTCCTCCTTGGCTGATGGTGATGACTCCTTGGCACCCTCAACCTTTCAGTCCAGGATGCCGGCCTCCAATTTTGCATCGTGCAGAGAACATTTTCTCCCTGGAAAAACCGATCTGGATTTCTAGCAGCATCATGCAAAGTTTCGAGTAGAGTCTCTCAACCTCAGCCACTTTAAAATGGGTGGACTTCATGCTGGCTGGGGAATTCTGGGAGTTGAAGTCCACCCATTTTAAAGTGTCTAAGGTTGAAAAATGCTGGTTTAGAGGGATGAATCCTAAACATTCATCGTTCAGAGAAAGTCGGCACATGCCTCTTGGCAAGCTGCACTTTGCAACCAACGTCCACACCCCATGGGCGCTCTTCCCCCTCCCTATCCTTATTCTCCTAGACACGGCCCTTTCTTTCTGTATTTCAACATTTTTATTTCCCATAGCAACAGTTGTTTAGTGAAGAACTGAACCTTACCCTGCCCAGCAAGGAAAATTAAACTTCTGAGCTTACCAACCGTGTCCCTGGCGCGAGGTCAAACCCAGCTAGGAGGGCTGGAGGAATCGTGTACGCTGGATTAACCCTGGTTTGCTGGGTTTTTTTTTTCCCCAGGCATTTCCTTCCCTTGCAAGAGAGGCTTCTGGTTTTCTGCCTCGTCCTCTGGATGCTGGAGGATCTCAGGGAGGTGCGCTGCCCAGATTTAAGCATTGCAGGATCCAACCTGGCGGCTGATATTTTCAAATTTAAAAGGGGTCCTGGGAAGAATTCCTATCCAAAGTCTCTCCTTAGAGCTGTCTAAAGAACAGGAGGGTGATTTCACACAAACGCACACACATCTTTTAGTCGCTTCATCACTCAAGAACTGCAAGGACACGCTCCCCCCTCCCCGAGAATTTTGCAAGCATGAACTTCTGGTTAACATTTCTGCAAAATCACACTCCCGGCTTTCCAATCTTTGTCCCCAATTCCCCTGCCCGTTTTCTGCATCACTGTCCAGATGAAAAGCTTGGAATTTCTACAGAATAAATCTTGGGAATGCGTGTCTGCTTGCTCACACCAACACACTGCTTGCACAGTTGTGGCCTGGAGCTTTCCTTATTTTTGAGCATGTCAGACTAAGCGATCTATTTGAAGAAGCAGTGTGTGAGTGTGTGTGTGAGAGAGAGAAATCTTCCTTTGAATGCTGTCCAAATTCTGGATTTTGCAGACCATCTGACAGGCCGGAGATGAGAACAAATCCAGAAAATTAGAGGAAGCCTTTAAAATCAAGAGAGGATGGGAAAATCACCGCAGGGCCATCTTAGAAAGTAAAAACATTGTGGGTCCTGAAGATTATGGCAGGAATTCTTAACAGAAGCCCTTTTGTTCATATTCTCGGTTAGCAGATGTCCTTGGCACTAAGATAGTTCCTTCTGAGACAGAGTTTCAAGGCTTGGATGGGAGACCACCAGGGAATCATACCGCCCACTGTGGAAGTTGGAAGGACATCCCAGAAGGCTGCCATCCCAGAAGGAGCAGGGGACCCCCTAAAACAGTGTTGTCCAAACTTGGCCACTTTAAGATGAGTGGACCCATGCTGGCTGGGGAATTCTGGGAGTTGAAGTCCACTCATCTTAAAGTGGCCAAGTTTGGACAACACTGCCCTAAAATATAGCAGCCAATCTTGTTTTCTTCAACAAGAATGGTTCAGCTAACTATCGCTGGGTTTGTGTTTCATCCCAAGCCATGGTTTATTCAACCATGGTTTACTGGCCAATCTACCATTGTCCGGCTCACCCACGGAGCCAAACCCAAACCAGTCACAGCGTGACTCAGCAGACATGTCAAATGCACCAAAGCAAATCTCACTAGCCATTGTTAAAACAATCCTTGGGTCCAGCCGTTCAAGCTAAGCCCTGGTTTGTTTCAATCAAAGTTTACTGAACAAGCTCTGTGGACGAATATTTAATGCTACAATCCATCTAGAAATCCCATGCGCGAAACGAATCCCAGATGAACACACGGTCCTTCTTTCGCCTGGCTCCATTCACGACCCCCTAGGCCAGAAACCATGGTTTATGGTGCAAAGCGTCGTGTGTTGATTCCGCAACCCCTGGTTGGGACAAACCATGGTTTAGGGTGATGCAGAAACCCAACGGGGGCCCAAAGACGGAAACCGGCTGGTTTTTTCCAGGTGTTTTCTCCACTGTGAAATCCAAACACGCACACGTACACACACAGACTTTAACCGAAGACCCGTTTCCTCCGCCTACAAACTTTCTGCAGAAATGCAATTTATCGAGAAGGCCTTGGCAAGGAAAAACGTTTCGCTTTCTCTTCCGACTGGGAAGCGTCCCCGGTGGGCTGGGCTGGGCTGGGCTGGTGGGAGAAATATTCAGGCTGGGCTGACCTCCGTTCTCAACTCCACTGATTATAGCTAGCTGCCTGGCTTCTGACGTCTCCGCCGTGACTCCATGTTTTCGGCATTTGCAGCCGGGAAAAACAGCCCTTTGGGGAGTAAAAGTAAAAGCCTCGGCCGGCCAGAGGGGCCCGTATGTCACTGCAGAAAAGAGCGATGTGGCAACTGTAGGGAAAAATCCAGAAAGTTTTGGAGAGGTTCTGGGGAAAAGTGGGTTTTTTAAAGCAGCAAAAAACTCACACATTTCCCCCCATTCCTCTCCTGCTTTTCCTGGTATTTTCATGGGAAACGTTTCACACCCATATTTTGCAATGGAAATCCCCCTTTTTTAAGTTTCGGAGATAGCTCCCGGGGCTGGATCATTGAATCTGAGTTTGCACCGTCCACTGACGGTCAACTAATCCAACGAGCCGGGTTTGTGCAAGATGTGAAGGCCAGAAAAAACTCGAGGTTGAATTTCTGGACGATCTTTTGCACGTTGCAGGGAGCCGGCTTTGCTAACCCACGATAGGGAGCTTGCTGACTTTTGGGAGAGCGTTGCTCTCAAAATAGCTTCCCTTAAGGGACTGTCTATTTTCGAGAGTTTCTAAAAAGCTTCTAAAATGCATTTCCCCCCTTTAAATTATAGGCAGGCCAAAACAGGGACAGACAGATCGATCAACCCCTCCTCCTGTGAATTTATGCTAAAGTAGCCAGTTTTCTCTGCATTCTTTGCAAACTTTTCCAAGGGGACTATACCACAATGTGGTGGCTTGGTGCGGTTCTCTGAGAGGACTATACCAGTTACCTAGGTGACTGGATCCCATCTTCCATCCCAATTGCTCAAGGTGGTCTAGATTTTCCTGGTGGTACCCTTTAGGGACTTTGTTTTGCTGAAGAGATGAAAAGGACCTGGTGATTTCTGGATTTATTAACAAGGGATGTACTGTTTATGGGAAGAAGGGAATGATAATTTGGGAGGGTGGAAAGTGTTAATTGTTGTAAAGAAGATCAGAAGTCACTTCTTTACATATTTCTTTTCTTTTTTCTCTCTCCTTGAGCTATACCAGTGTTTCTCAACCTTGGCGACTTGAAGAGGGGTGGACTTCAACTCCCAGAATCCCAATCCCAATTCTGGGAGTTGAAGTCCACCCCTCTTCAAGTCGCCAAGGTTGGGAAACTCTGCTCTAAAGAGTTTATCAGAACATGTGCAGAAGGCAGGTCTCTGGTCTTCCAGAAATCACAAAGTTGGTGTCGAGAGCTGGGGGGGATGGTTCTGGTGTCCCAAGCTGGCTTCATCCCTAAGCCACGATTGGGTTAACCAGGGTTGACTGGAGTCACACCAGAAGCGAAGAAGCCGTTTGTGGCTTTATGGGCTGCATGAACCAAGCCGTGGGTCGGTTTGCCGAATCCTCCTAGGCTGGCGCGATCTTCTAAACGCAGGCTGTGTTTGCATAAAGGGAAGGGCGAGAGCTAACCCCAATGCCTCCAAGCCAAGTTTAGCTTAGCTTAGCTTAGCACGGGGCAAGAATGCAGCTGCCTTGGCAGACGTCGCTGCTCTCCCGCTTCGGCTTTGCTTAGAAATCGAGAGCAGCCGTAAATGCATTAATGCGAAGCAGTCCCAGGCTTGAGAAGGAAGGATGACTCGGCCCGAAAGGAATTTGAGGGCGAGAGAGGCACGGACGCGGAGGAGCTCCTCCTGGCGAGGCAGCGGCCGCTGAGGCCACTGGCTCTACGCAGATGTCGGAAGACCCAGATTTCACATGCACCCCCCAGCACTGAAGCCCCGGGGGAAACGTCAGGGAATCGGGCGTAGCGAGTCTTGCCAAGGAAGGAGGAACTGACGCGTTTTCTTGGAAATACCAGAAAGCTGAGCACAACATTGTTCCTGCTCCAACTTTCCCTTCCTTCCTTCCTCTCCCCTTCAATTTTCCTTCCTTCCTTCCCCTCCCTCCCTTCCCTTTCTTTCCTTTCCCTCTTCCTTCCTTCTTCTTTCCCCTTCAATTTCTTCCTTCCTCTTCCTTTCTTCCTTCTTTCTCTCCCTTCCCTTTCTCCTTTCCCTCTTTCCTTTCCTTCCTTCCCTTTCTCTCCTTTCCCTCTTCCTTCCTTTTTCTTTCTCCTTCCTTCCTTCCCTTTCTCTCCCTTCCTTCCCTTTCTCCTTTCCCTTTCTCTTTTCTTTCCTTCCTTCCCTTTCTCTCCTTTCCCTCTTCCTTCCTTCTTTCTCCTTCCTTCCTTCCCTTTCTCTCCCTTCCCTTTCTCCTTTCCCTTTCTCTTTTCTTTCCTTCCTTCCCTTTCTCCTTTCCCTCTTTCCTTTCCTTCCTTCCCTTTCTCTCCTTTCCCTCTTCCTTCCTTCTTCTTTCTCCTTCCTTCCTTCCCCTTCAATTCCTTCCTTCCCTCTTTGTCTCCCTTCCTTCCCTTTCTCCTTTCCCTCTTTCTCTTTTCTTTCCTTCCTTCCCTTTCTCTCCTTCCTCCTTCCCTCCCTAATTTCTACCTCTATGGGAGGGAGCAATGCCAGCTAAAAACCAACCCACTCCTCCAAAATTGCATGGGGTTCAAAGATGCCAAGGGGCTTTTTCAAAGGGCCCGTCCATTCTGCCAGGCCAGAACAGAGGTGTTGTGCAACGGCAGCCACCATGGTTTATAAGCCACAATTCATAGCTTGGCGCTATACACAACTCTTGGTGTCAGGGGTCTCTCCAAAGTGGGCAGCCACCATCATGCATCCCAAGCCCCATCCCTTTTTTACGCACATCGCAACGGACGTAAAAATGGGTGGGGCCCCAATTGCATGGCTGTGGCTGCCATCTTGACCTTTTTGACCTCCTCGCAGACACCCTCACTCAGTTTTTTGGAGCCGCCTCCGGCTGGCTTCCCACATCCCACAACGCCCGTTTGGCCCAATGCCATATGGTAAAGGAACCACAACTTGCCCAATTCGCACGCTGCACTAAAACAGAGCCAAATAATTGGCAGCACTTTGTCACGGGCCCAGCCGTCTGTCTCTTAACAGGGTTGGGACGGAGGTGGAATCGGAGAGAGGAAGACGCTGCCTTGGGGAGAAATCACAGATCAAATTAAATAACAAAGGGGGAAAAAATCATTTTCTACCCTGACTTGAAAAACCTCCTCGCCCAACTTTCGGTGCCATCTTGCCAAACATTGCAAAATGCAACACAAGGATTGGCACTTTGCTCTCACGTGTGCCAAAGGGAGTGAACGTATTCACAACAGGCAGGAAATAAATAAACCCCCAGCCTGATGCCAAGACGCTTTTTAATTGCTCCTAGAGAACTTTGATCTGATCAACTTTTCCTTTTGAAAAATAAAACACCCTCGTTTAAAATAGGAGCACCCAACATCTGACAGGCTGAGGGCCATATATCTGTAAGATTACTGGGCCGTGCTCCAAAAAATAAAATATAAAATATGGGGTGAGGGCCAACAAGCGAACAACACTAGGACAAACCTAAATTGGATTGTTTTTACGGGCAATCCCCATTTTATAAAGGTGCCTGAATTTTGCAAAGATCTCAGATCCAATCCTGAAGTTAAGACTCACTTTCAAAAGCTATCCAATTTGTTAATCATTATTTAAATTGGGGGTTACTTTTTGGGAGAGGGTAGCCCGGGACCCACACTGGATTTTTACAAGGGTTTTAAAAAGGGACAGGATGAGAAACCATGCAGAAACCCAGAACTGTGATTTTATTTACTGAAAAACACTTCCCAAAACTGGCGTTTAACTAGGTAATTCTGGGGGCCCGATTGCAGGAAGTTTGAGACGGCAGACAGAAAATGTGTTTTGGCTCATCACCAAATTCTGCACCTATTTTTTTTGCCTACTGAAGGCAACTGCCTTGCTATTCTGGCATTGTGGGGTGCAGGGGGACAGAACCCCCAAACAATTGCCCTACTTCTGCACTTTAAAATGAACTTTCTTGCATCACATGGACAGCATCAATGCATTTTTGGTGCCAATGAATTTCCTAAGTTATGAAATTCACTGCAGTGCAATGAATAAAGCCGTGTTTCTCAACCTTGGCCACGTTAAGCTGTGTGGACTTCAACTCCCAGAATTCCCCAGCCAGCCATGCTGGCTGGGGAATTCTGGGAGTTGAAGTCCACACCTTTTAGAGTTGCCAAGGTTGAAAAACACTGATCCAACCATTCTCAAGCACATTTTAAAAAAGCAAAGAAGAAAAACATTCACTATGAAATACAGAACCTAAATCTCCATGGATGTGGCCAGAGAACTTCCAAAAGTTGTCTCCAAATTAGACATTTTTATAGGGCAGAATTAGATGTAATTCAGATGTCTTAAAGCTGCCAAGGTTGAGAAACAGTGGATTAAAGTTAAAGGGCTTAGATGGGAAGATTCGAGTCAGGTGAGTCCTCAACCATGAAAATGCACCAGAAGATTCAAAGCCAGGGACTCGGAGCCCAACCAACCTCACAGGGAGGTTGTTGCCGCGAAAAATCAGAGGAGCCAGCGTTCCATCGTACAAAAAGCAGGAAGTTCACTTTGCAGGGCATTTTGGAGGAACTCCGTATGTCATGCCGAGAAAAAGGATTTGAACCTAACCCAAATCAGCGGATTCACATAGAGAGATAACAGAAAGCAGCACGGAGAATATATTTATCCAGGAGACACCATCCAACTGCAAAGAACCAGCAAATAAACACAGACTTAAGGAGATTCTGTCCGGATGTTTGAGTCAGATAGATTTTGGGATCTAAAAAAACCACATTGCTGGAGAAGAAAAGTCTCTAAACCAGTGTTTCTCAACTTTGGGAACTTTAAGATGGGTGGACTTCAACTCCCAGAATTCCCCAGCCAGCACAGAATTCTGGGAGTTGAAGTCCACCCATCTTAAAGTTCCCAAGGTTGAGAAACACTGCTCTAAACTCATCCCATTGACGGCTAAACGTGTTTTGGCCCAGCTTCAGCAAAAGGGTGAAGTTCACAGGAAGGGTGGCAGGACCTGGTCAGATCTTGATCACTTGCGCAGCGATGCACGGGCTCTTCCGCTCGGCCCCACAGGCCTGTGGCTGGACCCACACCTGTCCATAACATCCCCCCACTTGTCCTTTCGTCAGCCGGCTGGGGTTCATGCAGACACACCCCAGGACGTCCTACGGGAGAACACAAAACACACCAATCTTGGTTTAAAATCAAGATTGTTCTAGGAACACGTGTCGGATCAGCTGCAATCAGATCGTGACGGCTTAGCCACGCAAACTACAATTTAGCCTAGTGTTTGTGCAAAGCCAACCCGTCCTGTTATTTTATAGTAATTTTCTGGACACCGAAAATTCAGTTATACATAGATGGACGAGCCGTTCTGGGTTTAAGTAATGCACTAAGCCTCTGTTATTTAACTAGGATTTCCTGATTAAACCATAATCCACTAAGGGACAAACAAGCCACGTTGTAGCTTAGTGTGATGCTTGGAGCTAAGCACTGGTTATCTTCTCATATCATGGTATTTTATGGTTTGTTAAGCAAACCACACCAACTCATTCCTCTCTTCCTGTGAAGCCATATAGTTTAACGAGCTGCAACCTTAACGATATACATTAAACCCAAACCAAACAAATTATGATTTAGTGCCCAGGCAAGTTGCCAAATATAAGGGTAAGAACTGGTTTGTCAGGTAGGTTCAACCATCTTTATGGCCCCCCAGCATTCTGTCTCCAGCGGAGGACAGTCCAGTGTTGCGGACCACCAGCACGCAGTTACGGCTAGCTACCCCCTTCCCAAAACTGGCGGGCACCTTGTCTTCTAAGATAGACAGCCTCTAAACATGGAAGCTCCATGGCACGTTCAGCAGCTTAAGAGATGCCTCTGTCAACCCCCACATTCACCGCCGATGAGTGAGGGCGAGAATCCTAACCCTGGAATCAGGGAAGGGCTATAACTCAGCGAGGCACGTATTTTGCACAGAAACAATTCCAAATTTGATCCTCCAGGGAATGTTGGGAGATTTCTCTCGGCCTGCCCCCCGCCCACCCCCCATGTACTACCACCCCCAACATGGAATTAGATAAACTGTCGCCCTTGGTAGCAGTGAACTTCTTCTGCCTCTCTCTGAGCCCGTCTTTCAACGGGATCATGAGGACTGTAATCTTGTGTTATTTTTAGGAGCGAGCCCCAACAGCTTGGGTATCCAAGCAGGAAGCCCCCAAGGGTGGGCCTGCTTTTTTTTTCCGTTCAGCTCATACTTTGCTTCTCCCCACCTTAATGAAGTATTTCAGGTCGGAGGGAGTGATCAATAAATCCGGCGTGACGGGCAGAGAGGCGTGTGGGTAGAAATTCTCATAATCCACATTCATCTCCTCAGGGGGTGGGTAGAGAGGATAGTAGCTGTTCAGAATTTAAGGGGGGGAGAAAAGAGATTGAGTTACTCCCCAATACTTTGTCAGACCTCTTGCTCATATTCAAGGGCGCGCCCGACAGCTGTTTCTTCTCCTCTACCCCTCTAGTACCAACGTGATGCCAAGCTGGTCTTTGTAACGCTGCTGCGGCTAATTCCAGGGTCCCCTCCCGGGAGGGTCCGCAGTCTCAAACGTCAGGGCCAAAAAAAGGCCGCGTGTTCCCAAGGCCGGCCCGCGGCACGTTTCCACAGAGGAAAAGAGGCTCCATTTCTCTTCTGCTCTACTCAAGGGGAGCTGTAATTCGAAATACCCGGAGGGCACCCGTTTGCCCACGCCGGAACTAATTCAAAACGAGAGCGAGAGGGGGACTGGAATGATTCAACCCAGCAAACCATGGCTTATTGAATGGCGGTTTGCGGACCAGCCGCAATGGGTTGCGATTATAGATCAGGCGAAGCCACCAAATCATGGTTTACAAACCGCAACGGCTGGGTTTGCAAGCTATGCTAAGCCAAAATCAAAGTACATTTGAAGTTGGGCCCAAGAAGTAAACCAAGATGTAAGGCCCTGGTCATCTTTTAGGGGTTCACAGGGATCACATCCTGGCTGTTTCCAATCCACTGGCCACTATAGGCTCACTGATCCCTCCCTCCCTCCCTCCCTCCCTCCCTCCTTCCCTTCCTCTCCTTCCTTCCCTTTCCCTCCCTCCTTCCTTCCCTTTCTCTCCTCCCTCCCTCCCTTCCTTCCCTTTCCCTCCCTCCTTCCTTCCCTTTCTCTCCTCCCTCCCTTCACTAATGCTTTATTCATAACCATGAGGACTAGAACTTCTCTTTGTCCCATGATTGGTAGGGAACGCAGGAAGCCTCGCATCAAATCCCAGTCCTTCCCTCGGCCCAGAACGGACACAAATTGCACTTTTCACATCTCTGTTTTTGTGTATTAGTGGCAGGGAGGGGACACAATGCAAGCTGTGTTCTGACGGGGGTCCTGAGGCTCACCTCCGCTGAGTCAGGATGTGTCTCAAAATTCGAGAAAAACGGTCCTGGAGGTTGGAAGAACTGGGCAGGAGGAAAAAAAAAAAAAAAAGACAGCGAGAAAGAACAGAGGAAAAAATTAATAGAGTTTGATAGCTGAATAGACTTCTGGGCTGGTCTACCTTATAGGGTTGTGTTGAGGATAAAAATGCAGGAAGGGGCGGGAAGATCTGATGGCTTAGAGAAGAGTCCCCAGGTTAAGAACACCTGGCTTATGGACGGCCCATAGTTAAGAACGGAGCCTACTGTAGCAAAATTCGAGTTAAATACACAATGGTTCAAGTTCATTACACGATACTACTTATATCAGTGTTTCTCAACCTTGAAGAGGTGTGGACTTCAACTCCCAGGATTCCCCAGCCAGCATAGCTGGCTGGGGAATCCTGGGAGTTGAAGTCCACATCTCTTCAAGTTGCCAAGGTTGAGAAACACTGACTTATACACTATAATACAATAATACTATTCCAGCTTACATACAAATTTGACTTAAGGACAGACCTTGGGAAGAGAACTCGCTCTTCAACTGGGGACTCCCTGAATTTATCCAAAGGATTAAATCTGGCTCTAAACAAACCCTTGATTTCATGTGATGGTTTAAACCTGATCCGTTTAAGCCCCTGAATCCTCACGGTGATTTACACCGGAGGCAGGAAATGACGGGCCAAACCCTCAACTCAGCTGCCGACGTGGGAAACGCACCAATCTCGCGATCTTGAATCTCCAAATCAGGAAAAACTCTGCTTTTGCGTCGGTCCGTAACGCAAGTCTGCCAATCACAAAAAGACGCCCGCCTTGCGTGAGACCGTAAGTATGTTTTTTTTTGCAAACCCCCCGTGCGTTAGTCACAGTCATTTTCTTGCAGACACCCATGGGTTAGTCATGGCTAATCAGAATTTTACCTCAAAAAAAACCAAAACCCTAACACATTCCCTCTGGATGAAAGGATTCACCTCCTTAAATAAAACGCCTCCCAAGATTCTAGTCCTTAAGGCAGTCCAGCAAAGGTGGGCAACTTATAGTTAATTAAAGTTAGTTGAAACGTAATTCCATTCTTTCGTCACGGGCCTTGCTGTACGGCGGATGGGATCCGAGTTATCCGATATTTGGAGAGTGACATGGGACCCACGGCTGGTACATTGGAAGGCATCCTTTGGATAAAGCTGGAGGAACGTCTTAGTAGCCAAGGAACAGCTAAATAAAATTCCCGTGTGGCTGTACCACCTTAAAGCATTTCCCCCAGCTCCTTCCAATTTCTTACCCAGTGCAGGCTTTCAGCACCCAAAATAATGTCCTGATAAACCAAAGCTGAGAATCTGGGCACCTGTGGCCCCAGGGCCCTGCAAATTTTAATCAAGAGAGGCTTTCAGCACCCAAAATAATGTCCTGATATACCAAGGCTGGGGAATCTGGGCTCCTGTGGCCCCAGGGCCCTGCAAATTTTAATTTTTTTGGAACTCTCTGCCCAACGAGGCACCAACAGCATAAAGGAAAGCAATGTTTCTGAAAACAAGGCAAATTCTGACACCCTGGAGCAGCCGCCGCTGACCCCAATCTGTAGGGTTTATTTCTCTTCCTCCTATGACTGTGACCCACTTCTGACTCATTTCTTATCCCACCTCGTCCATCAGCCAGGGGGTGTGTTTCTCGTACACTCATTGCCGTCTGCAGATAAGCAAAGTGTTTTCTTTCCCTTAAGCCACCGGGATTGCGCAAGACTCCGGTCCACAAAGAGTGACGCTGGTCCCTGAATCACTTGACTCCCCCCAAGGGGGACAGGGTCATCAGCCAGCGTGTCTGCACGGCAGGGGGGAAAAAACCTCCCCCCTCCTGACTCCCGTGGGTGCCACTGAACGTCTTTTGCAGGGCGGAGGTCTGCATCTGTGGATCGTACCTGCTGATCTCTTCGGCTCCCATGTGAAAAAGCAAATCCGACGAGGTTAAGCCGAAAACCACCCCGTTGATCTCTAAGGTGCAGGGATCCGAGACGAACAGCACTCTCTGGAGTTTGCAAAGAAAAAGGGAAAAAGGAAATAAAAATAGGGAGGTGGGGACATTGGGCAACCCTTCGTAGGCCAGTCCCCAAACCAGGGGAGAAGCTATCCAAGCCCGTGAATGTTGGTTTTTTATTTTCATTGCAAAGGTGGAAAAGAAACAGAAAAGGTAGGTGCTTGTATAGAATTCCCTTTTCTCCTCTTTAAAAGTCCAGACTGACTGAATTCAACCACTCCTACCTCGGGGCCCTATCCCGGAAGTGGGACTCACCCCGCCTTGCAAGGGACTCATGCTTGCAAATTTTCATGCAAAGATTATTACAGAATCTCGGGAATCGTGATAAGATAAGCCCTCTTTTGTTCGCAAGATCCTTAAAGGGGAATCTCGATGACCCTTCTGATTTTTTTCTTCTTCCGGGGCTGTCTGCAGTCCAGACTGAGCTGCGGTTTGGGATAAGCTACCAACAAACGGCACGGACGGCCAACGTTCCTCCAGTCCTTAGGGTTACATGTAGAAGTTAAAACGCCAAATAGATCGATTTGTTTAAAATAGATCGTTTATTATCACTGGTGCTCTTAAGGCTTTTGATGATTAGGTTGAGTTTTGAGTATTTTTCATCGTTTGGGGATGAGAAAAGGGACGAAGAGGGCTTTTTTTTTAAGGAATATTAGAGAAGGCGTTAAATAACTATTAATGCATATACTTGTTTGGAGGGAGGGGGAAGTCAACTTTGATATTTATTTCTCTCTCTTTTCTTTTTTTCTTTCTTTTTGCTTGTAGGCCTTTCAGTGTTGTATTAGTTTTTATGTATATAAACTTTAATAAAAATATTATTAAAAAAAAAAGTTCCTCCCATTCTCAGCGCTTCACAATCTCTCCCACGGGAGGCGGATGTAGGAATTTGGGGTTCCGATCAAGCCTTTCGTAAGACCTCAAGACCTGGCTGTTCCTCCAGGCATTTGGGCCAGGCAGTTATTGATTTGGGGGGTTACTGTTTAATTGGGGTGTCAGGGGGCTATATCGTTGTTCTTGCTATTATGATTACTTTTATCCTGCCTTGTTTAATTATAACTCAAGGGGATGAACATGCCTAGTTTTCCTGCCTCCTGTTTTCCCCGCAACAACAACCCTGTGAGGTGGGCTGGGCTGAGAGAGAGGGACTGGCCCAAAGTCACTCAGCTGTCTTTCCTGCCTATGGTGGGACTCGAACTCACAGTCTCCTGGGTTCTAGGCCAGCACCTTGACCACGAAACTGAGGTGGCTCTCACATGATGGTCTTAATGGTGGTTTTAATCTCGGTCTGCCACTCAGAGTCACTGCCGTGAGACAGCTATGAATGCTTTAAATAAGTACATATTTTAAAATGAAAATGAAAAGGACTGTCAAGCATGGCTCAGGGATGCAAGCTAAGATCGTCTAAACCTTGACCCCCCCTCCCGGTGGCTTTCTCCAAGCCAACCTTGTCCCAACGTGCTGGAACCGCAACTCCCAGGATTCCTCAACTGGCATGGAATTCTGGGAGATGGAGTTCCAATCCACCCTGATGGCGTTCCAACCACCCCAGACCGACTTTAATTGCAAATTAAACAGCCACGGGACATGGTGAATTCTGCTGGGGAATTCCACGCTTGAGCAAGGACGGTCTGGTGATTTTTTTCCCAGGGGGTTCCTTAAGCAAGACGAAAACCAGCCAGCCAAGGACGCACCAGAGGCTTGAGAATGCCTGGCCTTCCGGCTTTCTCTGGATCTTCCCCAGAAGGGAATCCCCTGCCCTTGAGAAATGGTGCGGCCTTTCTGATGGGTGTGTGTGTGTGTTTCTGATTGCAGAAAAAGGAGAAAACTGGATGCACAAAGAAGATTTCACAGAATGAAAGTGGCCAGTTTCCCCTTTTGAGAACAGCTGAGTTTCTACAGCAGTGTTTCTCACCCTTGGCTGCTTGAAGCTGGGTGGACTTCAACTCCCAGAATTCCCCAGCCAGCAATGCTGGCTGGGGAATTCTGGGAGTTGAAGTCCACCCAGCTTCAAGCAGCCAAGGGTGAGAAACACTGTTCTATAGAGTCCACTGGACTATTAAATAAATGTAAATAAATAATAATACAGTTTTTTCGGGGAGGGGGGTGCCTTCAAGTCAGCCTTGACTCCTGGCGACTGCCTGGATAAGTCCCTGCAGTCTTTTGGCAAGGTTTCAGAATGGTTTCCCCTTGCCTCCTTCCTAGGGCTGAGAGAGAGGGACCGGCCCAAGGGCACCCGGCTGGCTTTCTGCCTAAGGCAGGACTCGAACTCAGGGCCTCCCGGTTTCTAGCCTGGTGCCTTTAGCCACGCCACCAGCCTGGCTCTCTTCCGCCCAATGAGCTCTCGTAATATAGTAGTTCCTGCCAATTCAGGTGTCCTTCAAAGCTGTATCTTACTGGCTCTCCAGATGCTTTAGTTTATCCCTGCCAGCATCCCCGATGCGCTGGGCAGGACTGGCAGAAGTTATAGCCAAAAGCAATTTGGGGGACACTCCTAGCCATAGGGGAATGTGTATCACCCCCTTCCAGGCAAAGTCAAGCAAACAGAAACAGCAACGCTTAGACTGAGATGGGCGGCTACAGGAATTGCACAAATAAATAAATAACTAAATAAAATGCCCAGCTCTGCTTTTTTCCTCCTCCCTCCCCAAGCCGCTTTCCTTTCATGACATGTCGTTTGGACTATACACGCCAGGGCAAGGAGCTCCCTTATGACCGATTCTTCCAGGTCTCCCCGGGAGTCCCTTTCCAGCTGAGCGAAAGAACTCTTTAAGCGCTCCCAAAAGAAAAGCTGGGTCTCCTAGCATCTTTTTGCAAAAAGCAAAATGCCCTGTGTATGTCCACCTGTGCTTATAACGTAGGATAAAGGCAGTAGCAGAGTTTGTAAACGTGGGATCCAGTGAGCCTGGAGGCTGACGACGTAAGATTCAGCTTGATGGGAAAAAAATAAATCCTCCCTTCCTAAATATTACGCTCCACAGCTCAGGCCTGAATCGCCCTCCTGTCCCTGACCCAACTGGGTTTCTCTGGAGAAACATCTCTGATTTCCCATCAGAAGAAGCAGGAAATTGCTCGCTTTTCTTGGAAAAAATGCAACTTCAAAGCCAAAAAGTTTGCTTGAACCAGTATCGCCCCCTGCTGGGGGCTGAGCCCTCTCCGACCATCCTGAACCTGGGGGGGGGCTACGCAGCACCTGTTGGAAAGCCTGAAACCAAATTCCCTTTTCCAGGAAAAGCCACAGCAGCAACCCAATATTTGGCCTTTGAATCTAGATTCTGGCCTGGTCCGAGTGAATCATGTCTTATCGAACTGAATTGGAACAAAACCAGCAGATGGTTTTTCAAAGGAACAAGCCAACCAGCTCTTTTCAGGATCAGATGGGGGCGGGGGGGCCATTTAAACACCCCCAAATTTCCTGAGTAAAGATGCAAGATATACCTTTGGCAGCCCCAAAGCCAGGCATTATGGCATTTCAATCCAAGTAGAGCAGTGTTTCTCAAGCTTGGGAACTTTAAGATGGGTGGACTTCGACTCCCAGAATTCCCCAGCCAGCTGGGGAACTCTGGGAGTCAAAGTCCACCCATCTTAAAGCATGCTGTCTGGGGAATTCTGGGAGCGGAAGTCCACCCATGTTAAAGCATGCTGTCTGGGGAATTCTGGGAGTGGAAGTCCACCCATCTTAAAGCATGCTGTCTGGGGAATTCTGGGAGTTGAGGTCCACCCATCTTAAAGTTCCCAAGGTTGAGAAACACTGAACTAGAGAGATGAAAAAAACCTGAGTAAAAACAACCATGTGTGTGTGTGTTTGTGTGTATCTTAACAAGTCTTTTTCCTCAAACTTTCTGCACCCCGTCCCCGAACATCTCTACACCCTATATATCTGGAGTGGGGGGTGTCCTTTTGAAAAGACTGCTTGCTTTTAACTAAATTCAAGGATGCCAAATAGAAACAAGGGCAAATTCTCCACTCACCTACCCGTCCACCACGATCTTGCCTTCTGTCTATGTTTTAGAAACAAGATGGGCAACTTGCAGACCCTCCTCAGTGTTATTTGCTAATTCCTGGGCCACTCCAAACAAATCAGCCGATTTTATAACGCATTACAACGTAAAGCAGTGTTGTCCAAACTTGGCCACTTTTAGATGAGTGGACTTCAACTCCCAGAATTCCCCAGCCAGCCATGCTGGCTGGGGAATTCTGGGAGTTGAAGTCCACTCATCTAAAAGTGGCCAAGTTTGGACAACACTGACGTAAAGGAAAAGTCCTGAAACTATTGGGTGAAGCTACCAGTATTCTTAACATAGACACAGACACATTTTACTTAAAGACAGAACAATCCACCCGTTAGCCCCCCCGAGTCAGGAACCTGACGAAATTTGGAATATAAATAAATAAACTTGAGACGGGCAGCCATGTAAACTGCAATCATCAATCAAGAAAAACACCCCAAACATGAAGCAATGAAAATGGGAGCAAATAGTCTGTCCTCACCCCAAATCCAGTGATGTGGGACAGGCCCCAATGCTTTTCAAAACAGCCCAATGTGGGCACGCGCCTTTATTTTTGCTTCGAATTTTTTGCAGAGCGTCACGGTTCTGGCGGACGCTTTGCAAACCGCGAAGTCAAACTTCTGCAAAAAGGGGCTTTGCAAAGGAAACAGGAGGAAGGCCAAGGAAAGGCATCGCCTTGAATCTATCCAAGGTTTATCCAACGTTTCCTTTCAGGATTTAGCCCAAGCCAAGATTCCTGGCCCCGTCAACCTTCAGGGAAAGCTAGGAACCTCTCAATTGCACGCAACAGCTGGAGGGGGGGGGGAATAAATACCTGTTGGTCCTCTTTGGGGAGTTCGTAGGCAAAAGGTGGCTGGGGATAAACGCAAAGGTGATGCACGTCTCTCAAGGAAGGAACTACAACCAGGTGGGAGCCGGCGCTGGGATCAAGCAGAGATACACGGTTGTGAGAACCGGGAATACGAAGGTTGCATTGAGGCCAGGAGAACCTGGGATGACAAACGCTGCCCTTTTTAAATTGGGGCAAATTTTGTGCAAACATTTGTGCACGCACTGAAAACCAGCAACTTTAAAGCCACTGATTTTTCTTGACTTTTTCAGCCCCGGGGAATCTCCACCCCACCTCCCGGTTCAATCCCTGGCTTTTCCAGTGGGTTCCTTACCTCCTCGTTCCTTCGATAATCGTTTTCAAGCACCTCCTGAAGACCTCGTCGTACGAAAGGATGAACTGCCCTTCCTAGAAGCAAATCAGCTCGGTTGGAGAGCAAGAGGAGAACCCCCGTTTTGTAGGCTGGGGGCCCGAGTTCAAATCCCACCACATTCAGGGCAGGGAAAGACGGATTTCCTGCAAGAAGGCCGTCACGCTAGAGGGGCCAATACCGTCCAATATAAGAGGAAACGTGGCCGATGTTTAAATTATGAGAACCATGAGGACTGGAACCTTAGTTTCTTTCTGCAGGAAGACTCATCACTTGCTTGAAAAAAACTTTTTTTTGCAGGCTTAATCCTTGGTGTCTCCAGGGTTAGTCCTGGAGGCACCAGAGAGATTTAGAAGTACTTAGCAACGCTTCAGCCTGATTTAAAGGGATTTTCCCTGATTTAAATCAGGCTGTTGAGAAGCTCATTTGAAGTCTGGGTTTGGACTGAAGACTCGGCCAAGCATCCACCTCCCTCAATTTAATGCCCTCCAGCTTTGGGGAACTACAATTCCCCACCAGCATGAAAATGGCTTTTTACTAGCTGGGGACAGTCCATTTGGAGAGCACCAGTTTTGGGGAAAACGGACCTCTTTTGCTTTCTGAGTTTCTCTCTGCCAGAAGAAACAGCTTGTTGAAATTTTGACTTACTGCAGCTGCAAAATTCAGGAAGAATTTGCCTGAGGGTGTTTTTTTTTTACAGTTTTCCACTGAAAAATGACGTTTTCATTCACTGGAAAGGTTCCCTGAAGCTTCTAGGCCCCGGTGTCCTAGTTTGCCCAAAGCAACCGTCTGAACTCGCACACGCGCAGACAACTTCCAAACCCCCCAAGTCCATCTGTTTCTCTTCTCCACTCACCTCGACTTGCTTGTGTTTCGCATCCAGGAACGGTCCAAGCTACAAACAATGAAAGGAAGCCAAGGTTAAGGAGCAGGGAGGCAGGAGGGAAAAACAGCCCCGGTCTTGATTAACCGTGGCCACCATTTCCAAGAAATGAGGCCAGCCGGAAAAAAGAATAAAAATGAAAAGTTGAGGCCCCAAAGGGAAGTGTTTGCAAAAGACAAACCCCGCCCCAACGCCATGAAAAGTTACCTGGATCCAAAGGTAGGGAATCTGATGGCTGTTTTATTGTTCAACTACAATTCCCAGCATCCTTGACTCCCAGCAGTGCTGATGGGGATTGTGGATTAGCAATATGGGCCCAGGGGTTCCTCCTCTGCTCAGGCTGAGTTTCAACTCTCTTACCCCGATCTTGGCTAATTTAACGCTACAATTCCCAGCATCCTTGATTCCCAGCAGTGCTGATGGGCGGCCCAGATTGCAGATTAGCAATATGGGTCCAGGGGTTCCTCCCCCGCACAGGCTGAGTTTCAACTCTCTTACCCTGATCTTGGCTAATTTAATGCCTATCAACTTCTTCCTAGTCATCAGACCGAGCGAGGAACGCGCCACATCAGCTCGGAGCAAAGGCACCAGCTGGGCATCGAATCCCCCTGGAAACCGGTTTCGGGAGCGCCTCCGTTACCAAAATGCAAACGTCCGGCTTGTCCTTCTTGATGACCTCGATCAGATCCACCATGGGCTCATAGGCGACGCTGTCTGAAGTGGTGTAGGGACCGCAGGCGACCAAGACCATCCGTGGCTCCGAATCTGGAAGGGTGGCAAGATTCAGTTTTCCAACCAGCCGGATTCTGACCCGGAGAAACCCCCGCGGGTGTTTGCTTGCCTTACCGTCAAATTATTGTTAATAATAATAATTATTGTTAATAATAATTTGATGATTAATCATCCTCATCATGATTACATTATTAATAATTTGATGATAGTGCGAGCAAGCCATTGCACCGTTTATGGTTGCTGTAATTTTTAGAAATAAAAATCATGAATAATCATATATTATTCATTATTATTAATAATTTGATGATAGTGCAAGCAAGCCATTGCACTTAGTTATTGCAATATTTTAGAAATAAAAAGCATTATTATTAATAATTTGATGATAGTGCAAGTAAACCATTGGACTGTGTGTAGTTACAGTAATTTTTAGAAATAAAAATCATTAATAATAATCATGCACTATTCATCATTAGTTAATAATTTGTTAGTGCAAGCAAACTATTACACTGTTTAATTCTTGTAATTTTGTTAGAAATAAAAATGCATTAATGTTATTATTAATATATTATTATATTAGCATTATTAGAAATAAAAATGCATTAATAATATATTATTAATATATTATTATATTAGTATTATTATTATTGATGCATTTTTATTTCTAAAAAAATACAATAACTGTAAACAGTGCAATAAAATTAAATGCCCACATATGTGGGTTAAAAAGGGAGACAAGAAAAGCAATTCATAAAACCCCATATTAATAATTCCTTAATATTGCTCCCAGAGGACTGTCTCAGCACGCTGTGTGAACCTGGCCAACTGGGAGTTGCTCCACTAACCATGTTTAAACAAACCATGGCTTAATAGGGAGAAACCCAGCAACAAGCCAGAATCGTATTCAAGGTCACATGCCGGCTGAACCAAGTTGGCAAAAGGATACCCCACCTGTGGCTGCTTCTGTTGGCTTGTGGAAGGGAAGTGGTACCCCCTGAAGAGAAAAGAAATGTATATTTTTACATTTATTTATTCACACAGAGATAAATTAAACTCATCTGCCTGCTCTAGTTTGCCAGTCCTGCTTAGGAAAGAAATAAGCTCAGAAAGACCAAGAAAACCTTAAGAGGCGAGAAGAGAAATCATACATTCACCAATTTAATTTGGTTTTTCCAATATGGCTGCCCAATGGCTCCGCCCCCTGGCAGCCATTTTGAGAGTGCACCCACATCGGGGTCTCAAAAGTCCCAACGTGCCTCCAGCTGGCCTGGGGTGATGCTGGGACTCTATTTTTAATCAATCCTTGCTGCTTACAGTAAAAACCAGGCGACTTCTGAAATTAAAAGGTGTTTTTTAATCACCTCGTACAGTTTGGTCGCGACCAGCCTCTTGCCGGTGCTGTTCATCCCTTCCATGATCACAACCTGGGGAATTAAAAAAACAGGAAAAAAGATGATCAACGGTCCGGAGACCCAACTTGGGAATTAATTAAAACACGGGGGAAAAAAATCCGAAATAAATTAGGATTCTCCTACGACTTTGGCGCGGGGATAAGTAACGTGGTGGCAGCCAGAATTAATTGGCTTCCTCCTTTCGTCTTTATTCTTCGTTTTTAATTCAAAATAATGAAAGGGGAAGCTGGCTTGTTCCAAGCGTGGCTTAAGATCTGAGATTGTTTGGCCTCTGTGTGTTCTGCTTGTTATTTTTACTCACCGATAAAATATAAATCTTTAAGGCAGTGTTTCTCAAGCTTCGCAGCTTTAAGATAGGTGGACTTCAACTCCCAGAATTCCCCAGCCAGCACGGCTGGCTGGGGTATTCTGGGAGTTGAAGTCCACTTATCTTAAAGCTGCGAAGCTTGAGAAACACTGATTTAAGGAGACAGCAGGCTTAGCTATTCAGGTTGCAACAAGCCACAGCTTATGAATAAGCCACGACTGGCTGGGATGGCACCTCCTGGAAACCTAGAGCCCCCATTTACTAACCCCAATGCCCGAGTCGGCGCATGGCACAAAGCCACAAGGGGACAACCACACCCTGCTCGGCACCCATGGGTGCTCCGGTCGGCCCCCAGCAACTTTCCAACCCAAAAGCCAAGCTTTAAAAGCCAGGCTTGGAAATGGTTCTCCGTTCAAGCTCTCACCTGTCCTGGGAACAGCGAATAGTTCGAGAGCTCGGACACGTCAACTGGGATTAGGGCCCCTGACGAGTGTTCACGGTCCCCTTCGAGGATGACCGACTGGGGGTTCAGCTTCCCGTTCGAATCGCAACCAATCTGGCCTAAGACGGTCACAGGCTCCTTCCCGCGGGCATGGAAAACACAGAAATGCCCAGTCAGAGACGCACTCTGGCTATCTGGCTGGCCTTGTCTGGACCCAGTGAGGAGATGGATGGGAGACCACTAAGAAATCCCAAAGCAATTGTGGCTAGGTTGGAAAAGGCCGGGGCAAACCAGCGTCCTATTACTAAGAAAATTTAAGCCACCCAGGGTTATGTTGGAGTTGGGTGGCATCTAAATGTAAATCTCTGTGATATGATACGAATGCATCCATAAAGTCAACAGGAGTCAGGCTGAATTGAAAGGAGGTTTAAATCAGACTCTCATAACCCTTGGATGAGCCTGAAAAAAGATTGGCTTGTCTTTGGATGAGAGACCACCAGGAAATCTATGGAAGCAGGTTAAGCAGACACAAAAGGAGGCAGGGTCACGCCACTCCTATACTGTTGTGGAGAAAACAACCCGGATAAGTCCAGGAAGACACCAGGAACCACAGTTGGATGCAAACGAGACTTATGCCCTCTAGAGGGCAGCACTTAATTGAGTGTAGCTGATCTCAAAATGCTGAACAAGGTCAGACTGGTTAGGGCTTGGATGGGAGACCACAAGGAAACCCCGCAGCAATAGGTTATATTCAGAAGTCAAGAAAACATGCCAGAAAAAGGGAAAGGAAACCACTTCCATGTTGTTGCCAAGAAAACAACAGGAACGTGTCTACGAAATGAAGCTCAACGCAAAGGAGACCTGATTTACAGTTCTGAGTGCCCTTCTTTTTAGGGTGGAATTCATTTTAACCCCGTTGATACAGGTGTTCTAAAACAATGCAACAGCTGGACCTTTCCCACCCCAGCCACCCCCTGGATGCTGGGTATTGTAGTCCCCAAGTGCCGGTCGCACATGGAAAGAGGGGGGAAAAAATCAGGAAAAAGAAATCTGAATTTTGATTCATCAATGTCACAAACGTTTAAAAACGGGAACCTTTCCCTCACCTGGAGCTTGGAGATGACGCACTGGAGCTGAGGCTAAATGTCCCCCCTTCCCTGCCTAGTTCTAAGAACATTCAAATGTCCCAGCTTTGCAAAAATAATAGATCACAAATTAGGGCACTGGGAGAATTCAAGAGAAGAATGTTTTTCGAAGCTTCCCCTCCAGCTGACCTTTTATGGTCATTAGTTTCATTAAATCTAAGTTTTACCTATTCTCAGCACCACTGGATGGGCACAGAAACTGGGCCAGTGAAACTGACTTGGACCAAGACGCAGATTGATCCTTCCACTTTTCACCCTGCTCTGAAAATATGACAGTCCAGCCCATCGGAAGTAACCTCTGAGCATGTGCAAAATGCTTCCCCACCCACCAGAAAGCCCACAGGCATGGAACTATGGGGCTGCCCCAATCCTTAACCCCACTGATGCCTGTGCTATCAAATCGCAGCCACGCAACTTACCTGCAGAGGCACATTCACGGAGGAAAATTCTTCTATTTTGTAATGCGCCTTTAGGGCTTCGCCGAGTTCTTCTATCTTATAGGAGAGCGCTTGTAGGAAAAAAAATAATAACAGAAGAGTAACATAATAAAAAAAAACTAAAAGTATTCTCATAACTTGCAAATTAAAAGATCTGGCTGTTTTCCCCAGGGTTTTAGGAGACCTGGCTTCTCCACTCAGCTCAAGAGGAAGGCATGCGTGTGTCTCTGTGTGTGTGCATTGTACGTATATGCCAGCCGACTCCTGGAACTCTGGGCAGTTTACAAATTGGTAAAAACATTTAAAATATTTAAAATCAAGGAAAACACACATACTATTATTTACTATGTAGGTAGTCCCCGGGTTAAGAATGCAAAGTATGCACAAAGAATGTAGCAAAATTTGTCTTGAATACACAATGGTTCATTACACACTACTACCTACACCAGTGTTTCTCAACCTTGGCAACTTTAAGATGTCTGGACTTCAACTCCCAGGATTCCCCAGCCAGCCAAGCTGGCTGGGGAATGCTGGGAGTTGAAGTCCACCCATCTTAAAGTTGAGAAACACTGACTTAGACAGTATTATACAATCAGACTGTTCCAGTTTACATACAAATTTGACTTAAGGACAGATCTTGGGGACAGAACTTGCTCTTAAACTGGGGACTCTCTATAATTTACTATTATTTCAGGGCATTTCTTTTTATTAAGGGGTTTTCTTTTACCGCGTTTCTGTTTGTTAGCTACTCAGAGCCCTCGGGGGGAGCAGCGTAGACATAGCATAAAAGAATAAATAACGTGTTTTATCATTCTTTGCTTAACCACGGTTCATGGCCAAGCCCCAAATGGCTAGGTTGACCCCTTCTGCTACCCTGCACACAAAAACCACCATGGTGGGATTTAAACCAGCACTTAGCCCAAGTCAATCCCTAGCAGTTAGCCCACCGGGCCAACCAAACCGGGGTAGAATTCCAGATTAATTCAAGCCAATTCCTGCCTCCTCCCAACTTATCGGAACGGCAGAAACGTTCAGCCCAAAATCTCGCCGTTGCTTCGGATCCCAGCAAAAGCTATTTATTACGTGCAGAGGATCGACCAGGGTGATACGAGCTCCCTGTCGAAGCCAAGAAAAGTTGGTGCAAATAGGTTTTAAAATAGGTGTCCCCCCCCCTCCCCGAAAAGCCCCTTACCATCACGGTTCTCCATCAGATCCTGGAACATGAATTTGTACGGTTTGGTGAGCGAATGGGGGGCGTTGTAGACTCGAACCGAGAGGGAAGATCCGGCGCTTCTGGCACTCGGTGCCGACCCAAAAGAGGCGACAACTTCGCCACGATTCTTCCGGGAGCTGTACTTCTGGGAAGGGGTCACACTTGCGGAGGGAAGAAGGAAAACAGGAAGGAAAAAGGCAGTTGGAGGTCTCTCTTTACAACAACCTTGCGAGGTAGGCTGGCATGAGATCCCTGACTGGTCCCAGCCACCCCAAGAGCCTCCACAGTTAAGGGCAGACTTGAATCTGGGTCTCCCCAGTCAAACACCTAACCCCCACGCCACGTTAGCTTCATTTTATTATTGACTTCACTTTATTCAAAACTAAAAGTAAAACGTCGGTCAAATTGAGATCAACTTCTGGTAACTTCATGGCAAAACCATGCAATTTCCAGCAGGTTTTTGGGTTTCCAGTCCAACCTAGAGATTTCCTTATGGTCTCCCTTCCTCCCTTCTTTATTACACTTTATAGACTAGAGGTTTAATTTGAATGATCTGCAAACAGACTGACAGCAACAGGCGGGAGCTAGGAGACCACCACCCTAATTCCATTTTTCTTTTCTTAGACAACCGATTTGCTAAATAACCAGGTCCCCACAACACGCCCAAGCCTGACAAATGGTTGTGTGAATCTTGCCTCCCCAAAGTGAGGGGGCGGAAAACAAGCGAGGATGCTTTGAAACGGCTCGGCGGTGCCTACCTGGGCGAGAAGCTGTTGGGCGAGAAGTTCAGGCGGGGGCTGCGGCCGGAGAGGGTCCGCTTGGAATGGGGGTTCTCCGGCGTGGTGATGGCACGTTTCTGAGCAGGCTGCAAGACAAGGGGGCTCTTTTCTGTCTCTCTCTCTCTCCCTCTCCCCCTTCCTTGCCTTTGTTTTCTCACTCACGCAAACATCCTTCTTTCCCTTTGTTCCTTTCTTTCCCTCCTTTCATTTTTCTTCCTTCCTTCCCTCTCTTCTTTCTCACGCAAATTCATTTCCTTCCTTCCTAGCTCACCATCTACATAGACAGTGACACAAAACGGAAAAAGGGAGAGAAAAGAGGGGAAAAAGAAAGAAAAGAAAAAAAGAAAAAGGGAGGGAGAGAAGAGAAAGAGAAAGAGAAAGAGAGAGGAAGGAAGGAGGGAGGGAGGGAGGGGCAGGAAAGGAAAGGAAGAGGCCCAGCTATCAATTCCTAAAAAAACACTAAATATAAATCATCAGCAGCACAAAAGAGCTGGTTTTTCAGCAGCGCTGATCAAGCTACCCTTTTTCCCACGCCAGTGAAATGCCACTGAATCTTAGTTGCTGGGAATGGCCGTGAGAGGGAGGTCCTGCCAGATCAAGCTCCGCAGATCCAGGCCTTTTCCAGCAGGGCTTCTCTTAGCTGCAATCGTTAGGACCAGAACCTCCAGTCTGAGAGGCAGTCTATCTCAAGATTTCAGTGGCTGGGCAGCAAAAGCAGCTTTTGCGTCATCCTTCGCTACAGGCCGAAATAAAATCCCACAGGATCTCCTTCTACAAGCCACCGCGAAGGAGATCCGTGACTCAAGCTTCCCCCGCTTACTTTGGAGGGCGACGCGTATGCACCCAGCAAGTCCTCCTCTTCCTCGTCGACATCCAGACTGCAAAGAGTTAAGGCTCAACCACAAAATATAGGCGCCTCTATACAATCACACAAAGCCCCAAGCTTTCCTCCACAAATCAGGCCAGCGTGGCTGGACAGAACTGACATTTCCATGACATCAGAATTAAATTAATTCCCATTTGTCCCCCATATACTGAATAATTTTCCTCTCCGGGGACATCAAAAAGGACAATTTGGTGAACTTTGGAAGGGGCTGTCCTCTTCAAGTTTTGGGGGCCACACTGGACTGATCCCCAGCGAGAAAAAGATGAGATCCACAACACTCCGCCTTTTAGTTCTTGGATCCCTCCTTTTTCTTCTCTCTTGCAGACCCCTCCTCGATTTGCTGTTCCCACGGAGCAGGTTTAAACGTTCGGAATTCCTCCAATCGTTCCATTTCCGCTTGAAAAGGCCCCGAGGAAAAGAGACCACATGGTTGCACTTAAGCAGCTGGTTTGGGCCAAAGGGGTCTGACCGCTAGGGACCACTGCCATGTTCTCCCGACTCCAGAGAGGATACGGCTCTTGAACGGAGCTGACGTCCCCCACGCCGGACCAGCGGCCCTCCTTCCTCTTGGGGGGCCTCGTGACTCTCTTGTTCAGCCCCTAAAAGGAAAAGAGAATTGCAAAAAATTGCAAAGGCGTCAGCCGGTTGTTTCCTCGAATAAAACAAGCCCAGGATTGTGCAATTGATGTTGGGAAACACCCCTGCGGGGTGGGACTTCCACACAGCTCCCCCCATATTGTAGGCAGTGAGTCCTGAGAACCACACATTGGACCAAGCCTGAATTGCTTAACCCTAGTTTGCTACATAAATTGTAATTAGTTGGGATCACAGTGAACAATGTTAACTTGCTCAAGTTACGCATTTGGGTTATTCTCCTTCCAAGTGGGTCGCCTTCCTAATTTTATCCTAACCATTTATTTCCTTTATTCTAACACCAAGACGTTGTCTTTTTTTCTCTGAGCTTAAGGACAGGGGTGCAGGGGATTCTCCTGATTTTAGCTTCACAACAATCCTGCGAGGTGGGCTAAGTCGAGCCATTATCTAATCAGTCCACAGTCATGCTACAATTGAATGAGTTGAGCCCATCTCTCTCACGTCCCTGATTATATCTTAATGCAGTGTTTCTCAACCCCAGCAACTTTAAGATGCGCGGACTTCAACTCCCAGAATTCCCCAGTCAGCATGGGGAATTCTGGGAGTTGAAGTCTGCGCATCTTAAAGTTGCTGGGGTTGAGAAACACTGCATTAATGATTAGCCTTACTGGGTTTGGCCTTATTATAAGGGGAAAAGATCAGTTCAACAATATTTTTTATTACAATCACCGACTAGAATTTTGTCAACTTCACATCAAGAGAGAGACTGGGAAAAACAATAAATAAAACGGGCTAAAATACAATGTTTTTATGTTATATTGTAATGGATTTTGATCTTGTCACAAACCGCCCAGAGTCGTTTCACGAGATGGGCGGTGACAAATGTGATGAATAAATAAATAATATAGGTGGAAATAATAACACCCTAGGGAAACCCCCCCGAAAATGCTTCAAAACTAAATTACTGCGCCCAGATTTTCTAAGCAGAGCGGCACAAATCCCTACTTGTAAAACCCGAAAAGCGGCTGCAACTGCCATCAATATCGCCTATATTCAGCTAGGCAGAACCTCTCTCGGACTCAGTCCAAAAAATACGTCCCTCTTTATATCACGTGAACCACGAGGACTAGGACCTTTGTTTCATTTGAGAGAAAGGCTCCTGTCTCAGGGCAGTGACAGGAGGCAATGCTAACACCAGAGTCATCGACAATTGCTAGAAGCGAAGTCAAGCCCGTCTCCCTTGCCTTCTACCTCGTGTTCGAAGGCATGCAAATTCTCCAGCGTCAGAAGCAGGGTTTCCTTGCGCATGGCAAAAGCGATCAGCTCGTTGCCTAATTCCGGCTCGGTCACCCATCCCGCCATGCAGAATTCTTCCACTGCAAGAGAGCAAAAAGGGAGTTTTTCTTTAGCTGGCAGCGTGGGAAAGAGAGGTCGCCCCCCCTGCGCCAGCCCCATCGGCGCCAAGATGGTTTTGCTCCATCCCGCAACTTCTAGTGCCGGGGTGCGATGGGTCTTGCGCCATTCGCACTGGTTTCCCCGCCTGCAATTTTTCTCCGGGCCATTTCCTCCGGTCCTCCTTTTTTCCTTGAGAGAGAAAGTTTGCCCAAAGATGGCTATTGGCACTGTGGTTAATTCTGAGAAAGAGGGTGACGCAAGGATTAAAGGTGCTGGATTAGAAGCTGGAAGACCCAAGTTCTAATCCTGCCTTGAGGATTTTAAGGATTCGTTAAGGATTTCCTTAACGGAGCTGTACTATCTGGATTTGGGGTTGTTTTCTCCGTTTTGGGCTCACGGTTTCACACCATTTATATTTCGACTGGCTGTTTTCATTTCATTGTTGTAGGTCTGTTTTATTCACTGCCCCAAATCCTCAGAGACTGGCAGAGTATACAAGCCTCATAAATCCCTAATAAATACAATATTTCTAGCTGGGGTTAACCAGGTTAACCAGGCGGAGCATGCCAGCCTTGCCAGGTTGCAACCCCATCTTTTGTGCAAAACCCAGAAGTGGGGAGTTAATTCAGAGTTTAGCCGGGCGTGGGAAACCCAGGCTCGGATTTTGGGATCCCGCCACTGGGGTCTTCAAAGAGAGGTGGTTTGGGGTGCCCCCCTTTACAACAAACTGAACGAAGCAAGCTTTCTCCATCAAGGCAGACCTCTGATCTCACCCAGTCCTTGGGGCCGTCATGAAGCCTCCGCGTTCAGTGGCAGTCTACCTTGGAATATCAACACCCGGAATTCCAGCAGGTTTCTCATGGATTGGCTGGCTGCCCCCCCCCCCGGTTGCTTATTAGAAGTGACGGAAGGCTACCGTAAAAATAGGCAAGCTATAGGTTTAAACCACGTCCCCATCCCATTTTTTCATGAGGACTAGCGCCCGGTTTCCCCCACCTGCTCTTCATCGCCTTCTCCCCCACCCGCTCCCTCTGGCCGATCTCGTACATTTCTCGGCAATCGCGTCCTTGTCTTCCCCCTCCGCGAAGTCCAGCCCGAAGACCTTGAGGTCGGCCACCACGGCATCCATAATCCCCGGCCCCATCTCCGGCTCCTTTTCGCGCCACTACGGAGAAAGTCCAAACAGAAAAAGGGGCGGGGAGAAAAAAAGCCCGCGCCTCCCTTCGGCTATTTACGGCACCGCCTCGCGCTCCGCTACCAAACAGAGACAGGCAGGAAGTGCGGCTCCAGCTTGTGAATGGGCGCGCGCCGGAGGGGCGTGGCGGCCGCGCCTGAATGGGAGACCCAACGGGGGAGAGAGCTTTCCTTCCTAGAGCGGCTAGAATCCGTAACAAGGCCTTTCCAAAGCGCGCCAGCCTTGGGGTTCTGCAGAACTCTTCGCTAGGCAGATGTCAGCAAAAGAGGGGGGGGGAAGTGTGGCTGAGCTTCCTCTTCGGGGGAAAGAAAAACCCTCTTTACAGGATACCTACCCATAGAAACAATGAAAATATCCAGGGAATTATTATGATTCCCACCTTTTTATGTATAACTCCAGGTGGTGAATGAACCTAATGCTTTTAATACAGTCAGAGGAAAGGCAGCTGAGCCTGCAGCAGGAACGTGGGTGGGGCAAGAGGCTCAGAAGGGACCCTCCCCAGTTTCTCGGGCTGTAAAGGAGACGGCGGGAGAATTGCACTTTCAGACTTGCAGGATTCCACCAATGCAGCCTTACAATAAAGTAGAATTAGCCCCTCTGGTCGTGTTTCCTGTCTGGTCTACCTCGTAAGGCTGATGCCCAGCTGGCTTTTTTATAGGCTGGTTGTGAATGAGAGGCAACTTCCTTTCTCAAGCCTTGGGGTAGGGTAGTTGTTGAGCCTGTTGGTTTTAGGGGTGACGTGTGTCTTGTGTTTCTTTTAATTACTTTTTAAAGTGTAAGCCGCCTACAACTGTTTGGAGTTGGTGGCCTCTAATAAAACGAGTAAGCGAAGGGAACCCGCCATGCCTGTGATGGGGAGGTGGGGAAACCCTTCGATTCCCTGCTCTCCCCTGTGCATGAACTACCAAATTCCCTGCAAACATCCTGCGCGCTCCGGCCATACCCCATGTGAGAGATGGATAAAATATGTTATCATCGACAAAGAAATAGTAGCTTGAGCATGCTAAGAGTGCAGCTGGGTGAGAGATAAGGAAGTAGTGTTAAGTGTTATGGTTATCAAATAGTGGCAGATGGAGAGGAAGTTGTCTCCTTGTGTGGGACAATGTAAATAAAAACTAATTTAACCTGGGGCAGTCTTTATCAGTATAATGCCATTAGCTGAAACCTTGAGCAAATTACCATAGACTCCCAATGGGTGAGGTGGGAGGGACCAGGAAGAAATCATAGAGCGGCCGGAAAGAGTGTACACCCTGAGTACCTTAGCCAATGGGGAAAAGGGGAGGGACTTGCGATGGGGAAGCTATATAATCAGGCCGGAGTGTGTATGTGGGCGGGGCTTCTTATTTGCAACGAAGCCCGCCGGCCTTTGCAAACGCTTCCAATAAACTTGACTTCTGACTAACCCAGAGAGATTTGTGGCGCTTGTTTCACACCCGCAGACGAAACATCAGCAACACAATTCACAAAAAGAAAAGTACAGCAGAGGGATACTTTAGATATTACTCTAAATTGCTTTGAAACGAGGCAAACTCACGTCACTCCCCCTCCAGGGGCCCATGGCGAGGGGTCACGAGAATCTTTCTAATAATACCTTATTTCCGAGATACACGTGGATGCAAGCACAATGAGAACACAACCAGAAAAATCATGAACATG
Source organism: Python bivittatus (assembly GCF_059951505.1). Taxonomy (NCBI): domain Eukaryota; kingdom Metazoa; phylum Chordata; class Lepidosauria; order Squamata; family Pythonidae; genus Python; species Python bivittatus. The sequence continues at coordinate 5,527,401 of NW_028277047.1, read as the reverse complement.
ACACTGCCAAGTTTTATTACAGAATATCCTGTAGGACAGACTCTGCATTTATTCCCCAGTGTGGTCGGTTTGTTCCGTCATTCGTTTCCGTAAGCTGAGAACATTCAGTAACGGGGAGTTACCTAAAGAGTGTCCGAATGCCCACCCACCAAACAGCAAATGTTGAAAAAAGATATAATTTCTTTCTTACAGAATTCCTCAGTGGACGGAAAGAATTGAGACTTCATTAGAAAGAAGCCAGAAATTGTTAAAGGAGTGATTCTCTGTCCTTTCAACCGAAATACAGTACTATTAATACTAAACTCTCTCTACCTTCCCACCTGGATGACTATGCCACCGATCAAGTAGGCAAGACTTAAAACACACACAATTCAGACACCTTCCTGTGAACTGAAACGTGATGTGGGAAGTCGTGATGATTGTAGATCTCTACTGAAAAGAGGTTTAAAAAAAAAAAAAGTTTTTAAAAGTTTTAAAAAAAGTTAAAAAGCAGAGACGTCACCTTGCCGACAAAGATCCGCATAGTCAAAGCTATGGTTTTTCCAGTAGGAATGTATGGCTGTGAGAGCTGGACCATAAAGAAGGCCGAGCGCCGAAGAATTGATGCCTTTGAACTGTGGTGCTGGAGAAGACTCTTAAGAGTTCCCTGGACTGCTAGGAGGTCAAACCAGTCAGTCTTAAAGGAAATCAACCCTGATTGCTCATTGGAAGGATCGATAATGAAGCTCAAGCTCAGATACTTTGGTCACCTAATGCGAAGAGAGATCTCTTTGGAGAAGACCCTGATGCTGGGAAAGATTGAAGGCAAAAGGAGAAGAGGACGGCAGAGGATGAGATGGTTAGAGAGCATCCCTGAAGCAATGAGCATGAAACTGCACAAACTCAGGGAGGCAGTGAAGGACAGGAAGGCCTGGCGCAATATGGTTCATGGGGTCACGAAGAGTCGGACACGACTTAACGACTGAACAACAACAACAACTGAAAAAAGATCCCTATCCTGTAACAGAAAACCGACCGTATATGCACATCACACATCCAAGCTCAACAAAAATCACCCAACCTCATAGTTCCAGGTAAGAGTTAAAAATTCATAATTTTCTAATAATGAAGTGTTAACATATTTTGTCCTATTGCATTGAAGAGGAAGGAAGTGGGGGGGGGATATAACAAGGGATTTTATGCACTACACTGATGATGAGGATTAACTTGTTTTTAATAGGAAAAAAAACTCAATAAGTATGCATTCTTCATTGATGGACTATTTGCACATTGATGGGCTATTTGCAAAATGCAGGTGGGGTGAAGCTTACATGGGGATTTGAAGATTAGATTATAAATGTAATGGGATATGTTTAGAGAAATAATTATTCCTATTTAACGTATTAAAAACGAGCACTTATGATAGCCTTATTATTTCTAAGACCAAAGATAGATTGGAAATTATCTATGTTTCACATCGTTTTTTTTTACTTTGCCTCACTTTTGCTTTTCCTTTTCTTTATATTTTGTATTTCAAATTTCCCTTTTCATTTCCAACTTTTAAATATGTATCTTTAAAACCTCAATAAAATATTATAAAAAAAAGTATGCATTCTTGCACATAAGTGCTTGAACACTTCAAACCATCTCTTTTCCCCTGCCAAGTTTGCTGTTATATACTTTAATCTGGTTTTGTTCCTTACTATGTTGATGCTTTAAGTCAGTGCTTCTTAAAGTGTTTGGTCTGAAGACCCCTTTATGTTCGTAAAAACGATTGAGGACCCCATAGAGTTTTTCTTGGGGTGGGTTATATCTATCAATATTTGCCGTATTAGAAATTAAAACAGATTTTAAAATATTTATTGGTGTGACCTCACGGCCCCCCTAAAAGGATCTTGGGGGACCCCCGGGGACCCAAGACCACACCTTTGAAAACGACTGGCTTAAATGGCTGGTGGTTTAAATCCCAACTAAAAAAATAAAAGCACCAGGAATGAAAGCAAGCATGGCCAATCACACACCCTGTTTGGCAAGTGGTAGGTTCAAATAGATAGGGCTACTTAGATAGACCCCCTTGGATCCTGCAAAGCTTTGGTTTTTTAAATATTTATTTATTTATATTTCAAATTTGGTCACCGCCCATCTCACTAGGAAGTGACTCTGGGGGGTTTACAGTAAACACAAAAATAAATATGAATGAAAATACAATCAAAACACAATCAAAACTCTCTTTGTTAAGAGAGACAAAGAGGTTCAGGCCTGCGGTGAGGACTTCTTGAGGCAGTTTCTCCTTCCCATCTTTGACGGAAGGCTTCACAATGGCTCTATCAGCACGTAGCCTTTGATTTCAAAGTTTAGCGAGTTCCAGCCCACTAAAGGGGTCGATGTCATACGATTGTGGGCACCGCTTATCTGTTCCGCAGATAAGACGGTGTCCCACAGGTAGACTTCAGCCATTTCTCCCACAAAGGACTGCCCCACTTCAAAGGAGCCCCCGTAGGAATCTTGTTCCTGCCCCAGGATCACCACCATATCCCTCTTGACCTGATAGCCCTTCGCTGCCCCTTTCCTTGGCAAACGATGCCCGTCCAACCACAACTGGATGATCCCGGTAGCCGAATCCCAAGTCATGCAAACAGCTTCCCAGCGGACGGTAGTCCTGCTTGCAAGACTGGAGGCTTGGAAGGTGATGCATTCGCCACCCACGCAAGTGTGGTATTCTTGGGGGTGCCGGATGATGAGGATCTCGTTGTCGTGTTGCGGGGAAGCAGCCGAGAAGAGGACGAAGGTGCGGGTCAAGTCGGTGTAGAATTGGAGAGAGACGGTGAAGCGCTGGAGCTCTTGTTGCAAGTTGGGCTTCAGGAGAACGTAGGAGTCACTAGAAGCCTTGGGGAACACGAAGACCTTTCCTTCCAAAACTGAGGAAGCAAGCAGGGAGAGAAGACCATCAAGGGGTTAGCTTCATGCGCCCCTCGCATGGATCCACGGTGTATTGAAGCTGGATCCATTGAAGGTGAAGGTTCCACCATGGAATAAAGACTTACAAAAGGGGACCCTGTTTCCCCCACCCCTTACCTGTGCCAGTCAAGATCCCTGGGATGCAGAAGATCATGAGAAGGACTGTACGAAGCAATGGGCTCTCCTTCTCCATGGTGTCACCCAACTTAGCCACCAGTTTCTGAAGCCCGCTGCTTGGAGGGCCACCAGGGAGCTTGGCTTTCTCAGTTGAGTTCATGAGACATTCTCAACGGGGCAGAAGGTTCCGCCTCTGAGGCCTGTTTCCAAAGATGGCAAGGACATGCCAAAGGAGGAAGACAGATGGAGAAGCAGCTGTGAGATACCATAGCCTGGAGCATGAGATAATGTTTGCAGCAGCTGTGTGTTTTTGCAGATACGGGTTTGCAGCGAGCTTCGAAATGAACCGTCAAGCTGGTTGTTCTCTAAAATGCAAAGAACCCAATTTCATCGACTTTAAGTTACATCTCAGTTTAATTGCATTTATGTTTATAACTATGGCAACAATGATTGCATTGTATATAGGTAGTCCTCATTTAGCAACCCCAGTTGGGACCAGCAATTTGTTAAGCAAAGCAGTCACTAAGTGAAACTGTGACTATGCTTATGATCTTCCTTCAGCTGTCCTTTGCTTTACAGACCTGCGAAGGTCGTAAATAAGAGGATTGGTCGCAAAGGTACTTCTTCCCCACTGTCGTAATGTCAAACAGTCGCTAAACAAGGCAGTTGTTAAACGAGGACTACCTGTACTTAATACTTTTCCACTGTGGTGATCTTAAACATTACAATTTGGCAGAAAGTTTGGAAAGATTTAGTATGGGCACTGACCTGAGTTTTGTAAATGCCACAACAGTTGTAAAGGACACAGTGGGATAAATAAAATGGGCTAAAAATACAATATTGGCACAAATAGGCCAAGACCATCCACATTTCCTTCTACCTCGTGTTTGAAGGCAAGTAGGGTCTCCGGTGTCAGAAGAAGGGTTTCCTTGTGCATAGCAAAAGCGATCAGCTCGTTCCCCAACCCCATTAAAGAATTTCTGACCACTTAGCTTCTGATTACTGCTGGCAGTGGACACAGAAGAGATCCTTCTCAGATAGGACTGCCCATTTTCCTTTTCAGAAACTCAGATTTGTCAAGTAAAAACAGGACAGGCAGGGGAAAAGAAACTAGATGTGATTTGAAGATCAGCAAAGATGGGAGATATATAGTCCAACATATCCAGAATTGAGGATGTCTGCCATAATTCGTCCCAGAATTAATCACATTTAATCGTATCCCTGCTCAGCCCTTTTTACAACCTCTGACGCCCCCCCCATGCTGAATTTTGGCAACAACATGGTGGATTAGAGTGGTACAGCTTTTAAACTACTTTTTAAACAATCGAAGCAGTAAAATCCATAGGCTGGGCATGGTCTGGTGTAAAGCTGCCCCCCCTCCAATTCCCCAAAGAATGAAACCTTTGCTTCTGCCTAGTTTAGCGGCTGGCTGTCATGAGCCACCCAGGGTGACCAGGGAGGCCAAAACCGCAAAATAACAAAATTAAAATTGCAGCCCTCGGAGAAAAAGAAAGACCCCCACATCTGCAATAGGTAACTTTTTAAAAAAATCAACTGGGATGTAAAAATGGCAGCAAGCGAGGATGACTCCAATTGTTTGCCTTAAGTTCTGATTTCTCGCCACCTTGGGGAACTGCACCCATCTTCCTCCTTTTTGGGGGGCTCCTCCGCTGGGATTTGTGCCAAGGTCCTGCTCTTTTCCACCCTCCAGTCGCACCGATTGCAGAGAACGAGGAAAGCAGCAGGTGCCGAGCGACCGTGGGAAAACCTTTCATTGGGTGGCTCTTACTAGAATGGAAACCACTAATTAAAAGAAAATTACAGGGGGCTCAGGGCTCCCGCGGTGAATGCAAATCAATGGCGTGATTTAAAGCAAGCAGCCATCGTGGGAAACGATGGGGAATCTTGCTTCGAGCCAACCCCTCTCAAACAGGAAAAAAATTAAGACGGGGGAGCAGAAAAAAAGGAACTTCAGCGACGCCCCGTGTGAACATTTTGGATTTCCACCATAAACGTAAAAATAAAAATGCGGGGTAACAGGCAAGGTCAAGGGCAAGCTTCTTGGAAGTTGCCCTTATTTATGCGAAAAGGGTAGGAAAAAACACAAGATAAACCAAACAGCGCAGATTCTATTTATGTGTATTAAGAGACAGTTGGGTGTTGTGGGGAAGGTGCCGGACTAGACGGGGGGGACCGCGAGTTCTAGTCCTCCCTTGGGCACGGAAGCTGGTGGGGTGACTTTGGGCCAACTGTGCTCTCTCTCTCAGTCCGGCCCACCTCACAGGGTTGTTGTTGTGGGGAAAAGAGGAGGCGGGAGCATTACCTATGCCGCTTGGAGTTGTACGAAATAAAGTGAGATATAAATCAATCACATAAACAGTTTGTCTTCCATTTATAACATCTGAACCACCAATTTCCTGGAACAAGAGCATTCCCAACAACCCAGAAGTTACCTCCTGCCCTGAGCAGAGAGACAAAACCTTCCAGATTTCTATCCAAATTGACAATTCTACAAGAAACCTGCCTTTTCTGAGATGCAACCAACAGTTCTTGGTGGCAAGGACGGCGACAATCACAACAAGACAAAGCACGACCCCAGTTACTGGCGTTAAGCATACCACAGTTTGTTTTATTTTGGCACGGAACTAAAATCCGTTTTCTACAATACAAAAAACACGCAGAAGGACGTAAATGATAGTACCCGGTTGCGTTACGAGAGCATAAAATCAGGTCCCCGACACAGGACATCTCGACACAGAGTGACTCGGTGGCCTTGAAAGCTCTCCCAGAAGGGGATGCATCTGGCAATCCTGGATGGGGGTTTCGCTCAACTCGGCTCTCCTTAAAAATATTTGGCAGCAAGCGCGTGAGACGGGCAAGGCGTGTATAACAGCTGCAGTCTTTAGGCACCAGAATTCCCAAACTGACCTCTGCAGGAAGCAAAGTCTCCCACGTGGGCCTGGAAGGGAGGTTGATTAGGCACTGGAATGCTTACAGAAGCTTCCAGGAAAACAATTTTTTTGTATTTTTATTTATATATATATATATATTTATATATAAACACACAGGTGCGTAAGAAAAGGCGTTAAATATTGCTTGCGCCACTGGGGCACGAAGGAGGAGTATAATTCCCGGTGGTTAGCACCCCTCAAAATGATGGCACCAAAGGGGAAGGGGTGGCCCGTAACAGAAATCTGTATTTTAAAAAAAAAAAACACAACCCACAGAAAGAAGTGCTCAGCTATAAATCGAGAAAGATGCTTGATTCCCCGTCATTTAACATCAGCTGCAAGATTTATTATACCCATTTTTGTCTGCAATGATGTATCCAGTTTCTGCAAACCGGAGACAACTAACAGAATTCAATTTGTGGACTATTTTTAGAAATACATGCATCTTTTGCATAAGCCCTTTCCTAATATGCTGAAAAATATACAGGTGGTCCTCGGGTTATGACCACTCGTTCAGCGACTGTTCGAACTTACGACGGTGCTGAATGAACGGTACTTACAACCAGTCCTTGAAGTTCTGGCCATTGCAGCATCCCGACAGTCATGGGATCACCATTTGTGACCTTCACTGCCAGCTTCCAACAAGCAAAGTCAATGGGGAAGCTGGCAGGAGGTCGCAAATGGCAACCACATGATGTCACAGGATTCGCTTAATGACAGCTACCGGAAGTGCCGGAACTGCTGTCGCTAAGCATCGTGGTCACGTGACATTGCACTGTATGACCGCATGCTTAGCGACAGAAATTTTGGTCCCAGTTGCCGTCGTTAACTGAGGACTACCTGTATATTCTCATCAAACTGCGTGGCAAGATTTCCAGAAGTGCGAATTCTGAAGGGAGAGTAAGCTCTGTTTCATGTATTGGCTCAAAAATGTGGAATTAGCGGTTTGCTTCAAATGTATATACCACACAGTAAGTTTCTGTCCTCGCTTCAAATGCACCTTTGACACACTGCAGCATGCTTTAAAGTATTCCCCTCAAGCCGACAGATCCACAACACGGATTCAGAAAGGCCGAATCCCGGCTCCCCAAAGACAGAGTTTCCCAGGCATTTGTACCCTGCCAAGGCAGGGGTAATCCAGAAGTGATCCAAAAGACGTTGTTAGCCCGGGGAACGTTAACATAAACTCCATGTTACAGTGGATCAGGATGTTAGTGGAGTGGCAAGGCCGCTTTGTGTCTTTGGCAGAGCGCAGCGTGATTCCTCAGCAGCATCGCGCCGCGGGTTATTCGAGACGCAAGTCTGAAATGAAGCTGGAGTCATAAAAGGTTCCCAGGTCTGGCAGGAGCCCGTGTAGGAAGTAGAGCGATGTCAAGCTGCAACCTTGCACGTGTGTTTCCTCTATTTTGGAACGGAAGCGGCGAAAAGCAGAACATGAGGCACTTGCAGGTAAGAATGTCCTCAACCCTCAAAACAAAATGTCCAGGGAGAAGGAAAGTCCAAAGAATTGCATGGGATGTGCTCCGTATCTTTTTCAGGCAAACATGGTCAGTTGTATCCACTATGGAGAAGACACAGAGAAACAAACGCAATTTTTTACCATCAGTGTTTGTTCTACGCCAGAAAAGATAAAGACGGTTCCTCCTTTCCAGAACGGTCCTTTAGAACATTCTGGGCTTCACTCTTTGGCCCAAAAGGTTCCTCAAAGAGGTTATAAATATCCAAGCCTTTGGGATTACAAATGAAGAGACACAACACGTGAGGAAAAGGGCTGAGGAGGGAAGAGGAAAACAAACAATAGCTGAAGCACTTCAAGGATGAAAGCTCAGCTGTCAAGGGAAAGAAGCTGAAAGGCTATTAATATCTTAGCAGAGGTGACAGAGGGTAGGAAGGGAGGAACAAACAAGAAGCAAGTGTGCCCTGCCTGCAAATGTCCTCCAAGGCTGCAAGGTACGTGCAAGTGTGAGTGTGTATTCCCCCCAAATCTACTCTCTTTGCACTAAACAGAGTTATCTGCTTCTAGGAGAAGCTAGCCTCAATTTTGCACAGGATGGAAGAATGGCAGGGGGCAGGCAGTGATTCTAATTTATTAACACTTCCTATGAAATGAAGAAGTCCATGAAATTTGAAGAAGCCCTCAAATTAACTTTCCCCCAGGACTGTTTTCAATTTTGTCTCTGGCACCAGAAGGCCGAAGCTGGCCTTCCCCCAACGGGGCAGACCTCCAAAACCGCTGGGAGAATTCCTGGATTTCCCAGGAGAGCTGGAGAATCACAGGCCTTGCACTCCAACCTGGCAGGATGCCCTGATGGAATTACCTTAATCAAATCGAACGTGACGATCCCGTCCTTGTCCGTGTCCAGGGCTTGGAAAAATCCTAGGAAGGGAAGAGGGGGAGGATTAAATCGATGGCTAGATGGTTATTGATTTCTGCAAGGGTTCATCCCTGGACTCTTTCCCTGCTCCAAAGCAGACTCAACGAGGTTAGATTGGCAGGTTTACTGCAGAGGATGGGGAAGCCATACGCGCGAGTCCGTTTCCAGCTCCAGGTCCAGGAATCCTGCCCTATTTAAAGACGGGCTCCCAAGGTTCAAAGGCTGGGTCTTTGCAATTGCAAAAACCCAGCTTCGAACCTTGGGACGCCTTGTTTGGAAAACTGCTTTTTCTGGGGTGAGGATCAGAGAATCCTGCCTCACTAGTTTCAACCCATCACAACGTATTTAAAGAAAAAAAGCAGGAGGACCCAAGTCAGATCTCTGGCTTCATCCCAGCTTCTTCAGTTGCTGAGCAAAACAGGCTGGAATCCTGGAATAACAGAAAACTGGGAGGCTTCTGGGAATACAATAAGCTGGCTTAATACGGGATCTTCGGACCATCCAGCCGTGCCCTGCCCTCCCCAAACACCAGGAGGAGGAGGAGGAGGAGGAGAACTCACGGAACATAGTTTCGAGCCGCACTAAACAGCAGACAAAGTTGTCAAAGTCAAGGGCCAGGTCGGGCTCCGCGTAGCGGGTGATAATCAACTCGTAGAGTCTCTTGTTCAGCTTGAAACCTGCGGTGATGCAAAGAGCAATGTTAATTTCCCATTTAGGGAAAAGCTATGGACAAAGAGAAATAAAAAGAAAAATCAAGGCATGCGCGGAGTGCAAGGTGCATTTTTTTCCAATCAGGCACCAGCAGGATATAGCAGTTAAGACAGTGTTTCTCAACCTTAGCCACTTTAAGAGGTGTGGACTTCAACTCCCAGAATTCCCCAGCCAGCCTGGGAGTTGAAGTCCTCACCTCTTAAAGTGGTCAAGGTTCAGAAACACAGTGGGGAGGCCCAGTTCAAGTCCCCACTCGATTAGGTGATCTGGGGCCAGACAGACTTTCTCGTAACAACCAACATCACAGGACTGTAATTGTTGGGATAAAATTAGGGGAGACACCTGTGGAGTTTTCTGGAGCTCTCACAAAAGAGATGGGATATAAATGCAATGGATTAAATCAAATCAAATCAAATCAAATTAAATGTCTTCCAGTTGAAAACTGGGCAGGGCTTTCATTATCACTGGTTTTTATCACACCTTGAGGACTAGCCTGCTGGACAGGCAGCCAAGAAATGGAACAAAAAAGCCAAATGTTCCAAGAAACGGGCATGTTACCTGCAGACTCCAGAGCCATTCTCATTTCATAGGCACTCATACTTCCTGATTTGTCCAAATCAAATTTCCTGAAGATTGCCTGAAAAGTTTTAAAAGGGAAGAAAAATGAGAGAGCCGGGACGTCCAGCCAGAAGAACAGCAAAGCTGGTGACTGATATCAAAGCATGTACGATAGGAAGATGAGAGACTTCACACCAGGCAAAGCAATAAATCTTAATTTTCCAGAAACTCAACAGAAATAAGGGGGTTTGTTACAGAGAAGAAAGAGGTCATATATATGCTGAAAACCCACCTACAAGAATCAAATCCAAAATCGTTGTCAGCCCCATAGCTTAAATCCTAAGTCTCTTCCTCCCACCCTTCTGAGTCAACAAACATTTGGCTGTTGTTGGCCTGGCTCTGGGCATGCAAGACACCTACTCCATATTTACATAACAGCTATGTCTGAGTTAAGAACCAGTGCGTTCCACTTTGCCAATGTCAGCCTTTCTTGATGGGGGAAATTAAGTGCAGCAACCTCAAGTGATTCCCAGTTCCAACTGCTAGAGAGAGCTTGGAACAAACTAGGAAATTACAAAAGAGAAGGGAGCCTAGTCTTAACTAGTCCCCTTCTCTAGACCACAGCCCCATTAGGGAATCCAGTGAAGGTCTGAAACAAGATTCAAAGCTTGGATCCTGAAGCTGGACATCAGTGTTCCCTTTTCAGAATCAAAACTCAATGGCAAATTTCAAAGGCTGATTGTTTGGGCTCTTCAGATCCCTTGGTCAGTAAGACTGTCTGATTTATTGAACCAAGGAATTTAGTTCTCTCCCTCCAGATCATAGAAACATCCACAATTGCCCACCCAGGTTGCTACTGTCCATCTTCCCATGAGTTTTGCAAGTATTTACAACTAAGAGAATGACAAGATTGCTGGTGAACAATCCGCATGTTTGTAAGCTTGATTCCACACTATTTGGTTCCTCCTTCTCAAGTGAGAAGCAGAAATGACCTACTTTGATTACGTCCATCCTTCGGATCTTGATCTGTTGCTCCCAAACTAGCCAGACTCCATTCGCCAAGATAAAATTTCGGCTTGTTTGGAAGCAACAAATGAGAATCCTCAATTCAGACATCCGAATACACTTTGTGTTATTTCACTCATTTGTGTGAGCGGCTTCACACGCTAGAATGCTACTTTGCCCAGAATAAATCAGGAGAGCCCAAGAATTGTGGCTTATTGTTACATGTGAAAAATCCATTGTTGATGACATAAGAGAAAACAAATCCTGTAAACAAAAGTGCTGATACTGAATACAAATGTTTTGCTGAAAAAGCCATATTCTGAGAGGCATATTATTTTAGGAGCATATTAAATGCAAACATGGTTAAGATGGTCCCGTTTGCTCTTTTAACCCAAACTGGATGGATGGAAACTTACCAGATAGTTTTTAATCTTAGTCCAAAGGACATTGAACTCCACCAAACCGAGTTTCCCATTTCCATCTCTCTGATGGAGGAGGGAGCCGTTAAGGAGACACGTCTGAGAAAATTCACCCCTCCCTTTCCAACCATTCACTTACAAACCCACAGAAAAAAATCCCTTTGTGGCCTTTCAGCTGAATCAAGGTAGCATCTGTTCTTATCAGAGAAAGGAGCCTCCATTCATGGTTTGAAGATGGTTTAGAACTCACTGAAGATCCTAAAAACCAAGGTTAGGTAGCCAACGATTGGCAGAATTCGTGCTTGGAGGGAAAGACTGCGGAGAACAACGTACTGCCCCGTTTGTTCTGCCGTCATGGAAATAGATACAAAATGTGCTGGGCCTGATAAATTCTCCTATGCTAGCTCTCGTTCAATTGATGAAACAGATTTTTTCCCCTGAATTTCTTGGAAAAGATTAAACAAATCCCCAGTGGGGTTCTTACGCTTAGTAATAGTGAGGCCAAGCAGTACAGTATGTGTGTGAATATCCTATCCGTGCACAATTCTCTCTCTCCAGTTGTTTGCAACCACGCTGACTTCTCCTAATTCCCACTCTCAGGAGTGTTTTCAGACAGTGATGGGAGAACAGCCAGGAGGACTGCAGAACCACCGCAAGACAGAGAAGAGAAAATAACTCGGGAAGGGCATATTCCACCATCTTTCAGGGATCATGAATTTTTTTCCTTTCATTTTTGTAAATGTGTCTTGTTATAAATTTTAATTGTATATTTATTTATTGTTTTAACATGTTGTGAGCCACCCAGAGTCCCCCACTGGGGGGGAGATGGGCGGGGACACGTTTAATAAATAAATAAATAAAATAAAATAATGTCTACGTTCAAGAAGAGTTTTCAGAGAAATCTGAAAGGAATTCTCAAGCCGCCCGAGGAGGACATAGAAAGACAGAAGACTTTTTTTGCCAGGGGGAAAAAATTTAAAGAAACGTCAAACAGGCCTCCCTTTCTCACGCTGATAGAAAAAAGATACATCCATGAGATTCACCATACTTCGGCAGGACTCCAAGCTGAATCCTTTCGTGCGCAGGTCTTTATCTGCAATTTACAATAAAGAGAGGAAAGATGATGACGACGATTTTATCCTGCCTTTTTTATATATATTGTTCAACTCCAGGTGGAAAATGTACCTAATACTCCTGGCCTCCTATTTTGCCCACAACAACCCTGTGAGGTGGGTTGGGCTAAGAGCAGCCTTCTCCCCCTCCCAAAGTTCCTTGATTTGCAGCAGAGCAGATGTTTTCCTCCTTTGTCCCTGCATTGTTTGTAAAAAAAGGAAGGCCAGCGATAGAGTGGGGATTTATCTTGGCACTTACGTTTTCCAATTATCCTGTTGAGGATGGTTTGCAGTTCTCTTGCACTAATCTCCATATCCTGAAAGGAGAAACAAATTAGATTATCCTTATCATGTGTGATGTTTGAAAAACATTATTTGAAAGCCTGAGTCTTAACTGTTCAAACTGGTCATCAGCCTGATTTATATCTTTGAAATGAAACAGCTCCCGTCAGCCAGCCCTTTTTTCCCCCCTACTATTTATAACGCTGAATTCATTAATTTGCATCTAAACACATCACTGGTATATTGCTTTGTAAAACTATCATTAAAAGCATGCTCCAAGGTGGGGAACATATTCAAAGATTACAGTAAATGGAAAAGAATTAAAACTACACTTGTAATTCATTACTCTGGCCCTTCACTGTAGGAGCAAGTAATGCTTTTATGCTGGCAGAAATTTATTTCCTCTCTGGTTTTTCCGGCTGGCCTCTGAGAGAACAAGGCATCTTAGGAGGAGACAGGCTCAAAGACGAAAGAAAAAAATAAAACAAAAATGGCATCCTCTCCAATCAGGCATATGCTCAAAAACAGCCAAGGAAATTCAAATGAAATTCTAAAGCATCCTGAGCATGAGGCAGAAAAACAGAAGCCTCTTTCACTTACCATGACGTTAGAATTTCTCTCGCTTGAACTAGACGATTAAACAACGCGCAAATCCGAACAGAGGCAAAATGATCAGTGGGAAGGTTCCCCCACCTCCTTCTCTCTCCTTTTACTACCAGCTCAATTTTTATTTTCTATTTGTGCCTCGCTCTCCTCTTGGCGTACTCACCGACCCTGCCAACTGCTTAAACAGCTGCTTAAAGCCTTCATCGATCTCACCTTCCGAAAGCACTTGCTAGGGAAGCAGGAAAAAGAAGATGGTATCAGCAAAGGAGGGCCGAACCTCCAGATTCCACAGAGTTGCTTTCGCACAGGATTCTAAACCACAATTTGGTTTAATCACCATTTGCTGAATGCTCACAGACTCCGCCTGGCAGCTTCATTCGCCAAGCGGTTGTTTTGGACAGACAGAGCAGAAAAAACAAATCAGGAGCCGTGGCTAAAACAAGCCGGGAATTATTCAGCCCTAGATGGTACCTAGCCAGGCTATTTGCAGGATTGCTTCACCTTTATGATATCTGCCTGTCCCACACCTTCTAATAGGGTGCCATCCCTCTGGAATGATCCCCCCAACATACAATTGTCTCCAACCCCCTTGATCTTTAGAAAGGCACTTAAAACTCGGGTCTTTTCCTGGGGTCAGAATGATTGCAGTTCCTGTTGGCGGAGGTTAATGATCGTGCATTCCTGACTGCCCATTAAACGTTGTGTACTGACGTTAACTGCAAAGGTTTATCCTGTTTTTGGATTAATGGAAGCCACCCAGCGTTGAGCCACCTTATAAACAAACACCATCAATAAATAAAATAAAGTGTGCAAATAAATACATTTGCAAATCTACATCCACAACAAATTGCAGATGAACAACATTGCCTTTTTGGCCAAAATGGTAGTTTCTTGCATGGGGATAATAAGACTCGAACAAGAACACCTTTTCGCTTCACCTTCTAGGAAAGTCCAGAGCTGTAAACTAGATTGAGAAACCCCCAAATCATTCCCCAAAAAGGAGGCCCCCCTCTCTGGATTGTCACCAACTATCTATTTAGGTCACCAGCAGCTGAGCTGGACTCCAGAGAAATTTTATTAACTAGCTTAACTCTAGTTTTAAGCAGATAGTTTTGAAGGTATGTCTCCCTGATGAAGGAAGACATATATTTTTCCTCTCAACTACAAATGGAGAAGGGAAATCTACATTTCTGCTCCTGAACCCCCAAAAATGGGGAGAGAGATTTGTCACTGGAAGCTTCTACCTCATCTGGAAGTTTGGCTTGGATCTGATCATCCATCTCCCTGCAGAAGGATCAAAACAAAGAAAAAATTATACTCAAAAATAGTCCCCTGGAAAAACACAGCACAAGCTACAGAACAGGCAATGAAAAGGAACAGGGAAAGTTAAAAACTGAAGAACATTATTACACATCACAGTTTATTTTAACCATCGTTTCTTGAGCCACCTTGGCAGAAAAAAGAAACCTCTACAGGTAGTCCTTGCTTAACAACCATTTGTTTAGCAACCATCCAAAGTTACCACAGCACTGAAAAAAGTGGCTTATGGTCCTCGTGCTTATGGCCATCACAGTGCCCCCGTAGTCATGTGATCATGATCCAGGTGCTTGGCAACCAGCTCACACTTAACAACAGTTGCAGTGTCCCGGGATCACATGATCGCCATTTGCGACCTTCCCAGCTGACTTCTGGCAAGCAAAGTCAATGGGGAACCATGTGAATTGCTTAATGACCATGTTTTTCACTTAATAACCATGGTGATTTGCTTAACGACCGCTGCAAAAAGGGTTGTGAAATTGGGAGCGGTCATGTGATGCTTTGCTTAACAACTGCCCCATTTAACGACAAATTTGCCAGTCCCTATTGTGGTCGTTAAGCAAGGACTACTCGTATATCCAGCTAGAGTTTGACCCCCTTGTGAAATTTCCTTTTTGAGTTTCAGCTGCATTAGAATTCTTCAAAAAATGCACAAAGGGTTCAAGTCAGAGAACATCCTGCCTTCACTGTCCCCCACCCTGGTTTCAGTGGTTTCTAACTTTAGCCTATCTCTTCAGCACAAAGTACGTATTTCCATCTCTGATTCTGAAAAGCTGAGCTCTTTGCCCTTGTGTGAATAATAGGACTTTGTTGGGCTCTGACTTAGTGCAGAATGCTAAGCCAGGATTTGCTTCAATCATGGTTTAACCCAGCCAGAGTGAGGGAGTGAGGCTTTCCCACTCTTTCTTGGCAGCCTCAAGGGCTAAAACACAGAGGGCATGGCTTACTGTCCCGTTTTGAGATGGGAAAAACACAAGCAAACTTTAGGGAAAGCCACAAAACAGGGTTAATCCTGGTAAAACAAAAGAACACCCCAAGCCAAGAACCCCACCTTAGGAATCCAAGCTACATGATGTGACCCTACAGTCTGTGCACCAATGTTTTGCCCACTGCATCTCTCACGCTTTCAAAAAATACCCATATTTAAAAATTAAAATAATTAATTTTTAAAACATTAAGCAGAGTTTCTCAACCGTGGCAACTTTCAGATGGGTGGACTTCAACTCCCAGAATTCCCCAGCCAGCAAGGGGAATGGGAATGGGTGGACTTCTGGGAGCTGAAGTCCACCCGTCTGAAAGCTGCCAAGGTTGAGAAACACTGACATTAAGGGTTGACTTATAGCTAAGGAAACTTTATAAGCCAAGCCGTTATGGTTTGCCCAAGAAAGCACGATTTAAACCAACCACAGTTTGATGTAACACAGGCAAACCCCACCCCTGAGAAAGCCCTGGGAAAGGATCACTTACACTGTCCCGGCTTTGTTCTCTGAGAAGACTCGGAGTACAAAGTCCCCTTCCTTGTTGGGTTCAAAAGTCGAAGGGACCACGATATATTCTCCTGGGGGCAGCCGGAAACGAGTACTGACTTCACGCAGGTTGATGAACTGCTCCGACCGGGCCCGGGAAGAATTGGAGAGAAAGAAGTCGCGCTTCAGGTGGACCGAAGGCTGCCCCTTGCACTGCCAAGAAAAAAGGGGATCAAGACTGAAAAATTGCATTTGCCCAGCGCTTCCCTCCCAACGAGATCCCCCAGGAGAAGAAAACGGTCCAGAATTCAAGACTTGCCTTGAACGACTAGGTGCTTTCACCCAGCAGAGGGGGCTGAATGAGATGGATCTGACTGGACATTCCTAAATCCAGTCTTTATTCAGAACCATGAGGACTAGCATCTTACAGGTAGTCCTCACTTAATGACAATAGGGACCAGAAAATTCATCGTTAAGCAGGGCGGTTGTTAAGCAAAGTATCACATGACCACACCCAATTTTATGACCTTGTCTATGGTAGTGGTTAAGCAAATCACTGCAGTCGTTAAGCGAATCATGCAGTGGTTAAGCAACTCACACGGTTCCCCATTGATTTGCTTGTTGGAAGCCAGCTGGGAAGGCCACAAATGGAGATCATGTGACCCCAGGACGCTGCAACCATAAGTGTGAGCTGGTTGCCAAGCGCCTGGATTGAGATCACATGACTGCGGGGATGCTGTGATGGTTGTAAATGCGAGGACCAGTTGTAACTTTTTTCAGTGCCGTTGTAACTTCAGACGGTTGCTAAATGAATGGTCGCTAAGCGAGGACTACCTGTAGTTCTTTTCTTAAGCCACAGACCACAGCCCAACATTATTTGGAGGGCAGGAGTCTACCTATATCCAATATAGCAAAGACTGAACTAGGTCTAACTCTGCCACTGCTCTTTACTTAAAGCAGAGTCCTGGAATCTCAGAATCCCAGATTTGTTCGGGACAATCTCTAAGCTGGGGAAAAGACCTCTTGGCCTGGAGTCCTGGAAAATCTTTACTGCCATGATCATCACCGAACTGCCGAACTGGCTTTGGCAAACGTACCTCTGGGGGCACCTGGGAGAAAACATAAAAAAAGAATCAGAGCATTTCCAAAGACAAATCATCCCAACCCAAAGGGCATCCTGGGAGGGGGAAAGCCTGCTCAGGTGCTACCTCGTAGACGGCAAAGCCGATGGTCTCCATGTCCTTGCCGAACCGCCTCTCTCGGCGACGGTGTTTCTGCATCAGGGCCAAAACGAAGCTGCACCCCGGCTCTCTTCGCCCGTCTTCACCCTCGTGATCAACCTCATCAAGGCGAATTTTAAACTGCGGGTTAATCCAGAAGGTGGCTGGGGGAGGAGATCAGAGTGAGAAAAAGATGGAAGAAGGCCAGCAGAAAAGACGGATATTGCCAGACATCTGCCAGGATCCCTTAATCTTGGAAGTGCCTGTTTTCTTTCTGGTTATCTTGGTTAATCCCCTCGTTCAAACAAGGGAGTTGAAACTGGATTGGGAAGAAAGTGCCAAGACCGCCAGCCTCACCTGCTGCCTCCTTCTAAACACAGCGGGGTGGGCTGGTTTGCCCAAGGATAGTGGGGGCAAAGTCTTTATTTCTGCAAGTGGAACAGTCCTTATTAAAACCATCCTTTACTTACCTGACCTCTGAAATTTGCAAGGGAAAACAGCAGCCAGGCTTACACGCTGTGGCTAACATTTTCCACCCTTTTCATTACATTTATAGGTAGTCCCTCAGTTACGATGGCAATTGGGACTGGAATTTCCGTCGCTAAGCAATGGGGTCATAAAGCGCAACGTCACGTGACCGCATCACTTAGCGATGGCAATCCTGGCAGTCCCCATTGACATCGTTAAACAAGGAACAAGGGTTATTAAGTGAGGACCTCATGTGACCGCGACTTGTGACTTCCTGCTGGCTTCCGACAAGCAAAGTCAATGGGGAAGTCAGCAGCAAGCCTTTCCTTAGGTGGCTCGCAAGCAGACCAGCAAGCAGGTGTTATAGAGTGTGGGCAGGCAGGGGGTGGGTGCTGTGGCACGGTGCAGGCAGGTGAGGGGGTGCTGCGACCCAGTGCAAGTGTGAGGGGCCCATACTCACCTTGCCATTTAAGGGTTCCTTGGGAGAAAAAGTGGTGGGAGTGGGAGCAACTTACAGGAGTGACTTGCGACCTCCTGCTGGCTTCCCCACTGACTTTGTGAGTGGGAAGCTGGCAGGGAAGGTTGCAAATGGTGATCACGTGACTGCAGGACACAGCAACCGTTGTAAGTGCAAGCTGGTTGCCAAGTGCCCAAATCGCGTGAATGGGGGGGATGCTGTGAGGGCCGCAACTTTGAGGACCAGTCGTAAGTCCATTTTTTCAGTGCCGCCGTACCTTTGAACGGTCGCTGAATGAATGGACGTAAGTCAAGGACTACCTGTAATGCAAAAAGGGTGTGAACCCAATAGCTTCACACCCCTATTTCCAACATGCACAGGCCCCTCAAACCTGGGTACTTTGCCATGCATTTCAGCAGCATGATTTTTGTAGGGCTGCAAAGGGACGTGGGCTGCTCTCCCAGGATGAAGGGTTCCACAGAAGTCTTCTTTTTTAAGAACCCCATCCTCTCCAACAGGAGCTACCTGGGTAATTTCTACAGCCACCAGCTGTGCTCCCTCGTCGCCAAGTGCCATCGTACAGCGTGGTGTTCCATTTTCGGAATCTGCGGGACTTCAGGGCATCTGGCGTAAGGTTGCAGATCTCAAGGCGAGAGAACTCACGGAGGAAGTCTTGGAAGGACATCCTACAGGGGAAGACGAGAAGCAAATTCAGAGCGGTGTTTTGAAGCGTGCAAACTTACAGCCAGAGAGGAGAGCCTGTAGCCTCCAGATTTTTGTCGGGGGGAGGCGGAACTTGAGAGCTTCCCCTGAGAGTGACGCATAAAAATGGCAAAAAAACCCCACAAAACTCAGGATTTTTTTCTCAGATTCTTCCTGCATCTATTTTATTTTTTTCAAGAAACGTAGAACTTCCCCACCCACCACCCAAGGCCAAACACCTCAGCCCTGGTGTCATTAACCCTCCTAATTGAAATAAAAGGGCTTCCTTCTGCTGTGACTCAGGTAAGACAGGCCTACCAAAATTCCCCATCCTCCATTTTGACTCTCAGTTGCTGCCCGACAGCTGGGTCCACCACGTTCCACTCTCCAGAACTGTTAAAAAATAAAAAAGAGGAGTTGTTAAAAGGCACGCTAAATCAATCAGGAAATAAACGAGATTTTACACAGGCTCCCATTCGTTAATGACCATGGCGAGGGGTCAGAGCGTGCATTCATCTACGTAACGAAGCTTCTAAAATTTGAACTGTGTAAGCCAACAGGCATTCAAGAAGCAAGCCCTGAACCAAAATTTCATCTGTTTTTTTAAGGGTTTAGATATAGGGATTAAATGGGAAGACTGTTAAGACTGCCGAGAGCTGGGTTCAAATTCTAGCTTAATTAAAATATTCATTAGGTGTGACGCCCAGGGTTGTTGTGAGAAAAGGTAGGGAGACCACACAGAACCACTTAGGCTGTTGACTGAAACGTGGTCAGTTGGTCTATCCTTTCTCCCATCAATGCTGAGACTGGAGGACCTCTACGGCAATGTTCTTCAACCTTAGCAACTTTAAGATATGTGGACTTCAATTCCCAGAATTCCCCAGCCAGCATGGGGAATTCTGGGAGTTGAAGTCCACATATCTTAAAGTTGCTAAGGTTGAGGAACATCGCCCTATGGAAATGAATGAAGCACATGGCTCGCAGGGGCAACCATGCATAAGGCCTTCTTCATCCTGGTGATTTTTTCTCTCTCTACTGCAGGCTTTCCATAAGCGACATGATGAGGAACGCTGGGTGTTGTAGTCCAGCAACTCCAGCATCACCATTTTACCTGTCACTCCAAGCTCCTGTCCATTCCACCTCTCCCCACGGGTTTCGTACCCGTATCAGGCTGACCCGCTGTCCTCGGTAGCTGATCTGTTGGAACGCAGAGATTGTCGTCAGACCCCAGTTCCAAGGAGTTTACGTTAAGCCGGCTTCATTGTGGTTTCGTGTAACACGCCACCGCCAACCAGATTCGCGCAATGCACGAACCAGAGACCAGCAATGTGCAGAGTGCAGAATGCAACCCCTAAAACCCACTGGTGTGGTCCCCCGGGCCAAAGAATAAACTCAACGTGATGGCTGAGAAAATGTACTACGCGGGATGGGATCACATGAAAGACATTGCGCAGCGTGCCGAGGAAGTCTTTCTTTCTCTTAACGGTTAACAATCCCTTCTTTAAGGGGAAGACACAGCATTCTTCACTTCTCACTTTGATTTCGCCCACATGAGCTGTGAGTGTAAGCCCTGGGCAGCAAAGCCCCTTGCATTTGACACGGAGGTTCCACAACTCACCTGCTCAGCTCCAGTGACTGAATAAGCATGGCCCTTCACCAGCTTCTTGAAAGTGACAGCTTCCATGTCAAAAGCACTCGTGATCTGGAATTCCAAGTGGGAAGGAAAAGGGAAGAAGAAAAAAACCTACATTACAGGTTCTAAATGCCCATAAAGGGGCGGGATGGAGCTATATAATCTTGCAAGTGTCCAATGCAGTGTTTCTCAACCTTGGCAACTTGAAGATGTGTGGATTTCAACTCCCAGAACTCCCAGCTGGGGAGTTCTGGGAGTTGAAGTCCACACATCTTCAAGCTGCCAAGGTTGAGAAACACTGATCCAATGGCTCAGGAGTCAACCCACAGCTTCCCCATCTGTAACCAAGGGCTGGATAACATCCCAGATATACTCACGTCAATGGAGCATCCCAAGAGAGATCCTCTCTCCAGGGCTTTCAAAATGATCTGAAAGAGATCGTTGGGAGGCTTCCGGAGATCGTACCACTCGGTCACACCGCCTGTAAAGTCCTCAAAACCTTCCGAAGTGCTTCCTCCAGACAGGGCTTCATAGCAGCCATTCACCCTAGGGAGAGGTAGCACAGGGTCGTTTGAATTTCAGGCCATCCGGCAGAGTGTTTCTGCCCATTTCACAGATGGGAAAACTGAGCGGTTCTCCAAAAGCCAATTCTTGGGAGAGGTGGGGGAAAGCCAAGCCTTCTGACAACCAAGACAACTTTTAAACGCTTTCCCCTTGAAAAAAAAATCAAACAAAAGATACTTACTTAGCATAAGCTTTTTCAAGCAGGGCACTCCAAAACTCATTGCCTTCGGCTGAATGTACAAACACCAGCTTGCCATCTTTTGTCGGGAGCAAATCGTCCACCACCACATCTATCCATTCCCCGAACTGCCAAATCTATTCCCGGGACAAAAGACAAAAGGAAGTCAAGAATCCTAAATTTATGGTCAAACTTACACAGCTAGTGCTGTGTTAAGGAAGGCTGAGATAAGAAACCACCATTATGCAACCATGCCAAACAAACTATCTTGGTCTTTTTAAGCATCTTCCGCTCAATAGTAAATATGGATTCCCGCAGCCTCCAAATGATAATTTTCAGTGGTATATGGGAATGGCCTTGGGAGACAGAAGATCTCCCAAGACAGAACTAAAAGGTAGCTCAGCCCACTGAAGGAAAAGGGATGTGGAAAGCATCAGAAGGGATCCTCCCTAGTTTTCCAGAGAGTAAGAGGAGGGGGGGAGAAAGACTTCCAGACTTGCACGATTCTGTTAATGTAACCTTACAATAAAGATAGAGCTAGGACTTCTGGGTGTGCTTCCGACCTGGACGACCTCACACCCTCGCTTGCATTTCGAAAAGAGAGAGGAAATGAATCTGCGGCCCCTGGACCAAGGATCCCACGGCAGGACGGTTATTCACCTGGAAGTGGAAGATGCCAGCGTACCCGTTCTGAAAGCTCTGCCCGTGGGGGACCACGCGATGGAGGAGGGGGTCGTTCAGTGTGAGCGAGGCAATAGCAGCTAAAAGCCAACAGTCCCCTAGGAGTGAGAAAACAACACCAGAACATTCAGTCAGCTGTACAGAAATCCATCCTCCTGTCCATAAAAATGAAATAGCAGAAACAGTTTCTTCTTTTTTTTATCTTCTTTCTTAGATACCTATCATGAGGCCTGAGGCTCAGGGAAATTCTGAAAAATGATCATTAACTCCCTCTGGGGTGACCCAGGGCTGAAATTTCTAGACTGTTGATGGGCATCTTAAACCTACAACTCCTAGAACACCTCTTACGCTTTCTCAAATTGGGCTTTTTCCTGTTTTCAAGATGGATCCAGGACTGAACTGGGTGGCTTTCGTTTCAAGCTGAAGTCAATGCTTTTGCCCACAGAGTCTCCCCTCGAAGTGGCAAAATTTGGCAAAAAAAGGTGTCAGACCCATTCACCCCACTGAGGTTATGTTGTCAACCATGCTTCCTGCAGCCCCCAGGCAGAGTGCAAAGCATCCCCCCAGGCTGAAAAAAATGATCCATCCTTGGTGTAGGCCAGTGTTTCTCAACCTTGGCAACTTGAAGATGTGTGGACTTCAACATGCTGCCTGGGGAATTCTGGGCGTTGAAGTCCACACATCTTCAAGTCGCCAAGGTTGAGAAACACTGGTGTAGGCAATACAGAGCAGCAGTTTGACCATCCAAGGCATACATCCTTATTTACACCATGAAGACTAGAATCTTGATTTGTTTTGAGATGAAGCACTACAGCTTACTTAGTCAACCACCTCTTTTACATGCCAGCCCTTGCAGGTAAGGCTGGGAAAATCCCTTACTCCAGACCCAGGAAGTTCACATATTCGACGATGCCAGAACAGAATGAATCTAGTTTTTGTTTAAACCAGGCCTTCTTCAGACTACCAGGAATGGCCTCTTAGTCTTCTTTTTAAGAGAAGACTCCATCAGATAAAAAGGCATAATTTTTGTACACCGAAGCACGAATTCCTGGCATTTCCAGGCAGGGCTGGATCAACTCCAAACCCCAGAGGGCTTCTGCTGATCTGCATTACGAATTCTGGGCTGCAAAAATTTGATCTGTTGTTGTTGGCACAACCTGTTGCACCAGCGTCAATCCTGACGTTATGAAAGGCGGTGCCGGCAACTCTGCGAACTGCATAAACCCAGCCAGCCGTGGCTTATTGGATAAACTAGGCTTAAGGCAGCCCGGGGTTGGGGCGAGAGGCAACCTTCACCTTGCGTGCAATCTCGCAGGGCCGCAATCGGTCAGGAGTGACAACGGAAGGCTAAACTGGGTGATAGTTTCCGAAACTGGAATTACCACAAGCCCCAACCTGTTTCTTAGCCCCAAAGTTGGCTTTCAGCCACAGGGAGGGGTGACAGCTACATGCAGGCGCTGAGCAGATCATTTCCAGAGCAGGGGAAGCAGCAAGAACAGGAGGTCAGGAGCATTTCCTGCAGCTGTTGGGAATCTCTCTCCTGAGCACGTGTCCAAACTCTGAGACTGACCACAGTGGACGCGCGGCAGAGAAAGGAAGTGGAGTGCAGCGCCAGGGAGCTTCAATGCATTTCATCATCCACCCGCAGTATCCCCAAAGGAAAACATGTTCTAAGGCCTTCATTCTCCGCCGGAGCAAAGCTTTTTCTCACTCCCAGCCAGGGTGGGAACGATAGCCTGGAACCACTAAAGAATACTCGATTCTCCCTCTTCCATGCTGGCTGGGGAATTCTGGGAGTTGAAGTCCACCCATCTTCAAGTGGCCAAGGTTGAGAACACACTGTGCTATAGACTGGAAAAGAAATTCAACTCCTTTACAGTTTAAAACAGGGGTGCCCCAAATATTTCCAGCTGGGGCTTGTGAAGGAAGAGGGTACCCTACCCCAAAGGGGCAAAACAAGGCAAAGCTATAGGGGAGACCTGTATTTTTTTTAAAAATCAACTTTAAAAAAAAATAAATTTAACTTGATGCTGAATCAGGATGGGTTTAATCCATTCCCTTTCGATCAGGTTCAATATTCAAATTCAGGTATGCTTTTGGAAGGGGGCCATACGCAAGGCCTTGGCAAGGGCCCCCAAGGTCCAGGGGCCCCTGATGGCTCTCCCTGGTTTAAAAGACTCCCTTTCTTTGCTCCAGGGGATGAACATGATTCCTCCTGCTGGACTATTCCTCCAATATCTGTTCAGCTCCCAACAGGCTGGAAAAAGATGAAAAGGGAACCAGGGATGGGAAAACCCACATGGCTGCAGACCTCATCACTCACCCAGAGCACCTTGGCAGACGTCGGTACGTGTGGCTCCATCTATGATGAAAAGTGGGTTGTGGCACATTTCCTGAAAGATCCAAATAGACAAGGGGGTGTCTCATGCTGGTAAATGGCGGAAGCACCTAAGAACATCGGCAGAGCCTAAAGCTGACCCATCTTCGCCCCCTCCCACAGGGGTCAACTGGATGCACGGAAGGAGCTCCCGAACCCACCCCAGCAGTTGATCTCCTATCCATGATTCAAGAGTTCATCAACAGCCATCAGTATTTATAGCTTTCAGATAGGCTTATCCTCCCTGAACCTTTTCAAACTATAGGTAATCCTCTCATAACAACCACAATAGGCACCATAAAATTGGTTGTTAAGCGAGTCAGTACATGAGTGGACCCAATGTTATGACCATTTTTATGATGGTCATTAAGCAAATCCAGTGTCCCCAATGGATGTTTTTTGTCGGAATTCGCTTAACCACCACATGATTTGCTTAACGACTGTCATAAAAAAGTTGCAAATCACGATCACATGACCACGGAGGGGGGGTGCGATGGTCGTAAGCACAGATCATAAGTAACTTTTTCCAAGGCCGCCATAACTTTGAACCATTGAACTGAACCATAACCACCAGTGTTAAACGAACGGTCATTAAGCGAGGACCACCTGTATCCAACCTGGTAGTCCTGATCACAACTATGTAACGATGCACTGGGTAAAAAGTTATTTGTTTCAGTTGGTCCTGAATCTCAGAGTTTAGCTTTAATAGGTTTGGAGTTTTAACACTGTGAAACAAGGTGGGGGGGGGACTTCCTTCTCTCTCTCTGTGACCTAATGCCATGCTTGATTTTTCAGATGTCTAGCATGGTTCTCCTTACCCTTGTCCCCATCTCGAGAGACCCAGCTGCTATCATCCTTCCCTGAAAGAAAATTGCTCCAGCCCTGTGATCATTTGGGCTATCTTTCTCAAGCTTCTAGAGTATCTTTTAAACTTGTGATGATCAGAACTGACTGCAATTCCACAGTTGCCCAGGATGCTGAGAGGTTCTAGGTTCAATTCCCAGCCCCTCCCAACAGGACGAAAAATGGGGAGACCATTTGGCCTGAAATCTAGAAGAATTCTGCCAGACACAACAGAGAATACAGGGATGGTGGTGAAGACAGACCAGATAAAGCAAATGAGCTGATTCACTCTTCACACAACAACCCTGCAAGGGAGATCTTTTGCATCAGACCTTCTACCTTTAAGAATGTAAAATTTTGCATCAAGGAAATATTGGGTTTTCTGGGGTCTTCAAACAGGCACACCGGTTAGGGAAATTTCAACCACTGTCTGTACATTTTGAGGAGGAGGTGTTGGCAATGAGCAGCCCTTAATCTGCAAGTGGGCCAAATTTCTGAGGATATCCTATCTTATTCTGTAGTGCAAGGAGAGATTTAGAGGGTCTGGAATGAGAAAGATGGAAGTGAAAGGGGGTCCCAGGAAGAGAATAGGTGGCCACACCCACTTTTGGCAGATCCCTGCCCACCGCACCCCTTAAGCCCCACCCACAAGTGACATGCAATTCTCCCCAAAGGTTACATACAGTGGGGCAAAAAAGTATTTAGTCAGCCACCAATTGTGCACGTTCTCCCACTTAAAAAGATGAGAGAGGCCTGTAATTTTCATCATAGGTATACCTCAACTATGAGAGACAAAATGGGGAAAAAAATCCAGAAAATCACATTGTCTGATTTTTAAAGAATTTATTTGCAAATCATGGTGGAAAAGAAGTATTTGGTCAATATCAAAAGTTCATCTCAATACTTTGTTATATATCCTTTGTTGGCAATGACAGAGGTCAAACGTTTTCTGTAAGTCTTCACAAGGTTTTCACACACTGTTGCTGGTATTTTGGCCCATTCCTCCATGCAGATCTCCTCTAGAGCAGTGATGTTTTGGGGCTGTCGCTGGGCAACACGGACTTTCAACTCCCTCCAAAGGTTTTCCATGGGGTTGAGATCTGGAGACGGGCTAGGCCACTCCAGGACCTTGAAATGCTTCTTACAAAGCCACTCCTTCGTTGCCCGGGCGGTGTGTTTGGGATCATTGTCATGCTGAAAGACCCAGCCACGTTTCATGTTCAATGCCCTTGCTGATGGAAGGAGGTGTTCACTCAAAATCTCACGATACATGGCTCCATTCATTCTTTCCTTTACACGGATCAGTCGTCCTGGTCCCTTTGCAGAAAAACAGCCCCAAAGCATGATGTTTCCACCCCCATGCTTCACAGTAGGTATGGTGTTCTTTGGATGCAACTCAGCATTCTCTCTCCTCCAAACACGACGAGTTGAGTTTAGACCAAAACGTTCTACTTTGGTTTCATCTGACCATATGACATTCTCCCAATCCTCTTCTGGATCATCCAAATGCTCTCTAGCAAACTTCAGACGGGCCCGGACATGTACTGGCTTAAGCAGGGGGACACGTCTGGCACTGCGGGATTTGAGTCCCTGGCGGCGTAGTGTATTACCCTTTGTTACTTTGGTCCCAGCTCTCTGCAGGTCATTCGCTAGGTCCCCCCGTGTGGTTCTGGGATTTTTGCTCATCATTCTTGTGATCATTTTGACCCCACAGGGTGAGATCTTGCGTGGAGCCCCAGATCGAGGGAGATTATCAGTGGTCTTATATGTCTTCCATTTTCTAATTATTGCTCCCACAGTTGATTTCTTCACACCAAGCTGCTTGCCTATTGCAGATTCAGTCTTCCCAGCCTGGTGCAGGTCTACAATTTTGTTTCTGGTGTCCTTCGACAGCTCTTTGGTCTTGGCCATCATGGAGTTTGGAGTGTGACTGAGGTTGTGGACAGGGGTCTTTTATACTGATAGCAAGGTCAAACAGGTGCCATTACTACAGGTAACGAGTGGAGGACAGAGGAGCCTCTTAAAGAAGTAGTTACAGGTCTGTGAGAGCCAGACATCTTGCTTGTTTGTAGGTGACCAAATACTTATTTTCCACCATGATTTGCAAATAAATTCTTTAAAAATCAGACAATGTGATTTTCTGGATTTCCCCCCCCATTTTGTCTCTCATAGTTGAGGTATACCTATGATGAAAATTACAGGCCTCTCTCATCTTTTTAAGTGGGAGAACTGGCACAATTGGTGGCTGACTAAATACTTTTTTGCCCCACTGTATGAGTTAATGCAGCCCTAAACAGGCAAAAACCAGGACTGACCACCCACTTTACAGTGTTATCGAGGATGAGGAATTTGATTAGGAAGAAAAAGACTCAGATTCTCCCGATGAATTTCTGTCTGCCCTGAAAATCCTCCTTCGGCAGGTCTTGTTTTGCCCCTTGTGACTCACCGTTGGCCGTTTCCACTTGACGCCATACGTCTTGGAGGAATTTGGCCCCAGTTCTTTGAAACCCAGCGAAGAGGCTGTGGCGGGGAAGGTTTCGTCCCTGAAGAGAGCCCCACTCTGCATGCATTCGTTCCGAAGCCTCTCAAAATCTTGACCCAAATACTTGACTGCATTCTCATGTTTCCCCAGACCCAGATCTTTTGCCCGCTGCTTCTGGACTTGAGCCGACACTCCGGTGCAGTAAACCGGGACGATGACCTCTTCTGACATGTTGGTCAATTACCAAAGTTAGCAAATTCCCTGAAACAGATATGAGAGGAGAGGGCTTAAACCAGACACTAGCTATTATTCCTAGCTAGCTAGGAAAACTGTCTATTGTTCAGTACAGTATGGTATCTATAAACATAATGTCAAGCCTCTAGTCCTCGTGGTTACTGGAAAGAAAAGGAAAGCAGCAGTTGCACAGAGTATCCAAAACAAAGACAGTTTTATTAGGTCCCAGACAAATAAGGCACAAAAAAATGATAGACTTTATTATGGTCACAGACCAGAGTTGAAAATAAAACATAAAAATAAGAATAAAAACCCAAAACAGGATAAGAATGTTAGGATTGATTGCGGGTTCATCGGCGGACAGTCAAGGGTGTTTTACAGGCAGTGTAACAGGATGTGGCTATGTTCAAGGAACTAAACTGTATTAATCTGATAACAACTGTATATAAACAAAAATCAGTATTTCCTGGGTGTTTTTACAGGGAAGGAGTTATGAGGTGGCTCCTAGGATCCTTATAGAGCAGTGTTTCTCAACCTTGGCAATTTTAAGATGTGTGGACTTCAACTCCCAGAATTCCCCAGCCAGCCTGGCTGGGGAATTCTGGGAGTTGAGTCCACACATCTTAAAGCTGCCAAGGTTGAGAAACACTGTTATAGAGGGTACAGTATAACAGGGCATGAGCAATAGTTTCAATAGCTCCTTGTCCACAGAGGCACGGCCTTATCTTCTAAGGAACTTTTTTATATCGGCCCTCCAAAACCATCATGGGAGAGCACTGGAGCATGCCAAAGTTAGTGCTCTTCAGAATTTGGAGAATCCAGTGGAGGCATGGTGAGCTGAACATGTCTCCGTAGAGAGCGGAGACAATGACTATGGCAAAGACCAAAGAACCGGTGAGTAGACCAGTTCTTCAGAACCTCTCCAGATAAGGAGTAGGTGGAAGATCACCTACACATGCTCCGGATGGCTGCTCCTCGTGGTCCCCCAAATGCCAGGAGACAAAGGGATCGATTATCAGTGTTTTAAAGGACACTAAGTTTGCTAAGCTCACTTCTAATCACTTTTTGAAATTGCCTCTTCAACTATCTTAAAGCTGTCAGAGATCTTTGGAAAGACATGTTTGAAAAGCCGCCTGGTGAGTGAGTGTCTTCATGTCTGAACAAAAGAAAAATTAACTATAAGTTTAAGAACTTAAAAGAATTTGAAATAAATGGCCAAAAGCTAAGTAAGATTTTGAATCAAGCAAGTTATAAATGAATTAAGGGTCCAGCCAAATGTGGAATATTGAAACTTTTACGAGAAGATTTTGGAACTCGCTGTATAAAATAAACAGCTTTTCGTGGGAACCAGAATTATTTTGCCTGCTGTAAGTCGTAACGGAGATTAGAGACCTTATGATTTAAATTGGACACTAGAGAGGACTACAAATTCCAGACAAAAAAAATAAAATAAATAATAATAATAATAATAATACAATATACTATATCATTTGAAATATTAAAGGATATCTTCAAAGAATGGGGCCAGAAATTAGTAGCCACATTATCAACAATATCAGGAACAATGTCTGCTTCTAGGAATAGACTATGTTTAAAGGATGTTAATGAAGGAATGACAGACATGAAAGAAATCTGATAGTGGAATCAGAAATATTGGATTAAAAAAATGTGGATTACCAGATAGAGAATTGCTTAGCTGAGTGTGCAGCAAAGCCACCCACCAGATGAAAATAATCCATCAGCGTGAAGATAAAACTATTGGACTAGGGTGTCGGAATGGCCACTGCTGCTGTATTAAATGCGCCTGCTTGTCTGGAAGAGATTAGTGAAGGGAGCATCTGTTTTGGATAAGGAACGCCCTCCGTTCAAGATCCTGGAACTTCCCTGGAAGTCAGAAACCTT
The DNA here is from genome assembly GCF_059951505.1 of Python bivittatus. Lineage (NCBI taxonomy): Eukaryota > Metazoa > Chordata > Lepidosauria > Squamata > Pythonidae > Python > Python bivittatus. Next base: position 5,497,804 of record NW_028277047.1, on the reverse strand, counting down.
GAAATTCAGCAAGATAGTCTTGCACAAGTAAATCAGAGGCCTAATGGATTTTGCTTGCTGGATTTAAGCCCTTCCAAGGAGTTTCTCTCTTTCTCCATTGTCCTGACCGTGAAGAAATAAGCAGATGCCACAGGAATGGAGGAAGGGAAAAAAAAACAGTCTTGCAGTACTGGGCAAAGAAATGAATTTCCTTCCTTTCTTTCAAGTTTCTGGCCCTCATGATTACAAAGAACGGACAATGGCTGGGAAAACCCGAGGAGAGAGAAATAAGGGCACAGCTTTGAAATGCAAAAAACAAGAAGTTGGGTCCAGGCTGAGGCATTTATAATTTTTAAGAAGCAGAACTAGGACAGCCCAGATCCAGCGGTCTTTCAAGCCAAGGGTGGAACGTGCTGGCTCTTGTTTCTCTCAATACTTGTTGAATGCCACCTGCTGTACCCTTGGCATTCCAGTCCCCAGGCGTCAGAAGCCCAAAAGGGTAGCACAGGGATACTCTCTTTCTCTGTATTCTGGCCTGTATGGCCACCCCTGTTGAATGGAAGCCAAGGCAGATCATTTTCCTGCCAGTTCTTAATCTGGCTGAGAAGCTTTTGCGTGCATCCAGAACCCTTGTAGCGTATGTTCAGGAGGAGAAGAAAGCATTCTCTGTAGATGCTCAGAGGATTCCTGCTTCTGCAGCACTGAACGGGATCCCTCCATCGTTTGGCCGGGGAAAGACCCCAGATGGCAGATCTGGAATGGCCTGGAAGAACAAGCTATTTTAAATAAAATCACTAGGCCTCTTGGCTACTGGGAAAAGTCTGGAAAATTGTGGGTGCCTCCGCTCAGGTGCCTCGGAACACATTTAACTATTAATTGTTGAGAGACCTTGGCAATTGACATTAGAACAAGAATAAATAGGAAGACAGCAGAAAGATTTTTAAAAAAGGAGAATATCAACACAAACTGTCCCCCTCAAAATACAGGCCGAGCTGTGCCATTTTTTGAGAGTCACATTTTGGGAGATGGGCGGCAATGTCAATATGATGAATAAATAAGTACATGTTAAAAAAGGATTTTATTTGCATTTACTCCTACAAAATCCTAACACTGGAAGGGCTCTCCAAAGGCCATCTAACCTAACACCTTCTAAGAAATACAGAGGTATTTGCCTGATCTGCTATCGTCAGGTTCAGCCCAAGAAACCCCACGGGACGGTTCTGGAATTGTTCAGTTACTTTATTAGCTTGCACCTGCTAGACAGAATCTCGCCAGACTAACTCTAACTCCCAAAGTCTGCAACTAAACACTTCCTTAGGGTGGTGCCAGTCTCATCCTCTTTGCTTTCGCACGCTCAGGCTGTGGGCTGAGGAGATGCTTCTCCCCATGACCTCGAACCTCCTCATCCAAGTCCTCCATCACATCTATCAAGAATATCATACTCCCAGGAAGTTCTTTGGAACATTGAATCCAAATCCATTTTTCTTTGAACGCAATCAGATCAGATTCAACGTTCTGGAGCAGTCAGATCAGAAAGAGGGGCTGATGATTGATGAAGCTGTGTGGAAGATTGGCAAGGGTGGGCAAATTACATGAGATATTACACAAACCCCTTTGGAGAAGCTCTCAGAAGCCTCCGAAATGGTCCCATCAAATGTTGGCACTAAACCACTGAGAAGCAGCTGTGTACCTTCCCATCTACTTTAACATCGCGCATGGGTGTGAAAGCGGAAGAAGAAACAAGGCGTTAAACTTGGTTAACACTCACCTTGGCTGAGCTAGAAAGTTAAGGCAGGTTGGGCTGGCTAAACACCACCAGGAAATTCCAGGGCTCCAGGCTGAGCTAGGAAGACAAGAAAACAATGCAAACCTTTCTTACTCTTGCCAAGAGAATGACAAGGATGCGTCTCTAAGTAATTCGGAGTCAACTCAAACGGGAAGGAGATTTTACTTTTGACCATGGGGAGAAATACACCTGAAAATCTCATCATTGCCCCCTTTGGTGATGTCACTCTTTCCCCTGTCTATCATCATGGTCCTTGGCCACCCCCTGTGCAAAGGAGAAGAATCAAACATGAAACCCCAGCCAATGAAAAGTTACTTGCCCAACTTTACGGCATCGAGGGAAATGTCCTTGCAGCTCTGCGTAAATTTTCATGGGGTGGGCAGAAGTCCCAAAAGGAAAACGCCAGGTGAGCATCACAATGCTCTATTTTGCATCCCCTCCAGCTACGATCTACCTGCTATCTTGGGAACTTCAAGGAATCTTCAGCGGTCAACATTAAGGTGAAAGAGAGGGGGGAAAAATGCGTAGCAAGGATTTTTTAAAAAAATCAGTCCTAATGTAGGTGTCCTTTGGGGTCTTCAAGAAGTGATACTTCTTGTAGCTCAGCATAGCAGTATTAGCTCCATCTCTGTCCCAGTGGAAATTTAAAGTTACTAGTCCTGTAGGTTGTTAGAGCTTTCTTTTTAAAAAACAAACAAAACCTGGAATTAAAGCAAACACCTTTGCAAAGACGGGCTTAGTTGCTGACGGCACAGAAGATATCATTTTCATACTAGAGCAAAAAGGTACGTATTTGCAAACTACAGGACTGGCCAGTCTTTTTCCTCTCCCTTTGCACCACAACAATGACGAATGCCTCCAGGGAAGGCCTCTGACAAAGTCTTACAAGATGATTCATCATACCATCAACCCAAACTTCGGCACTCCAGAAACAGCTGGCAGACTCGCCCACTTCAGGAATAGGTTGAGACTTGCTCGAGTGGGAGCAGAAAAAGGCGAGAAAAATGCAAGAAACTAATCAACACTTCGTGGGGACCTAGGTGGGCATTGCTGCAAAGGAAACCAACATTTAAACCCCTGACTCAGCTTTGGCCTAACCAAATCAAATCTCACAGTATTTACAAAGCGTTTCCTGTTGTTGCAAAAACAGGGAAAGTTTGATCCAGGCGAGCTGTGGCTCTAAAGCCATCCAACTTGTCCTGAAAACTTGAACCAAAGAGTCAGAGGCACCTGTAATTAAAAAAGTTGAAACTGCCAATGTGGAATATACTTTTTATTTTTTAATTCGCTCCGATCTGGAGTCTTTCTTTCAACGAGCTTATCTGCTTTTTTTTTTCCCTTTCCCTAAGGGGGGAAAGGGGTTGAAAACAGGGCTAACCCAGACTAACCTTCCCGAATTTGACCTTGATGGCTTTGCTTTCTCTCTCTGCTGAAACACCTCCAGCAAGAGATGAAGCAGAATAAATGGATTTGTTTAATTATGTTACGGCTCAGTTGGCATTCATGGCCTAGAACGCACCAGGAAACCCACAATCCTTTGCGCTTCCATTGCAGCACACCTGCGAGGCAGGAAGAAGAGCGTTGACTGAATTCAGCATTTCCAGTTTAAACGTGACCGGGAAGCGGAGAATTTGCTTTGCAACCATCAAAAGCAACTGTTACAAAGCGTAAAGCAACACTGTACATTATCTGATCCTTTTAACTAGAGGTGCTAGAATTAAAAGTAGGAACATTCAGTTATAGTTAAGATCAGTGTTTCTCAACCTTGACAGTTTGAAGATGGGGGGACTTCAACTCCCAGAATTCCCCAGCCAGCATGGCTGGCTGGGGAATTCTGGGAGTTGAAGTCCCCCCATCTTCAAGCTGCCAAGGTTGAGAAGCACTGGTTAAGATTCTATAAGCTGCTTTTCCGAATAAGCATGTTTTTGGAAACACGTGGAATCAAAACGCAGGACTCAAATGCAAAATAATCCAGGCTTTCCTGCAGCGTTTATGAGACTGCGCACTGGAGGGGACCCACCAAGGGTTAGTGGGAGACCCTCCTCTGCAGGCAAAATGGACACCCTGATATTTATGCAGTTCTACAAGAAGGGGAAGAGAAAAAGAAGGCATACGTATGCATATCCCTATGATGACACAGCCGTACCTAAATAAGCAATACTTCTCAAGTTACTTTCTGCCCCCCGTTAGCTACTATCTGCAAGGAAGACCACAGTGTCACAGAGAGGAAGAAACCAAGTCCTTCAAGGGGCCAAATGCCAGGAAGAAACAAAGACCTTCAGGGTGCCAAATGCCAGGAAGAACGCGTCTTCCTTCAAGACAGATGCCTTGGTATACAGGGATGTTTGTCATGAGGCTTTTTACAACCAGCCTAGTTCCCACCAGCTTCAAGGGGGCTGCACATCCCTTTACATTTCAATTTTATTAAGGCGATCCCATTCATCTGAGGCCTCTAAAAACTTCCTTCTTTCACCCAAAGGTATATTTTCCTCACCGACACGTGAAAAACAACTTTGTCTCCATCGTTGCCTGAAATAAAATCCTCCAAACAGCGTTAAAAACACAACCACGTGTAGAAAGATGCCTCATGAAAGTTAAAAAGTGACCTCTACTCAGTAGCCAAAAGTGAAACTGAAAAAATAATGAATGAGGTCTGGAAAGTACAGTGTTTGCATTCATAGAAACCAGGCTGGGAATTTTATAGATGAGCCTTCTCCAACTTGGTACAAAGTGTGTTTGGACTACCGCTCCCATCATTCCCAACCAACCTAGCCAAGGCTCTTTTTCACACCATCCCTAATGCTTTTCTACTTAATTGGAAATATTGGCTTGGGGGGCTATGGATCAACTGATTTCATTGCCATTTCCAAGCAAGTCTGAAACTTTTTTTTATTCACACAATTCTGAGTTGCAAACTTCAGAGAATTTCTAAAGATTGTGTTAACACCTTAGCCGAGGGGGAGCCATGAATTTAATCGGTAATTTGTTCAGGGTGTTTGTAAGCACTGTGCCAAATGATAGAATCCATGGCTCCAAAATGGGGCAAAAATCATTTGCTCAGTTCACGCAGGGGAGAATTAGGGGAGCTGGAAGTCCAATGTGGATGCTGCTTGTCAATTCCCAACATAGTGGGAGTGACAAGGCTGACTTACTAGGTGTAACAGATAAAGCAAGTTAACATTTTATATAAGAGAGAGCTAGAAGTGTGTTCGGCTAAACCTTCCCCTTGTTTCTCCTTCCAAAACTGAAATAATTATCTTTGAGATTTGTACTTTCCCAAATATTGTCACTGGGGCACACATACAAGAATAAACCCTCCGATGGAAAGAAAGATACACAGGGAGAAAAAAGCACATACGGAGATGCAAAGCTACTTGAGAGTAAAACACAAATGCATTTTATACCGAGGATCCCTGCTGGCGATAGGGTGTTTAGTGTGTTCAAAACGGTGCACACAGTGATGCTTATAGAATGTAGTATTTAAAGAATTGAATGTCTAAAATGATGCACTCATTTTGGTATTTTTTTTAAAAGGAAGCAAGGCAAACTGTCAAAGAAAAATGAGCAAACTGAATTTGACGGATTAATCACTCCTCTTTTCTGTTCCTGGCTCCAACTAGTTTATTTTGAGGATCTAGTTTGTTTAGTTAAAGAAGAGACGCTCCACAGGTCTAAGATTCACCCAAGGCGGTTCTACTGAGTAAAAGATCACGGTGCAATCTAGCGTTTAAGAATGGAGAAGACTAAATTGTTCAAACAAGCAGCACAATGAACATATTCTCTATGCATTTTTTTTAACCAGCCCAGCTGGTGGCTGAGACCATATCTTGTGGCAGGGAGTTCCATAAGTTAACAGCCAACACCATCCAAAATAATTTCTTTTGCAAGCCCCAAATTCACAGCCTCTTCATTTGATTGGAACAGATCCATTTTTTGTTACTGAGAAAAGCAGAAGATGGTTAACTATTAATACCCTTACCATATTTTATAGATTTTTTTTTTCCTATGGTGAATTTCTTCCCCTGTCCCAAAAGAGGGGAAAAGACACCTAGATTAAATTTCACCTTGGTTGTAGAAAAGAAATTCCAATTCCTTGAACATCTGGCCACATTATTTCTTTAGCCTCATAAACAAGGGTTCCTGATCTCCTGGGACTACAATGCCCATCACTTCATTGGCCATGCTAGTTGTAGAGGATTGGACTGGGGGTCCAAAAACATCTGAAAGGCTGCAGATCCCCCATCCCGCTCTGCAACCGCTGTTTTGCAGGGAGTGAAGAATGTATTCCAAAGATGCGCTATTCAGTTCCTGTTTTATTCCTTCACAAGGCCGGGCATGAAATTTGCATTTTCCGCAAATGCCACACACCCAGTTTGCATTCCACAAAGTTCCCCACCTGGAGGTGTTTCGTGATGCCCTTGGCAAATGGCTGCTTTGGGTTTTGAAATGCACCGAGGCTTTTCAACTTCCTTGAAGGTTTCTCTACTCTGAGCATGGCTGGAGGCTCAAAACGTCCAGGTGGGTCTCCCTCCCTGGAAGATCCAGGATGGGGCAACTCATTGCTACCCGTTGAAACATTCTGGAGCTTTTCAGATCAGAAGATTATCCTTCTCTTGAGAAATGAATAAATCAACGGAAGCGGTGAGGGGAGGCCGAGAACCCAGCAGCAGGACCAGGATTCCTACCCCGGTAGTTCCAGAAACAGCTGTAAAAAATTCCTGCTTAAAAGTCTGGAGAACAGGGAGCAGTCCTGTGGACCACACTCAACTACTGTAGCAGGATCAACTAAAGCGTGTTCTGAGTTCAATCATCAGCACCATGAGGACTAGAATCTTTGTCGGATTATTATTTAGAAGGCAGACCACTAGTACTGTACAGACCCGGGTTTGCCTCCAGAAGGTCTAAAGTTAAATTCCAGAACTTCCAGATAGGACTAGAAACATCCTGCCAACATTCTGACAGTCAAAAACCTGGTTGGGATGCCCAACGTGGTGACTCAGTCAGCAGATAGTTTATGTTCCTACCCCTTTTTTTGCCTATAAAATATGCACTCAGCATACAGTTGTTGTTTTTTTACAACTCGCCCGTAACAACGACGAAATCCAACAGGACAGTGGCAAGAAAACACCGCTATTCCCCACCAGCTTCCTCAAATGACTACAACACCCATCCCATCCAGGGGAGAGGTTGATGGAACTGTAGTCCAGCACCGGTGCGGGGCAAACAGCCTGGGAGGAACTCACCAACGCTTGGCACAACTACGTTCTGCCGCAGCACAAATAACCAGGCTGGTCCGCTGCTTCCACCCAGTTGGGTAGAGTTGTACAGTAACCCCCTAAGAGAACCCAAAGCCTCTCTGCCCATGCTCAGAAACGCCCTTTCTCCTGCGTTAAAGCCACGTAGGTACAGTATGGTCAGGGCTGCAAGCCAGCGGGTGAGGGAAGAGCGTCCTGAAGCTGATCTCGCAACGGGACGGGTTCCACTTTTGCGGCTCCTCCGTTCCGTCGAGACGCTCGGCTTTCCCAAAATAACAGAGCGAGGGAGGCGGCGAATCTCTCAGGCAGGCGCACTCCAGGAAGAGCTGGTTGTGTAATAGGCAGATGCTAATAATATTTTTTTCTAAAAGGCCAATCCCAGCCGGGTCCCGAGATCCAGGGCTTCTCCCTCGCCAAGCCCACCTCCCCAAGGCCATCCCGAAGTATTTACCTGCACCCGGCGCGTGGCTCGGCCTAGGACGGCGCAAAAAAGGCCCGCAATCTTTACCGGAGGAGGGCAAAGAAAGATTTCGGTGCAGGAGCGTCGCTGGAGCACCCCCCGCCCCGCCACCCGTCTCCGCCCGTCCGTAGAAGAGCGGCTCCTCCCCTGCTGGGCGTTCGCCAAGAGGAAGAAGCCGGAGCAGGGCGCGGCGGGGACGCCTTGCGCAAAAACGCACGGCCCGCGGAAGCAAGTTGGAGAAGGAGGGGGTGCAACCAGGGGTCTCGCTCGCTGCTCCCCGATTTACTAGGGGAGAAGGGAGGAGCGGAGCGGGGCTGCGCTGCGGGGAAGGAAGTTTGACGGCCTGCCCCCCTCCCGCTCTTGCACCAACCCCGCTCGCAAGCCGCCAAACTCCGCTTCCTTCTCCGCGCCCGCATTCTGCCTGCATTGCAACAGCAGGGAGAGGCGCGCCCGGGAGAGCTGGCGCTGCCGGGCGTCCTCGGGTTGGCCGGCTCGCTCCGGAGCGCCGAAGTGGCTTTTCCTTTCTTTGCGCCGCCTCTGAACCGGAGACGGACCAAGCGCACTGGCCGCGTGAGCCCCAACGCGCGATCCCCAAAGCGGCCGGATTCTGGAGCGGCGCAACCCGCGAGAAGCCAAGCTCCCCAACTCCGTCGGAACTTAGCCTCGCAAACGCGAATAGAGCCGGGGAGCTGTACCAACTGTCAGCCTGTCTGTTGTGGGAACCCAGCCTGGGCGTAGCGGCTCTCCCCAACTGGGCTCTATCCAGCGGCGTCCGACTACAGCTCCCATCACTCTCTCCCAGCAAATTGGTCAGTTAGGTGTACCCCGGCCTGGCTTAGCGAGTTCTGTCGCAAAGGCACTCGATTGTCCCGGTCCGAGGTTTTCCAATCACGGCCCCCCTCTTCGGATGGTCACCTCCAAGAAAGGGGGATCTCCAAGTCCCTTTCATCAGCACCCAGTCTGAGCCACCCTCTGTATGACTCTTGACGGCGGCCCCTCCTTTGGATGGGTTTTGGGGAGAAAGAAGGCCCTTTTTCAACGGCATTTGCCACTGAAAAAAAATTCAGAGGCATCCTAATTTCATTTCAGTTGTAACTCCCAGCAAGGACCAGGCTGGATTTCTGTAAGGTACTCTGCACACGGACGGCCTTTTGAGTGTTCAAAACTTTCAGCGTGGGCAGGATATGGCCCGGTATTTTATGGAGCGGGTGGAGCAAGTTGCACCCATAAGCCGGATTCTCACAACACACAGGTTCACAAAATAGTTCAGTTCACATAGTAAGTGATGCCCGCAGTGATACGCTGAACGTATCTAGTCGACCCGGTTGTGCAAAACCCATCCTGCTATAATTACTCCAGGTAGACTTCCAGACTCATTTAAAGTGCTGTGATCAACAAAGGGAATTGTAGGAAACTGGCCAGCTTCTGAGATAAATCTCAGAGGCCTACTTGTGGGTCCCTCTAAGATCCACTAGACTGGTAGGTTGTAAAAATAGGCCCTTGTGAAACTTCCTCCTCCCAAGAACGTACTGTTGAATCATTCTGAAAACCCATTTTTCTGAGGTGGCTAGCGGAGACTGAGATAGACGCAACGCGATTAGTCCGTAGTGGTGCCACAAGATCGTAATTCTTTTCTAGCTGGTTTTAGATAAAGATGCTAAATCATGAAGGGACTACATTTTTACCAACTCTCCTGCACTCTTATCTTGCAAATCCTTCACTGGACAATTAGCCTTTGCAGCCCCTGCACCAAGCAAGCAGTTCTGGTATGTTGTCGGAACACCCACCAGAAACCCAGCATGTATCTTTAGATCAACTGATGAAGCTTCCAGTAAGAAGATACTATCGGTCTTCGTAATGACACTTGTTCTCAATTGTTGTGGCTGCACACCATGTGGAACTACAAACAAGCCACTCCTATTTTAATTCCATGTACGATAGCCCAAACCCGGTGGGATAGGTTTATGGCTCAGCGGCTGCCTTTGCTCAGCTGGATTAACCCCGTTGCCTGATCTATGAACTAACGGGTTGGGTTTGCGCTGTGTAACTCTGGGGAATTCTGGGAGTTGAAGTCCACCCATCTTAAAGTGGCCAAGGCTGAGAAACCCTGCTGTATCCTATTATGCCAGCTGCAGTTCATCCCCAACTAAATCGAAAAGTGCTGCTATGGCCCAGATGACCGAGGACCATGTTCTTCAGGAGGTAACTTTTCCTTCCCCTGAATGTTCAGGTTTTTGGAGAGACCTTTCTGTTTTGCCCCAATCAAAGTATATTTGTAAGGGACAGAAGAAGAAAAGCAAAGCGGCTTCTGAAACGTCCTACCGAGGGGCGGGGGCAGCAGCAAGCCGAAATGTTCTCATTCCGACTTCATGTCCACGTGTCGGTATATTAACTAGAAGGTGCTAATTACCGCTTCATTTGTATTGATGCCTTTACATTTATTTGATTTTCTGTTTCTAATATTTTGTTAGCCAACGGAAGGGCCAAATGAAGTACAAAAGTGAGTTAGAAATCCAAGAAACAGCAAGAAATTGCACTAGAACACAGCTAAAGAGGAGAAAAACAGCTTTGAATCCTACCCCCTCTTCTCACTTCCCATTCCAGCAGGCTGTCCAAAAATGTCCATCATAGATGGCAATTGCAAGAACTGCCCAAATTTTCTCTTCCTCCCTCTTTGCCAATTGTGTCTGGCAAACCTGAGGACAGGGAGTGCCGCTTTTTTTATTGGCCTGCAAATCATTCCAGATGCCTTTGGGCTAAAAAGCAGCTTTAAAATATTGTAACCTATAAATAAACGTGCTACCAAAGAACTGGAGTAAGATGTCATAAAAAGTCTGAAAATATATGCCTGTAGCCTGTTCTCCTAGACGTCTTTATTAAGAGTCTGTCCAACTGGCACATTTGGCATTGTACAAGTCACACTTAATAGCTTTTTTTTTAAATATATACAAATACAAGCATTGCTGTGAGTCCTCTCTACGAACAGGAAGATAAAGTGCTTATAAATAGATCACCACAGATGTAGATGGAAGAGTAAGGACATCCATTAATGCTACTCCAATGGAGAAAGTATCGTATGCAGAGGAGATCTCCAGCCATCAGACGCTATCCCAAGAACTGCCAATCTTTTTCTGTCCCATCGGTCTCCATGGTAGGTTCCTGCAAGACTGCCAAAGGTTTACGTTGAGACCGAGGCTGTGCTATGCTTCAGCTTCCAGTGGGAAGTGGCACTTGAATGCAGCAGCTCTCTGTGATTCATTAAAACGGCCGTGTCCTTTTCCAACATCGTTCGGCTCTAGCAGAGAGGCTTCTGCTACGGCCACGCGACCCTTGAGACGTGACGTTTTAACGAACTTTAGACAAGCCCTGCATTCACGCTTCTAAGCGTTCCAACGCTCCCAAATGGAATCCAAAGCCCTGCACAATAGTTGAAACTATACTGGGGGGGGCAGTTGGCATAGCTATACATTTGGCTTGAAATAATAATCAAAGGATAACTTATGAATTCCTTGTATTGGGTGGGGCAAGAGAATGCCAAACTCCTTAAACATGATTAAGAATTCAGGAAAATTCAAAAGTTGGCTCACTCCTTGATGCCATTTTACAGGTAACCCTCGCTTAAAGACAACAATAGGGACTGGGAAATTGGTTAAGCGGGGCAGTTGGTAAGTCAATCGGACTCAATTTTACGACCTTTTTTGTGGCAGTTGTTAAGTGAATCACATGGTTCCCCATTGATTATGCTTGCCGGAGGCCAGCTGGGAAGGTCGCAAATGGCGATCGTGTAACCCCAGGATGCTGCAACCGTTGTAAGTGCGAGCTGGTTGCCAAGCGCCTGGATCACAATCAGAGGATTGCAGGGAGACTTTTTTTGCGCTGTTGTAACTTCAAACAGTCACTCAACAAATGGTTAAGCAAGGACTACCTGTAGCTGGTGCTAATAAAGTCCAACTGTGGATTTCTTTCACCCCTGTAATTTCATGTTAACCTTAACAGAAGGCTAGAAGCCAATTGACTATGAGCTGGAAGGAGCTTCTGCTACGCTTACATCAAGAACCCTGGGAAGCTGGAGAAATGGTATGCTTCATTTCACCACTCTGAAGTTTATCAAGAAACTGGCACAGGCTTATCAGTCAGTGAATGCCCCAACACTAAACGTTAACTTCTTCCAGACAGTGATAAAGGTGTAAGTTCAATCTGCTCTAGATACACGCTAGAGTGGATGAACACAAAATGAGGATAGCCGTGAAATGAGTAACCTCTGGGTGTAAAACAGTTATGTGCAAGGTATCTAGAACAGTTATCAGATCCACAAATATAAACAGATCTATCTTTCTGTCACTGGAAATCAGACCAAAAACATGCTTATTCTTTGATAGGCCTATTTCCAACTTTAAGCCCTGCCTTGTTTAAACCAAATGGGGAGAATGTAAGAGATTGATTTCAAAAGAAGGTATATTAAACAGGAGAGTATTTCTTTTAATTCAAAGCGCTCATGAAGATGAAATGAGCATGGTTGGTACTTACTTTGCATCATGCTGTAGTCTGTCTCTGAATCCAGCATTAGCAAAGGACAGCTTTCCAAATCTTGGTTCAGTACTTCAGAGGGTAACCGATCATTGGCAGGGGGAGTGATCTGAGCCTCGTCTTCTTCCATATCAAAAACACAGAGAAGGCACACCGGGGGCGTAACGCCAGGCCCCCTAGGGAACGAGTCATTTTCATTCTTCGAGTAACTCCTCAGTGCCCCACTGTGGTGCATTGCTCGTTCACGGGACCAGGCCCAGTGAGAGGGCTCTCTCAGCATTATCTAGATAACAGGAAGCCTGACAGTTATAAAAGTTGGTTTCAGGAGACCGTTATGTTAATAGAAGCAAATGTCTCCATTTTCAGGGGAAGAGTCCTGCCACCTTGCTGCATTACAAGACAGCCGTTAGAAAGAAAACCAGTTTTCTGGTTTCACATACACTGGGATTTACTGGTCCTACACGGTTAACAGTTCAGGTTGCAGGAATTCTTGTGTAATCCCATCCCTTTTTCTCAATAAATCTTGCTAAATTGGGTGGTGTTGGGTTTTTTTGTGCCTTTGAGTCAGTGTTGACCCCTGGACATGCCCCTGCAGTTTTCCTGGCAAGGTTTTTCATAAGTGCTTTGCCCTTGTCTCCTTCTTTCTAGGGCTGAGGGAGGGTGACTGGCCCAAGGTCACCCAGGTGACTTTGTGCCTAAGGCAGGACTAGAACTTGCAGCCTCCTGACTTCTAGCCTGGTGCCTTAACTGCTACACCAAACTGGCTCTGCTACAAATCATTTGTGAAAAAAATAATTTTCATTGTTAGGCAACTACAAAAGCACCTAATAACTAGCGTAGACCTTGCAGAGAAAAGGAAGCTGCCTTATATGTAATCAGAATATTGGGGCATCGTTTTTCTAGAACATCAGGAAGGTGTCTTTTTTCCTAGCTCAAAGAGAATGACTTTGAGCATGCATAAGCCCAACGTCCATAACTTCGGGCATACAATAAGCATACTATACATAACATTAAAATTCTTTCCATTATTTATTGTTTTCCCTCAGTCATCCTACATCACTCCCCCACCCTGCTGCCAAGATCTACTGTAGGATTTCCCTTCGTAGGATGGGAAATTATTCTACACTTTCCTCCATCAAGCCACCAGACTTATTTAACAGATCAAACTGGTAATGCAGCTGACCTCTTCACAACATCGCCGGCTAACAAACGCTCTGTACTTCATTTTAGCCCAAAAGCCATCTCGCATTTTTAAGAATTGTGGAAATAGCTTCCTCCAGTTGTCACCAAGTGCCCAGGGGAAGATTTCATATTTATAGTCTTCTGTGTCTTCTTCCATGTCATTTGCTAAGTACCTATAAGCAGGACAAAGAGATGTTGGAAGCAGGGAAAAGCCACTGGGATTCCTTCAGTGACATAATACTGCATGATTTGTCAAGGAAAGCTGGATTACTTTCCCAGTTTGAAATATATCACTTCTTATAACCTAGTTACAGTAGTCATAGTACAAAGTCTGATGCTGTCCACAGCAAATGTATACCCAAGGATAGCTTGGAGCATTAGAATAAGTACAGGAAGATCACCCATCTTCCACTAGGAGCAGTGGAAAGCAAGGAAAGAGTACCAAATGACCTGAATGTCAATATATTAGAGACATTTTTTTTCCTTTCCATTTCTACTGTACATCCTTTACTCTACATCATCCAAAGATTGGTTGTATATATGAATTACTTCTGAACAGGAATGTGAAGTCAATTCTGATTTCAGTGGGATTCTTCCTAGATAAAGGTATAAACTAGCCTTCTCCAACCCTAAGTACTATCCAGATACGTTAATATCTTTAGACGGCCTGAGCACTAGACAATTCTTGAAGTCTTAAAGCAAAACAAATTAACAACCACAGGACAACCACGTAGCTCAAAAGACAACTGCACAGACAACTTACAGAGCTATGAAGAGATTGATCCGTGTATATTCTCTTGTATGTAGGCCGGCACGTTTAAAGTACATCATAGTCATGGCTATAAGATACTGAATGAGAAGACTAGCTTTAATATTTTTAAAGATCATAATTGTAACAGGGGCAGGGAAGAAGAAATCATCCAAAGTACATTCATAGAAACAGAAGTGAAGAGTCAAAATACCACTTGCTTTTATTAGGAAAACTCTTATTGGTCTGTGGAATTTGAGATGAGGCTTTAATTGTCAAATATACCCTGTTATCACACAATGTTATCAAAAGGGAGAGGTAAGTGGCAGCTTTCCAGCTAGGTCCTTCCTACCAGGCTATTCTTTAACTACCTTTTACCAAAGGAAATCCACTAAGAACAGAAAGGTGGAATTTTGAGTTATAGCGTCAGGAGCCCTCTGTTTGGAAACACTATCTTCTGTTGAATTGTTGAGTTTGGTTTGCTGAAATAAGGTTATCGCTATAGCTTAGTACAGATGTAATGTGAACAATCAAGCATGCTGGTCCACGCTGCCTCCTGTTGCCAACAGGAGCTCTTACGTAAAACAAGGAAGAGCTGTCCATTGTATATTTGTTTAAGTCCACACTAGCAATATTGCCAGCTGGCTTCGTGCCTAAGGCAGGACTAGAGCTCACGGTCTCCTGGGTTCTAGCCTTAACTACTACACCAAACTGGCTCTAGTTTTGGGTTACCAGTGTCACATTCAAGAGCAGCTGCAATAGCTTTATTTCTTATGTGCTTATAACTATGGTCAGTACAGATATAGAACAACTGATGCAATATATTACAATTAGCCCTAACATCATAATATAAAAAAAGGAGCTTCTACAGTAAAAAAACAAAATAGAACATAATAACCCCCCTTCCTTAATATAGTTGGCTTTAGGTGGTGAGGCATTTGGGGAGACAGAATATGAAAGAAAAGAGATAACCAATATAACCTATTTTTCTGGAAACTGGAATAATATACTCTGGAAAATTGAGGCAAAAGTCATTTCACCCACTGCCAGCTAAAAAACTCTTGTATTTTTTAACAAGAGCTGTTAAGTCTCTATGATAACAAATAAGCAAAACCCTATTCTGGAAAATCCTGTCTATTTGTGCGAAAAGCAAGCTTGCAATATTGTCAATTAAAATTGAGCTGTAAAACTAAGATTGCTCTAATACTAGAAGTGTTAATAAATGAACATAGCAGAAAACATACCTTGTCTGAGATTCTGTAACATGTGTCCATTGATAGGAAGTCTTGTATCAAGCCATCCTCTGATGAGAAATAAAGGGATCTGATTTAAAGCTATACAATTCATTATTTGTTGTAGACAATGGTTTAAGTTCAGGTAACACAAACTGCCTCATAATATTTTATGCCATTTTATAGCATGTGAAAAATATTAAATAAGCCCAGCAATGAGAAAGAACATGACATGCTTATACTATGGAATTTGCCATTTTTACATATTTAGAACAAGAAAAACAGAAAAAAACGATGAAATCATTAAAGAGATTTGATATAATAGGCCCCCCAAAAACATATCACCCCAAATTTGAGCGGGAAAGAGGATGTCAAACATTTTTCTGGACACATTTTTAGATAAATATAATTAACCTTCATTTTTGTTGATTACACATACTTTCCTAGAGTGCAGCTTTTAGCAACACCATCCAAAGCCCATCTCAAAATATGCCTATTTTAAGAAGCTTTTATCTTTCCCTGACTTAAAATCGAACACTTTGTCATCCAGTGCAAAGGGTGTCTTAAAATCACTTAATCATGGTTTGCTAAAAAAACACGCACCACACACAGCCATAAACCAGAGGTCGGACAGCAATCATTTGGGATCCCAGAAATCACTGTGTGAACTTAGCAAATGATCCAACCTTTAAATCTCATGAGATTTCAGTGAGATACAACAGTGTGATTGCAATTTTTTTTTAATTTGGAGGGGAGGGAGATTTGAGCTCTATCAGGCACCGTGCTGCCATAAAGCAGAGTTGACAAGCCGCCAGCTGCTAAGCCAAAACTGGGCAAATGACACAATGGCTAAACTTTGGTGTCAATTAAGCCAAAGGGTCTGTTTGGCAGGCTAGCTGCACTTTGAATGCTGCCCATCTCTGTACCAAGGAGGGCACAGGTAGATACAACTACCAGACCTAGGAGGTTGAAGAAGGCCTCTTGCTCTTCCCTACGGAGAAGGAAGAATGGCTGCTGCGAAATTTTCAAGGCTGCAGTGGAAAGTTCCCTCTCAAGCGTAGCACCGCCAGAAACCAAAACACCCTGCGTGCTGCGTTGTCGCCGTCGTTGTGTGTTCCCTGGCCTCACTATACCAGTGACCACAGGAGGAACACAAGCATTATGATTGTCTCGCATTTTTCTCTGAAGGGGTGATAGCCGAGGCCCCAAAATGGCCTTCCTGGGAGGGAAAAAAACGCATACATCCAATTTAAAAGCAGCCACGCTAAATATTAGCTTTTTACAACTCTTCTTCCCAACACATTGAACTCCTTTGAGACTCATAGTTAAATTACATTTCTAACATCAGCTTTACCTATTTTGTTTCTCCACACACCACGCCCCAACCAGAAGGGGAGAAATGGCAAAGTCTCAAAACAGCCCCATACACCTCGCCCATTATTTGCTTAACACAAGATGCATATATTTCTAGAGCTGAAAAGACACAAGGCGTAAGTAAACTAAGCACTGGGTGGGGCAAAACAGAACTCTATCCTGAGATGCAATCAAAGCGATGCTTTATTTAAAAAGGCAGCTTGATCTAAGGAGACTACAAGACTCAGAAGCAACCTTGTGGCTATTCTGGGTTTGTACAACCGTGGTTTAATAATAGTTTCCTGAATTAATCCTACCGTCCTACTTTGCACACAAGTGGACAAGTCCATTATAGCCTTGCACGTTGTACATATACGATGGGACGTACACTGCGCTAAGCAAGGATTTGCCCCAATTGTTGCATAAATTATTCAGCTGGCTTGACCAAACACTCTAGGTTACAAACCAGGATTTAACCACAATGGCTACCTGTACAGACAACAAAGCCCAAACTAATCATATTATAGATACCTAGGTGACAGGACGACTATTTCTATAGCATAACTCAACGCACATCTACAGTACTCAGAAACAACTCCCATTGAGCCTGCTTAGAATTACAGCTTTAAAATCTCATCTGATTGCTGCCCTTAACATGCTCTCCTGGAAATAAGTGGAAGAGATTCAAAACTTTGCCTGGAGCTCAATGAGATGTTTTGGTCATGCAAATTATAATACAAGAATGGGGGCATAATGGAAGGGACCCCATCAAACATCAAGCTACCTAACAAAAATACAACAGAGATGTTACTGAATGCTTGGGATTTAAAGGCGCTCAAGCAGGATACATCTGAAGTTATTTTCAATTAAGATTTACATTTACTTAACATGTCATTTCTAACACACCAGCAGAAGCAAGTAAGTATGGCATGGATATAGTAATTTTAAAGGTACATTTTAATAGTATTTCCAAACACTCAAAGCCTGTCATGGCTGTGCAATTATCTCCTCAAACCTGCCCCAAATTACATCACTGCCATTTTCTCTCCTCTCCTTTCTTTGCTGAGCACTCAGCCCCTTAAAAAGTCCACAAATGCAAAAAAAACTGTTTTGCAACACTTGAATTCCTCTTAGCTAAAAATTTCCCTTGCCTTGCACCTCTCCCTCTTTCCCTCTTCTAATGAGCCACCAACAAGTAAATTTCCTAGTTTTGTTGTCATCCTGACAAGACCAAAAAGGGATCCCTTCCTTATTTTGCTCTATTTCTGGTTTAAGGTGAGCTTCAATTGCGTGCACACACCCTCAAATGTTAGTGAGACTATTCAATCAGGGTGTTTTAATACAAAAGGAACAATGATTAATTGTAGTTTCTGGGGAGGGTTGGGAAGCGCCAACAGGGGAGAGAAAATGGCAGCGCCTCTTCCTTCCCCAGCAAGCCCTTCCCGCCAAATTTTTCCCGCCCTTTTACCCCCTCTTGACGCCCCCGGACCTGAGCAGAGCAACAACCCCCGCCCCCACAGAACTGGAGCTGAAGGTGGGCGGGGCGGCTCCAAGAGCACCGCTAGCCTCGCCCACTCCCTCAGCGCCACTCTTTATAGGTTCGGCCGCCGCTCCGGCTGCACCAATCACCGCTAAGGGAAGGCGGGGATAAACTATCCCTCTGGAACTTGTCCCCCGTCCCCGGGGTTTCGGGCGAGCTGTCAATCAAGGGTTGCTGACGCAGCTGCTCCTTTAATGGGACTTTTAAAAAGGGCCGAATAGTGCTACGTGGAGATATGTTTGCTGCAAAGTGGGGAGAGAATTTGAAGTTTTTCCTCGTGTGGCGCTCTTCATATGCTTTGGGCTGCAGCGCCTTTTATCTCCAGGCATCCCAGCCATCAGATTGCAAACCTATCATCCTTAACCAGCGTGCCCGTTAGATTGCAACCCTTATGGTCCCTAGCCAGCATCCGTAATAAGTTGCAAATCCCATCCTCCTCAACCAGCATGGCCGTTAGACTGCAAGCCCCATTACCCTCTGTCCGATGGAGCTGGGCCGTAAGCGTGGCTTTTTAGATGGCAAGTTATTTGCACCGTTCTCGTCCAGCGTGGCTGTTAAAAGTCCCTTCGCTCACCCAGCCCAGCCGGTAATCGTGTCGGTTGGGGTGATGGGATCCTTTTAAGCATGGTTTATTGAGAAGGGCGTATCTGCAGCTCAGGGTTGAACTGTGGAGTTGTTAGTGCACTGATGATGTTCTCTAGTTGGGTAACGAAACGTCTGCAAGCGAGCAACCAAGCTCAGAGAGCACCAAGAACTCCGTGGTTTATTTGCTAAATGCATCGGGTAAGAATGCAGTGCAAATGTATATCATACTGGGATAAAGGTGGAAGATGCGACTAATGCACAGGGTTGCATTTTTGTGACTGAGCTTGCTTTATTCCGGAGTAACGTCGGGGCTCCTCGGTCCGTTTACACGCTGAGCTGGCGCCAAGCTGCAGCCAGAACGACGCGTCTGCGCACGCGCGCACGGCTGTCCGCATTCGAACCCAGGACCCGAACCTTCCCCGCCACCTTCCCCGCCCGCCTTCTTCGCCTAGCAACGGCTATTCCGTCCCAATCGCCCTAACTCGGCAACGATTTTTCCATTGGAGGAGACGGCAGACTTTGGGCCAATCAGCGGGAGCCACGGGACCCTCTTTTGCCTGTCCAGCCTTGGAGGACAACACTGCGGGGCCTGTTTGGGCCGTACCATAATCAAATTCTAGAGGGGGGAAGCCGAGGAGAAAGCAAAGGACATGGGAACAGTTCAAAAGGACTGGTTAAAAACCACCCTTCCGAGACGCTTCTGGAACCACCGTTTGCTGAGGAGAAAGAGAGGGAAAAGAAGCAGGGGAGAGAGAAAAAGAACAAAGGCGTCGAGGGACGCGTTTGGTACGTCCCGGGCGGAAGTGAGGTGTCTTCTGAGCGTCAGGACTTCCGGTTGGGATAGAAGAGAAGAGTTGTTGGTTCAGGGTGAGGGGGCGAAGCGTCTTCCGGGGCTGGGTGAGTGATGAGCCGGGTCCGGACGCGGAGGGTGGCTGTTGGCGGGGAAGGGGGAGGCTGGCCTAGCTCTCGCCGCGACTGAGAACCCCCCCAGCAGCTGTCATGGCTGTGGGGTGCGAGGTTTCAGCTGTCTTCCCTCCCGAATCCCCCAGACCTATGAGTATGTGAAGCTGTGTATTAGGCAAGCGGTCCTTACGTTATAAATTGTTAGTTATTAATAACTTCTGTTATGAGCAGCCTTTTTATTTTTCAGCTAGGAAGAGCCAGCCAGGTGTGCCCCATTCCCAGGTACCCTATTTCTACAGGTAGGAAGAGCCAGTCAGCCAGGTGTGCCCTCTCCCCCAGGTACCCATTTCTAAAGCTAGGAGGTGCAAGCCAGGTGTGCCCCCTCTCCCAGGTACCCCATTTCTACAGCTAGGAAGAGCCAGCCAGCCAGGTGTGCCCCCTCTCCCAGGTACCCCATTTCTACAGCTAGGAAGAGCCAGCCAGCCAGGTGTGCCCCCTCTCCGGAACCCCATTTCTAAAGGTAGGAAGAGCCAGCCCAGTGTGACCCCTCTCCCAGATACCCCATTCCTTACCCCCCACTTCCCTGTAATTCTCTGAATCTTCTGGGAACACTCATCTCTCTTTCTGAAGGGTTGTCATCTGCCCAAATCCAAAAGTGTTTCTTCTCACAGAGCCTTTAAGAATTTTGGCAACCAAACTCTTTCCCAGCTAGAAGGCAATATGCCCTAGTACTTTAAGCCAGGGACTTTTAAAAATATTATTATTAATTTGAATTTATTAGCTGGCCAATACCAATGGACCCTTCCTTGCAGTGTTACTGTGAAGTGGCATGTTTTGTCACTGATAACATAGAATTTTGAAGCTGGGTATTTATATATAGCTCTCCTTTATCAATCTGAGAATTACAATATTACATCTGTAGGTTTCCCTTCTTTCTCTGATCTTTTTTTCCTGGCTTCAGCCGCACTCTCTACATGGTTTGTTCATACAGAGGCACATGTGTGCTAAGGTATGTGTCAGGGAAAGCAGGCACAGAAAAGTTCTTCGGTGTTACTTGACCAGATGTTGTAGTGCTGCTTTCTTGCCTAATAAGTGTGCCATCTCACCTCGTCCTTTCTCAAGAGATCCCATTCATTTTCCCTGCCCACCTGTTCAATAGTAATCTGACTTTTCAGTGTTAATATAAAGTTCTCTTCTCTGCAGAAGTGTTGTGTCCTGCAAATCTGAGTATTGTTTTGGGGGAAATGATGTCTTATTTCCTAGAGACTTGTGTTTTGGCTACACTGATAGACACCCAGCTGAGGCTGCTATAAGCAGCAACTGATGGAATATGTTACTGGGTTGCACATAGTAAATCATGAGAAATGGGTGATGATATAGAAAGGTAGGGCAGAAACATTTCAGATGATGTATTAATCATTTCTGGGTTGTGGTGGAGGTCTGTGTTGCTTTATTCTTGCTTTTGAGTGTACCCATTTTTTTTAATAGTGGAAAAACTGACTAGAAATGTTAAAGATAAGTGCCTGAACAACTGACAGTATAACACTGTTGCAATATATTCTTCTATCTGTGTTTACACACACTTGGTTTACAGATTCAGCATATAACACAATGGTTTTTAGATCACTTTCATCAATCCCGTGTGTCTTGTAACTATATGATCCTGTAAGTCACATGTCCAGAGTGGGCAATGTAGACATTTGTTAAATAAATAAATCAAAGTGATGTTGGAGGGTGTGAGAACAGGTTAGTCTCAGCTGGTGTGCTACACCAGTTCTAAACTGACAGTGATTAGTATTGATGCAAATTCTTACATCATGTAAGAGTAAAAATGTAGCAATGGAAGAAGCAGGTTAAGATTGCCATATGTTACTAATAGAACATATTATGGATCTGTCTTATGCATCAAATACATCAAGAACAAGATGTAAAAACAGTAACAGGAGTTTAAAATTGCCATATTGTGCTTCCTTGATACATAGAGATTTGGTTTTATGCCCACAAATTAGAGATTTAATTGAGTCTGTCTTTCCAAACATTCACTGTAACTTACAATATGCTATCAAATGATTTTAAGGAAATAAATATAAAAATGGTAAGTTACCAGAAAGTCACATCACTACATGTTGTATCCAGATTTATAGGAATTATGGTAAATATGAGTATTTATCACTGCTTCTTTTTAGAGTATGATCTGTGTACCTATGATGCTTTCCTTTGAACCCCCTAATATTGAAAAAAAAGATACAAAGGGGAACAGTGGAGGAAGTAGAGAAAGCCAAAGACCGGCTGGTACATGGGAAAGAATCTTGTGTTTAGTGATAAATTCTTCAGCTGAATCACAGCAGGAGGGGGAGTATGGATGTGATGTTTCAGAGCTTGGTGGGAAACGTGGGTTTTGAGGAAAAGGTCCAGAAGGTTTCTCCCATAGGTGTCTTCAGCAGAATCCCAGTGTATAAGGGTAGCAAAGTAAAGTGGGTGAAGTCCTTTTGAAGGGACAGGAGCCCTTCAGTTTGCTAAAAGTGGAGCAGGAGGAATGAGAGTGATACCAGAAAGTTGGGTCAGGATGTAAGGGCAGGGTTTTAAAAATAAGGATGAGAATGGTGGGCATGATCTAGATTCAGTCTTTCTCTAACTTTCTGTTATTCCCTATCCTCTTTTCTATGTGACCCCCTTTATGCATTTTTCTGTGCTTTGAAATTCTCTTTCCTCACTCAGCCGTCGCAGTTTGTGCTAGTTGCTCTTCTCCATTTTAAAGGGATGGTAACAGTTCCTCTTAAAAATAGACAGTATCGTTAATCTCAGAATGCAACTGGTTATGCTTATTAATAGGGGTCCTGTATGCGCAGCTCAAGCACATTCCACAGCATTACACTTATCTATTTCAAGAATAACGTGCATAGACATTGTTATTTCTGCTTCCAGCAGCTAATGTGAATGCCTGATTTTTTTAGTTTCACGTTACAACTCATTATCCTTGTCTGTTTCTTTGACTGGAAGGGCAGCTTGTATTTATCTTTTTCTTCCTGGGCATGGGTCAACACAACTCACCGATCCTTATCTCTTGCTGCAGAGATCTGTGAAGCTAGTGTATCTGTTTTATGACTCCTTGGCCTGTTGGAAAGTAGCAAAACAGGATGTCCCACTGAGTCCACTGCAGTGTTTCTCAACCTTGGCAGCTTTAAGATGGGTGGACTTCAACTCCCAAAATTCCCCAGCCAGCATGGCTGACTGAGGAATTCTGGGAGTTGAAGTCCACCCATTTTAAAGCTGCCAAGGTTGAGAAACACTGGTGTATAGGGTGCAATTGCTATTTGGGATCATGGGTTGAAAAAAGTAGGCTTGCAGTTTGGCATTCTTGCGCATCAAGAATTTTGTTCCCCACTGGCAAAATTGTACTTGAGTGGAGCAAAATAACTTACTCCCTTAAGATGATTCTCAGAGTTTACTTGTTTCTATGGACAGCTTTTACACTGATAACAAGGGTCTGAGTGCTAGGGTATTTTTCAGGAGTGGAATTGCCCATGAGTTTAAAAACAAATTCAGTTTGAGCTCACACTACGTTCCCTGTGCTGGCTGTTTATAGAAGATTTCTCCCTGCACTGAACTGATAAGAGGTCTTGGTAGAGAAAGATTGTCCTTCCTAGATATTTCTCCTGTGTTTGATAGCAAATTTTAGGAGATTGTACTGGTGGGAGACAGGACCCCAGATGACCTGCACAATCTCCAATAATATGAGTTTCTGAGCTCTTGTGTAGGAAAACTTCTTAACAGGTGTGCCCCATCTTATCACTGGAATGTCATTCTTGGCTGCTGGAATATGTTGCATCAACTGTAGATTTTAACTGCTGTGTACAAGTTGGCTAACTTGCATTAAACACATACTGTAATCTCTATTGCATGTTTGCTGGGAACGTTTTTGAGCAGTACTTGGTGACCTAGTTGTGTTTTGGGGAGCTCCTAAAGGAAGGTTGCTGTGGAACTTCTGCCTAAATAATCTTACCTCTAGCTTACCTCTCCCTTGTCACTCCTACCAAGCTTCTGAAAGAGGGGATACAGCAGGTTCTGTCTTTGGCCCAGATATATTTCAGCTGCTGAGTTTGTCAGCCTTTTGGGGTAGTCCAGACAAGTGCCAACCATGAGTACTAACACTACCTTTATTGTAAAGGTACAGTAACAGAATCTTGCAAGTCTGAAAGCCCTTCTCTCCTCCCTTTTACTTTCCAGAAAACTAGAGAGGGTCCCTTCTGAGATGCTTCCCATGCCCCTTTTCCTTCTGTGGGCTGAGATACCTTTTCCATGACGGTTGTCTAGGCTGTGGCTCTTTTCCTTCCTGTCTGTCTCCCAAGGTCATTCTCACAGCCCATTGCAGTTTCCCAATTAGCACTACAGCTGTAATCCCAATTAGCAGAGTTACATGTCTCTCTGTGAGTTATGTTGTGTTAGGGAGAACTGAATTAAACATTTAAAACTGTGTTGCTATTTTTACCTTATATTATTGCTTTACTTAAGTTTCTGTAGTCTTTAAGATAAATTCTGGCAATATGTAGGTAATATTTACTGAACTTTTACGAGAAAGATTTAGGATTCAAGGCTTTGAACAGCAGCGTTTTCCCCCATGGCTGTGGGAAGTGGGATCGGTCTTATCGATTAAACAAAGAGGCTGCTTTCTTTAACCCTGCTTGTTTCTCAGAATACACTTTTCTTATTGCAGGAGTTTTAGTATATTCCAGTCTTACAATAATGGCCACAGAAGTGGCTTGCCCAGAAAAAAAGTTTTGAGAGCCTTTCCCACCCCTGCAGTTGATAGGATAAGAGGAGAAGCGGGTTATTGGTTGGTTGCCATGAGAGACCCTCACATTCCATAGGTGAGCAACACTGGAGCATGCGCATGTGCCAGCGAGATGTGCTTGTACAATAACGGTGCTGTCCGTCAGAGGTTGAGAATAGCAACAGGGGTGCACTGGGCCATGGCAATGCAAATCAAGCAGCTGAGTCTGTTTTCATTTTTCATTTGCTGAGGCGAGTGCCAATTCAGGCGTGTCTGTAACTGAGTTCATGCTGCTGTCTCTTCCTTCCACAGTCTGCCGGACGTCGGGGCTGGAGAGATGTTCCGGACCGCCATCATGATGGCTGCCAGCCTGGCCTTAACCTCCGCCGTGGTGGCTCACGCCTATTACCTGAAGCACCAGTTCTACCCCACCGTGGTGTACCTTACCAAGTCCAGTCCCAGCATGGCGGTGAGTCTGCACCTCTCCAGTCAGTCCCAGGAATAGCCTGAATATGGCTTTTAAGTGTGGCTTTCCCCCAGTTCCTCGTCCTTCAGATGTGCTATGACTCCTAAACCAAGATTTCTAGTCAATATAGGCAGTGGAGTTGTAGTTCCAGCCCATTTGGAAGGTGTTGGGTTGGGGTAGGTTGGCTTAGGGCTCTTGAATATCCAGTCTGAAAGGAAGGAATTGCTACATTTTAGGGTGATCTGTCCCAGCCTTCGACCCTTCGGATTTGTGTAATTGCAACTCATATTCCCCCCCATTGTAGATCAAATATATCCTGCTAAAAATATCATCTGACTAACTAGAGAAAAGGATGTTTTTGTGACCAGGGAGGAGAGCAAGATAAAAATACAGAGATCCTTGCAAATCCTATTTCCCTCTTTGGAATGTTGTCCAAGCAACGTTATTCGTTTTGCTCTCTTGTGATGCCAGGTGCTGTACATTCAGGCTTTCGTCCTGGTGTTCCTGCTAGGCAAATTCATGGGGAAAGTGTTCTTCGGACAACTCCGAGCGGCAGAAATGGAGGTGAGTGTTGCCCGGGCATGCAAATGTTAGCCTTGGTGAGAGGACGTGTTCAGTGGGCTTTGGCAAACTTTGCTCTCCTTTGCGAAGAAGCATCTTCTTGAATCCTTGATCTCCAATTGTTAGAATCCCACTTCTCTGTTCCCCATAATAATGGATCTTTGCTTATGAACCTTCAAAAGCCCCAATTGTAAAACGTTAGTCTTAATTCTCTTTGGCTAAATTTATGTGTGGTGTAATTAACACTCCCCCCACCCCCACACATAATTTAGAGAGAGTTTTGGCTGGGGCAATGTGGAAAAAAGGGATGTGATGGCACCTAGCAGAGAAGAAAGAAATCCAGTTGCATGATTATGGAATATTCAGGACTTCTGGTGTCCAGTTTTTAAGCTTACCTGTTCACGTTGGAGCCAGGATGGCAAAGAACACCCTTTTAATCACAGAAAAACAGGGAGGTCACTGCTCCAGCATATGGCTTGTCCCTTAGCTGGCTAGATTTCCTTCGCCAAATCACTTATTTAGCTGTTTGTTTAACCAATTTGTGTTTCACTTCCCTTCTCAACAGACATCTGGAAGGATAATGTGATAAAGCGAACAAAGAAGTCATTAAAAGTATTTAACATTTATGTTTACAGCAGCAGTAAAAAAAAGAAAGAAAGAAAGAACATAGCCATATATCCATAGACAATCAGTGTAAGGAGGAGGTGGGCAAAGAAGGGGGGGGGGGGTTTAGTAGGTATTTAGGGATGTAAGAAGAATCCTGTTTGATCCAGCTGCTGGCTAATAAGAGTCCAGCATTCTGGGCCACACAGTAGCCAACTTTGGCACCCGTTTAGCCTATAAGGAGAAAGGATGTTCAAGTGAGAACAAGGTCAGGAAAGCCTGCAAGATTGGCTTCTGGAATGATTTCCACTGCTTTCCCAGTTGTGTCCAGACGAGACCGCTGTATTTTCTTCTGTGTAACAAAACAACGTGTTCCATAGCTCTGTGCTCACCCAGACACTTTCTCCCCAGGGCTGAATCAAGGTGTGTGCATAGTTGTGGCCTGTATGGGTGTGTGAGGTTCTAATTGGTGTGGGTGCATAGGAGTTGCCTGTCTATGTGCCCACCTCCCCTCCTGTTATGTGTCTGTGTGCTGGGAAGCATGGGGTGGGCTGTAGGCCTCTGGATCACATGACCAGGAGCACATGGGGGCCTCAGAATGGAGCCATCAGCAACCTTCTAAGCCCATCTGTCTCTGCTCTGGGGTTGCAAGGAGAGATTCTTTTCGCCTTTGGCCAGATCTAATATTCAGGGAGTACCCGTTTAAGAACGAGTTCCGTTCCCAAGGTCTGTCCTTAAGTTGAATTTGTATGTAAGCCGGAGCAGCCTTATTGTGTAATACTGTCTAAGTAATATCGTGTAATGAACTCAAACCATTGTGTCTCTAACACGAATCGTTGTGCATTTAACTCGAATTGTGCTACAGTAGGCTCCGTTCTTAATTATGGGTCGTCCTGAAACCGAGTGTTCTTAACCTGTGGACTCCCTGTATTTTAAAACCTGCTCTTTCTTTTACTGGGCTCTCCCCCAACCCCAAATTTTGTTTTGCTGTTGATGGATAGGCAGACAAGTCCTGAGCCCTTTTAGCATCATTTCTTTCCCCTTGGGAAGTAGTAAATTCCTGTTATTCTTTTTCATCCCATTTCTCTTGGATGAAAAAGAATAATAATGATGGCTGGAGAAGGTGTCCTTCAAGAGAGCCTCTCACAATCTGGACCCCCCCAGAAGCACTGGGACTCCAAAGCCCAGGACTTGCCACCATGTTGGCTGGGATTTCTGAAAGTTCCTACCTCCTCTGGCGATGCCAGAGTGGGGGGTGCTAACACACTAATGGGCATGTAAATTTGGAGGAATGGTACCAGCAGCAAGTGGGATTTGGGATCAGAGGGAGTGCCTGAAATCCATCTTTCACACACAGCATCTGCTCGAGCGGTCGTGGTACGCCGTGACAGAGACCTGCCTGGCCTTCACTGTCTTCAGGGATGACTTCAGTCCTCGCTTTGTGGCTCTCTTCACCCTCCTCCTCTTCCTCAAGTGCTTCCACTGGCTGGCTGAGGACCGGGTGGACTTTGTGAGTACGGTCCCGCAGAGGCTGTGTGCGTGCAAACCCGAGGCTGTACCAGGTCAGGGTAGAAGTGGGTCTTTTTTTCTTCTTCTGCTTGAAGGCCTTAGAATCTGTCGAAGAAGGCATCTCATTCCCCAACCTGAGAACTCAGTTCTAACCATCCTGGGCATAAGTGGACTCATCCACTTGACAAAGCCTGAAGCGAATTGTGTTTTGTTAGTGGGAAAAGGGATCGAGGGGTTGACCCTTAAATTTGCTATTTTTCTGGTCTAGATGGAGAGAAGTCCCAACATTTCTTGGCTTTTCCATTTCCGCATTGTCTGTAAGTACTTTTTTACTCACCTTTTTTTTTACTCACTTTCTTTTTCTGGAGGAGCAAAGCTGTTACCTTCTTTTTGCTAAAGTTGATGGCTGCCCCCAAGGCTGTTGCTTGAGGCAGAATCCCAACTGAGCTTCTTGAGAATCTAGCCATTCATTCATGAAAATATTCATGAAAATAGTTTCCCAGGGTGGATTGGCTTTGTTTTTTTATCTTAGGGTCCCCCCCCCCAGTTTTATTTACCTTTTCTTTTATGTATATAGTTCGTTTCAAAACAGCTTCCTATTTTATGTGTATAGTTAGGCTAACTGTTCACAGTGTGTGATGTCTTTTAAGAAAGTCGGGCTGCGTGTTTTAAAAATCCAGTTGAAGGAAAGCAGGCAGTTCTGAGCTGGGTGGATAAAGGGTCCCCAATGAAAAGCAAGCAAGCAAGCAGCTAGGTTCCTTTTCAGGTGGGTGAGGATTTAAGAGAGCTAGGGATTGCCCAACTGGATCCCAGTCCCTGGATCCTGAGGCTGAAAGGGAAGAACAGTTGGACTGAACGGCCCTTTGATGTTTTTCTCAGCAGAAACATTGCTGTGCCAGCTGCCTTGTTAAAAATACTACTAGTTGGCCGAGGGACAAGTTGCCATTCCACCCTGCTGTCTGCTGTGGTTTTCCCCAAGGTCAGATGAGGACAAGTGACCCAGAGCAGGTGGAGATTCCAGCTCAGATGTTGGCACTGTTTGAAGTACAGCTGCAAAGTAGGCAGATGTTCAGGAAGGCTAATGCTGGATGATTATTTGCATGTCGAAATTATCTTTCTTGGCGATTTGCATACTGAGCCCTGAGATGCAGCCCTCCACAGTCTCCACATTCAGAGGTTTTTTTTTTGTTTTTTTTTAGTTATTTGGCAGTTCCAAACAACAGCCATTCATATTCAAGGGAAACAGGATGATCTGCTTTGGGCCGGCTGCAAAGCTGTGAGGGACCTCTGGCTTTCCTTCTGCCATGTTAGCCGTAGTCTTCTCTTAGGAACAGGAGAGAAACCACGTACGCCGCCTTGGGCTCCTGAAGGAAAGGCGCGATAGAAATCTAATACGTGAATAAATCAGAGAGCTTTGCAGTGACCCTCTAGGATATTGTGAATCTCAGGTAGCCGTTGCATGAGTTCGCTGCTGCTTTCTCAGTGGCAAAATGGTCTCCCTTGTTTCCTAGCTCTGATGGTGCTTCTGGCCATCCTAGATTTCCTGTTCGTCAGCCACGCCTACCACAGCATCCTGACCCGGGGGGCGTCTGTCCAACTGGTCTTTGGCTTTGAGGTGAGTAGGTACCCTTTGTAGATACCCACAGAAGCGGGCCCGTGGCGGCTGCCTAAGAAACACAGCACTCCAGACTCCTCCCTCGGTGCCTTTTGGAGATGACAGACACTCTTCTTCAGTGGAGGTGTTTAAACTGAGGCTGAAAAGTAAAATATAAGCAGGTATTTAAAACAAAAAAGGAAGAAGGTAACTTTGAGTGATTTGCTATCTCTTGGTATGTTACGCAGAGAAGAGGCAGAAGCCATGAAGATGTTTGCATTTAGGATTGATGCAAAAGCAACAGGGTGTTATTGATGAATTGAACGTTGGTTTTATTGTATTTTAACCAGTATTTATTTTTGTCTTTATTGTAATCTGCCCAGAATCGCTCATTGAGTAAGATGGGCGGTGATTAAATTTGAAATATAAATAAATAAATGTTAACTCTCTTCCCATTGTGGGCTTGGAAATGTTTATATCCATGAAATAGCAGCGTGCAAAATGAAGCGACCCTGCTCTGGAGCATTCTGGGTTTTCCCCCCCCAAAATCTGATTCTGGAATTTTTTTGGAAGGGGGACAATCCACCGTGCTTAAACCACGAGGATTGATCCATTCTAAGGATAAAAGCCTAGGGCATTCTGGGAGGAAACAAAACCTTAAAAGAGCTGGATTTCTCCCTGTGATGCCTCTTTTTCTCAAAGTAGACAAGATGGTCAGCCTCGCTCTGCTGCAGGTGGGTTGGACTTCGGCTCCCACAATCCCTAACTAAGCTGAGCTGGGTAGAGATGATGGGAGTTGAAGTCCAGCGCCCCAGAAGAGCTTCAGGTGGGGGAAAGTGTTTTGACTTGATGCTCAGTAACAGGGGAAGGAGGACCCCAAGGTGACTTTTTGTGGGCTTTCCTTTCTCTTTCCATTTGGGTCATCCTACCCCGTGGTTTCCTTAGGCAGCCAGCTGTGGAGTATGTGGTTTCCAGTGCCATTTTTTACCCCCTCTTGTGGTATAGATATGGCATTCAAGGTGCTGATGCCAGGGGACCTGAGAGAAAGGATTTTGGGCGGGCTTTGGTATTCTTTGGGCTTCCCACCAGGGGAAGGGAGAATCAGAGGGAAGCCAAGCCTGTAGGTGTCTCATTTTACCAAATTCCATTTTGTCCTCTTCCTCTGCTTCCTTCAGTATGCCATCCTCATGACGATGGTGCTGACCGTCTTCATCAAGTACCTGCTGCATTCCATAGATCTCCAGAGCGAGAACCCCTGGGACAACAAGGCCGTCTTCATGCTCTATACAGAACTCTTCACGGGTAAGTAGATCCAGGGGTGGAGGACCTGTTTTTCAGGACAAATCCAGTCCCCGTATCCCAAGAAACAGCTGCCGAGGCATCATTCTGCCTTGATTGGGAGGTGTGCTTCTGCAGCCTTTTCTTTTTGGCAATGACCTGGAAGTAAAACCCGAATTGGTGCCTCTTCCTCCTCCTCCTCCTCCCCCTCCTCCCTAGGTTTCATCAAGGTCCTCCTCTACATGGCCTTCATGACCATCATGATCAAAGTGCACACCTTCCCGCTTTTCGCCATCCGGCCCATGTACCTGGCGATGAGGTGAGGCGGGTGCAGGGGAGCTGGGGAGATGCAGGCCTGCAGTTCTGCACCTCTCTGCAGGTGAAGGGGGTTTCTAGCCCCCACCCCACCCAAGATTGCTTGCCCACCCGCCCCCTGGGCCCTGACCCTTGACATCTCCGTTCCAGGCAGTTCAAAAAAGCAGTCACGGATGCCATCATGTCCCGCCGGGCGATCCGCAACATGAACACACTGTGAGTATTTGCCGTGCCCAGGAGTGCGCGAGAGGCAGGAAGGGGGGCTCTTTCATATATTATGTTGGGCGTATCATTCTCCAGCGCATCCAGCAGGTTAACAGAAAGGAATGAGATGGGCAGTTTGGCCCAGCTGAAAAAGTGGCTGGATGGAAGGGGAACTACCCCCCCAGATGTTACTCACCTTTTACAACAGCCAAGATTTCCTAAGCTATGTCTCCCCCAAAGCCTTGGATGGAGCCCCCCCAAGTCCCTGAATTTTAAATCTTACCGAAGGAAAAACTGCTTAAGTATATGGGGAGCAGTCCTATTCCCTATAAATTAATTTTCCTTTTCGGAGCAGACCAGTCAAAATAGAATATGTTCCTCGGCCTAAAAATTAGAAGGGGTCCCATAACCCCTTTTCAAACCAACATGTTTTTTTTTCCAAAGGCATAAGCAAAGCTTAAAAAATAAACTTTGAATAAAATGTGTTCATCTGAAAAGGGGCTACCAGGCTCCTCCTGAATGTTCATGGCTGGCTGGGGAATTCTGGGAGTTGAAGTCCACCTATCTTAAATTTGCCATGGTTGAAAAACACTGCTTTATGCTGTTCACAGCTGCTGAGTTCATGATCTCAGCTTTGGACCCGGCTGGGATAGGGAAGAAACTTTGGCTTCTGACGTTGTTTTCCTCAGGTACCCTGATGCCACTCCAGAAGAGCTGCAGGCCATGGATAACGTTTGCATTATCTGCCGGGAGGAGATGGTGATGGGTGCGAAACGTCTGCCGTGCAATCACATATTCCACACCAGGTGTGGGGAAGGTGTTTTTTTTTTAATCCAGTAGCATGGGTGAATCTGGGTTGATCTGAAAGCGTGGAGTTGTCTGCAGGAGCAAGATGCAGCCCGCCTTGGGTTGGAGGGAGACCCTCCCTCTCTCTTTCCTGTTTGGCTCAGGTCAGGGAGGAAGACGGGTTCAAAACCCCCGGCTTCTGCTAATCACCCTTGTGAAGGTTTGAGCTGCAGTATTCCTTTGGAGTCTTTTTGGATTGCAGTGGGGTAGATAGGCGTTTGATAAATAAATCCGAACACAGGCCTTCATTTCATTTGAATTGAGGTTAGTTGTAAAGGAAGCTGCTCCCGTCCCCTGGGTTTAAATTTGGCTTCTTTGGAACAAACTGGTTCTGGTTAACTGAGTTCTGTCGCCTTAGGTGAGAAGAGAAGTTCACACTTTGGCCAAAATCGAAACTTTCACATTTTTTCTGTCCCTTGTGTATGAAGCACATGTCTGTGTGTGTGTGTGCGCGTGAGAGAGAGAGAATTGGAAGGAAGCTTAGATTTACCCAGTAGAACTGCAAAAGACTCTCCTCTTCTTCAGCTGCCTCCGATCCTGGTTCCAGCGCCAGCAGACCTGTCCCACGTGCCGGATGGATGTCCTCCGCGCCTCCCTGCCCACGCAGTCCCAGCCGCCTCCCGAGCAGCAGGAGGGAGGGCAGCATCCGCCCCAGCCCCAGGCCCCGCTGATCCCCCAGCCAGCGAACTGTAAGTCCGCTTTGCAAGCCACTGTGCTGTGGACGTCTTGAGCAAGTATTCGGTTGTGCTCCCAGCAGGAGCTTCCCAAAGACCACGCCGTTGCCACCCTCCCAAATTAGCTGGCTCAGTTGGATGCCCACCAACCTGGCCTTTGTTTGTGGAGCTGGACATAAGACGTGGAATCTTGGGCACATTTTCAGCTACATTTACTGTCTTGCCAGAGTTATGGGGACGGGCTTTTCTGAAACAAAAAGCGGGCTGAAGATGCTTTAAATAAAGGCAGGTTTAAAATCTTGCTGGCTGGCGTAGTCTGGTACTCTTGGAAGCAGTGCTGATGACCCTCTTTTCTTTCTGCAGTCCCCCAAGGCCTCCTGCCTCCATTTCCTCCCGGGATGTTCCCACTTTGGCCTCCCATGGCTCCCTTCCCTCCAGTGCCAGGGGTCCAGCCCCCCAACAATACCGACGGTGCCTCCGCTGCTGCTTCCTCCCCACCAGGAGCCCAACTGGCAGGTGAGACACCCCACAGCCGGCTGTTCCGCTAGTTAGCCACCAAGGGGTCTTAACTGGGCTCTGTTTCCCAACAGGCGCCACAAGGCCCAGCGGGGATTCCGCATCTACGTCAGACACCGAAGCCTCCGCAGGGACCGTGCCGGGTTTCCCCTTCCCTCCCCCTTGGATGGGCATGCCGTTCCCCCCTCTCTTTGGTATGTTCAAGAGTACCTGTGTGTCCTCCACGGGTGTTTTCCCACAATGGGCTGAGGGATCAGTGGATGTTTTCCAGTGATTTGTATCTTCCGTGATGGCCTTGATGGGCACTTCCAACTCTGTGGTTCCCGGTGGAGGGGCTAAAAAGTACGCAGCTGATACAGGGAGTCCCCAGTTTAAGAGCAAGTTCCTTTCCCTAAGTCAAATTTGTATGTAAGCCAGAACAATATTATTGTATAATACTGCCTAAGTAGTATTGTGTAATGAACTCAAACCATTGGGTATTTAACTCGAATTTTGCTACAGTAGGCTCCGTTCTTAACTAGGGGTTGGCATCCTTAACCGGGGGACTACCTGTATTTGCAGTTCGGAGCCTCTGGTAGCAGATGGAATAGTATGTAGGTTCGGGGGAGGAAGACAAGCAGGTTTTCTGCAGCTCTGAGAAACTTTTAGCTTTTGCTCACTAGGCGTGGGGCCTTGTGGGTCTCAGTGATGGGCACGCCTTTGAAATGCAACAGGGACAATTGCTGCTTCCTTAATATGTAGGTATGTGTTTATTTAATAGGTTTTTATCCTGCCTTTCTTTCGATTCGCTCAAGGCAGCAGGCATGCCCCAAGTTTCTGCCTCCTCCTTTTCCCACCACAGCAGCTCTGCGACGGGGGTTGGGCTGAGAGAGAGAGTGACCCAAAGTCACCCGACTCACTTTTGTGCCCAAGGAAGGCCTGGAACTCCCAGTCTCCCAGTTTGTAGGACCTTAACTTTGGCACCGAACCGCCTCTCTCTCAAAATGCTTAACAGGGTCAAGAGAAGGATTAGGGAGCTGTGTGAACCCCCTAAACTGCATACAGAGGGGAAAAAACTAAGAAAAGCCTGGGAAGCATGGTGGGAGGAAGGTGTCCGGAAATAGCCCCTTTGTGGTTTGGAGGGAAAGACAGCTAATGGGGCCGTGGGGTGCCTTTCCTGTTCTCAGGTTCCTTTTCGAGTGAGTCTTCCTCTCCCACGTTCCCCTTCCTCTCCTCTCTCTGCTGTAGGGTTCCCTCCAATGCCAGTTCCACCTTCAGGGTTTGCAGGGCTGACGGAGGAGGAGCTGCGGGCCATGGAAGGCCACGAACGGCAACACTTGGAAGCCCGACTGCAGTGCCTCCAAAACATTCACACCCTCCTCGATGCGGCGATGCTGCAAATCAACCAGTACCTCACCGTGCTGGCGACGATCGGGTGAGCACCGGGGCGCCTTCCCCCATAGCCCAAGTTGAAAACTGAATGAGATGTGGGAAAAAAAGTTCTAGGGTGTCTGGGGAGAGCTTTTTAAATGGGTGTAACTTGGGATCAGGGCATGCTGGTGGGGGATTCTGGGAGTTGTAGTCCACACGTCTTCAAGTTGCCAAGGTTGAGAAACACTGCTTTAAACGGTTCCTCGAAGATCTGCCTTTTACCTTTCTAAGCCTGCCAACAGTTTAAGAACTGGAATGGAGGCTCTTCTCTGAGAGTAGAAACTTTAGCCAAAACGAGAGCACGTGCTTTATTTACAGTGCCCCTCTACTTATGGGTCTGCCTCCTGAGGTTTTTCATTCTGTCACTGCCAGTTTTTAAGAAATCCCCAAAGTTCTGTTGATATATCCAAACTTTCCCCTGGTTCCCACTGAGATTCCAATTAGAGGTGGGTGGAGTTTTGTCATTGAGGGACATGTTTGAACTTTGCTAGCCTACTGGGTTTATTCCCTTTATTCCTTTAATCCCCCACTCCACCAGATCTGACCAGATAGGCACGCTCCAGATTCTGCTATGAAACAGTGTCATCTGGGGGGACCTAGGAGACGTGCCTTCTCTGTTGTAGCATCTGCCCTAGGGAGCAGCCTCCAAGAACTGAGGGCCCCAACCCTCCTGGCCATCTAGAAGGCCATAAAGACCTGAGCCAGGATGTTAGTTCAGTCCGTGACAGGTGTAGCTGTGTTGTGAGCCTGTTACGGTGCCTCAGCTCTTGTATTATGGTTCTTTTAACAATCAGAAGAGAATATGTGTAGCTCAGGGGTGAACTGTGGAGTCCTTGGGGTTCTCTGAGCTTGGTTGTTTTCTTGCAAATGTTTCGTTACCCAGCTAGGTAACATCTTCAGCAGCACTGAAACGTTTGCAAGAAAACAACCAAGCTCAGAGAACCCCAAGGACTCCACAGTCTTTTAACTATGTTTTGTGTTTCATGATTCTCCCTCCCTCCCTCCCTCCCTCCTACAACTGCCTGGAGAAGTCCTTGCATTTTCCTTGGCATCGTTCCTTTCAGAAAGGCTGTGCCCTCCTTCCTAGGGCTGAGAGAGAGAGACTGGCCCAAAGTCACCCGGCTGGTGTTGTGCCTAAGGCAGGACTAGAACTCACACTCTCCTGGTCTCTAGCGTGATGCCTTTAACCACTACGCCAGACTAGCTCTCTTTATTATATATGTCTGTCTGTTCATTGTTGTTGGCCACCCAGGGAGCCCTGACAAGCCGGTATGGTGCCCAGGCCGTTTGTGAGGGAGAAGGAATTCTTTAGCCGGTTCTTGTGTTCTTCCCACTGGATCGCTGTCTCTCTTGTGCAGGACGCCGCGAGCCGCCCCAACACCCCCCAGTGCTCCAGCCACTTCGGCGCCCTCTCCCGAGACCCCTAGCCCTGAGTCGAATTCCACTGAACTCACCCCCACGACTTTCCAGCCTGCTGACAGCACCTCTTCGCCAGGTAACATCACCTCGACTCAGGCAGGTGGCAAGAGGGGTGACTTGGAGAGGGATGTGTCTGGAGTAGCATCTTAGAGGCCTCAAACGTTGCACCCAGTAGACCAGTGTTTCTCAACCTTGGCAACTTGAAGAAGTGTGGACTTCAACTCCCAGAATTCTGGGAGTTGAAGTCCACACATCTCAAAGTTGCCAAGGTTGAGAAACACTGCAGTAGACATTCTGCTTGGGTCTTTCATTCTCTCTTTCAGCCTCACAATTGAGCGAAAGATTTGGGGCAGCTAAAACCAAGGCAAGGAATGGGTTACCTCTCTTGGCTAGGCAGTTGCTAGGAATTTCATGGAGGTCTGAAATAGGCAGGACTGGGGCTTCCATGTTGGTTCCGCGGCCTTGGAACTGCAGGAACCTTTCTGGCTAAGGAGTGCACCAGACGCTGCCATCTGTCATCTGAAGCTAAATCTTTCCTGCGCGTTGCATGGATTATCTATGCTGGATGGGCCAAGCATGACCCTGGCCTTGACGGATGTCAGAAGGGTTTTAAATCTGCCCCTTCAAAGCATCTTGAGGACTAGACTCACAGTGGGTTTCCTGGCTGTCCGCAAAGCTGCCGTATAACAAAGATTCGTTGCTTCTTTGATTTTGTTCCCTCCTGCCCGGCCTTGTCTGTTTCAACAGGCAGGCTCTCTGAGCACCCTTTGGGCTGGAGCCCCATTCCTCTCTGCTGTGGATGCTATAATATATCGATCAGATTCGTGCAGAAGCTCCTTCGAGGATTCTGGAGGGAGTAATTAAAACGGGGGCCCCTCCATGGAATTTCTTGCGCTGGCTGAAGGATGGCCCTGTGGGAAAAGCCAAAGCCAAAGAGAATATATCTGTTTTTTATTTCCATGTCCTCAAGCAGAGTTCACAGCAGGTATTAGATGACAGAAGGCCAGTGTTGTGGTGCCAAAAGTAATTTTAACCAGCACAACCAAACTCAGAAGGAGGATGGAAATGAGGAACTGCTTTGGAAGAGCCCCATTTTCAAAAACTCTGTCGGATTATCGTTCTTTCCTTGGTGTTTCCAGATACGTCTCCAGCGGCAGACAAAGCAGAGGGTCCAACAGAGCCATCCAGCCCCAGCCAGGATGGGGAGGCCTCCTCCCCAGAAGAGCCCAACGCAGCCGAGCTGCGCAGACGCCGGCTTCAAAAACTAGAACTGCCTTCTTCCTCTCACTGAGACCCCGGTGAGCCGTGCTCCCTGCCTGGGGTTACTTGCCTAATGGACTTCTTTCCCTTCCCTCCCCCCCAAACCAAATGGAAACGAGAAGAACCAAGCCTCCCCCCCTCACTGCGGCAGCAGAATGCAGAGGGGCACAAGGAAGAAGACCTGGATGTCTTACCTCGGGAGATGGGGGCTGCAGTTCTACAGGACTGTGGTGGGGGCGGTGGGAACAATGGGCAGGGCGAGTTTGCCTAGGCTTCTACCATTAAGAGGAATTAGCAGTGTCTTCTGCAATACAGGCCAGGCCGACCTGCCCCGTTGCACCAGAATAGGGATGCGGCTTGTTTCAAATCTCTTGCGTTGGTGTCTCGACTGGATGGAGCGTTAGCCTAGAGACAGCCGGGGTGGGGAGAGTCTCTCTCTCTCATTTGGGAGGGAGGGATGCACGGTCTAAAAGTGGAGGTAGTTCCTAGTTTTGAGAGCTCCCCTGTCAATTAGGCAGAGGGTAGCTTCTCCCACACAACGCTTTGGTCTCCTTTCCTAGGCAGGACGTGCGTGTGCGTGTGGGTGCGCACGTGTAAAGTTTTTGCTAGTCCGTCCTACGGAAAGCAACCGTGTCATTTTGCAGGGATAACGAGCTGAAAGAAGAGCTTCTATTTTTGTAGGGGAAACAGCCCAGTGGACATCTCTCGATCACTTTTGTCCTGCCAAGCCTTAGTCCTGTTCTCTTCCCTCCGGAGATGCTTTCCACTCTCCCCTTCCTGTGCAGCCAGCCTGGGATGGGGCGGGTGGGAGTGGGGGCGTTTGAATGAACGAATTAATGTTCTGGCAGATCGAAGCCTCTCTTGGAGGCTTCACAGTAAACCCGTGACTTAAATCTTTTTCTCTGCTTCTTTCTTTGGCTCTTAAAAAAGGGGGGGGGGATTCCCAAAGACACAGGACCGAGGAAGAACTCTTACGCTGCCTCGCTGCTCTTGGGGGTCCAGGAAGGGTGGGAGTCTGGAATAAGATTTTCACTGCTTCTGACTGTAGCGGTGGGGTTTGTAACCCTGCGTTGTAACTCTGGATATCTACTCTGGCTGGCAAGGAGAGGTTTGAGGGCCAGGGGGAACCACACAAATCTGGAGAGAGCTGAGAGTGTTCTTCCAGCAGGTTTACATCCCGTCAGTTGGAAAGAGTTGGCTCTACTCACCGTTTCCAGTTTTGCTGTTCTGAGAGCCCTCTTCTTTCTCTGCAGCACTTCTGCGTCTCTCGGCTCCTGCGCTGTCTTGGCGTTGCGTTTTGTTTAGTTTTGGTTTCTGGACAGAAAGAGCCCCTTCCCATTTTTGCAGGGAGGCCAATTTTCTGATGAGGTGCTGGAAGCAAACCTCTTTGAGAACACAGCTATCACCAGGTGTCCATGGGGGGGGGTGTCCCTGAGCCCTGCAGCCGCGCTTCGGCCCCCTCTTCTGATGAGTTGCTGTCCTTTGCGTTTCATCCATGAAAGGTTTTTGGAAGGGTAGAATAGAGATCCACCTTCCAGGACAATTTTTTTTCCTTTGAAATCTCTGTAGGAATTCTAGACAGGCAAATTGAGCCTCGTGACATATGTAGGGGTCCCCGAGTCCCAGGAACAGGGCAGTTTCCCCCGGACTTGGCGATTTTCACACTACAGGTGTTTGGTGATGTGTGTCCTGTTCCCCATTATCATGGGGAAACGACTTCTGAATGAGGCTCTAACCCTTCCCAGCGAAACCCCTTCATTCAGCAGACTTAGCATTTCCCCCCATTTTCCCTAAAGCCTGCTTTCCTAAAGCCTGCTTTTCCTCTGCATCGCTTCTAAGATACTGACTTTTTTGAAATGCTAGACATCCCCCCCTCCTCCCCCCCCACAACAGATCAGCCAAACATTTGCATTTTGGGGCTGTGGAGTATTTTTTTTTCCTGAAGCACTATTGTTTTAAGATGGGTCAATGATCAGTATTGTTATTGGCTAGATCTGGAGGCAGAACAGGGCTGGCTGAAAGTATTGATGTCAATAAAAGACTGTGCTCAAAGCTTCTGTTCAACTCATCTGTCCGGGTTTCCAAAAAATGTTGGGAGTCCCATTCTGTGTCTGCCACCGGAATCGAGTGGGGACGAATTCACACCGTGGGCAGGAGGGATGAAATTGATCCGCCTCTCTCAGGGCGACACAGGAACGTTAACAGCAAAGGGTAGAAACTGTGAAGAATACAAGAAGCAGTTAATTCAGCGGTGGGTGGGTGTGTTTTTATTTTCTACTCCAAAACAGGAGTCTAAACTGGAGAGTGTTAGGTTAACCTAAATCTTGGTGTATTTAACCAGCATATATTTAAGAATCCATTCTGCATTTTGAATGTTAACTGCAAAGCCAGGAGGCTTAGAAATTTGGCACAAGATGGACGCCCACCCCGTTTCAACTGAACAAGAACTGCCAGATTACCCTTGAACCATCTTAATAGTGCTGGGACATTGTGGGGGGGGCGGGCAGTATGACTACAACTTCCATCTGCCTCCCCCCCTTCTTTCCGTCCTCTGCAAAGACTGGGCTTTGCTGATTCCCATTCTTTGCTGGCTCTTGGGTCATTGCAGAAACCCGTTCTCGGCCCAAACTTTGCTGTGCAAACAACACGTCCCATTTCCCACCCCGTCTGTCTAGCTGGCTACCTTGTGCAGGCATGGCTATTCAAGCAAGAACATTTTGGGAGAAGCAGCCTCTAAGCCGAGATTGACAACCAACCAAATTGCTCAGGAGGGAGATGATGGAGGCAGAAGATTGCTGGTCTTGATTTCTGCATCTTGCCGGTGTGTCCCCAGCCCCTTTGAACACTGAGGCAGCAATTCAAAACAGAGTAAAAGGAGACCATTCCCTAAACCAGTGCTTCCCAAACCTGGATAAATTATCCAAAATTGGGTTAAAGTGCTTTTTCTTTGGGTAATGACACACAAACCCATTACCCAATCACAACAGGGACATTTAAATTAACTTAAAGATTGCCATGTATACTAAAATAGATTTGAAAATCTTCCAAAGTATTTCTATCAATGAAAATGGATGAAATTACCAATGGTAATTTGTTGAAATGACATAAAGATCAATGATACTGTTTTTATAACACAGGTAGTCCTCAAGTTATGACATTCGTTCAGTGACCATTCAAAATTAGGGTTTTGGGTAATGGAGGAAAAAGTTTGAGAAGCACTGCCCTAAATTGTCCCATGCAAGATGTAAGTGCATTGGACATAAACTGGCAAGATGCAAATTTGGGGGGGAAATGCCCCAGAAGTACAGAGAAGAATTGCCTGTTTAGAAACCTTTATATTTCTCCTTCTCTAGCCCCCAGAAGGGAAATGATTTTATGCCCTCTTTGTTCCCGGTGAACAGAGTCAGCTACGTTCTTCCCTTCTCCAAGCAAAACGAAGTGTCTACGCCAAGTCGAGTCTTCCTGTATTTCTCGGAAAGCAGTCTCACAGAAGCCGTTTGAGAACGATCTCTTCATGCTCGAATCTCCTATCTGTCCAAGAAAAGTAGTATTTTGGTGGGGGAAGAATCACCCCCAATAAAGAAGTCACTTTTAGTTCCAAAGCAAACCTGGATCTTTTTTCTTCTAAAAGTTTCAAAGAATGCTTTCTTTTTCCAAAAGGAGCGAATGCAATTGTTTGGGGAAGAAAGCGTCTATCGTTCCTCTCTGGTTTCTGTTCAACTCCATATTACACATGGAGGTGAAAGAAGTATAGGCTAATTTTTGGGAGAGAGAGAGAGAGATTGTAAATACTGTATAATTTTTAGTAGCCTGAATTTGTGTAAATACTGCAAATAAAAAACTTGCTTTAAAGTTTGCATGGCCTCCAATCTGTAATGTTCTCGAGCCGTCCCAAGACATCACAGAAGGAAGGATCTGAATTTAAATAATGTGTTCAATGCAATAATTCTCTTTAGTCCTTGCTAGGTCCACCAAGCGATACTAAATTAAGGGCATATCAGAGGCAACATAACAGCGACAGCAACCTAGCATTGTGCAAAGGGCAAGATTCTGCCAGCTACCCCTTGGCATTGAGAGAAAAAAACACGGACAGAAAACATCATGGCTACTAAGATGGATGTCAGAGGAAGAGCAGCTGATGATTCCAATCTTGGCTAGTTTTGCAGGTAGATGTGCTTAATACACTACGAACAATTTTTAAAAGCATGTTGCCCCCCCAATCCAGATGTTTATTAGATGAACCACCTAGAATGTGTCCATTGCATCCCTTTTTCCCCACCACAACCACCCCGTGAGTTAGGTTGGCCTAAGTTTCCATGACCTGAGGCTGGACTTAAACCTGGATTCCCCCAAGTTTGTCTGATCAACTAACTAACTTCACAGGCCCCAGAGCGGTGCCACCGTGGGCTCCTTTTTAAAGCATCGCTACCTTCTTAGCGGAGGGGGAATGCATTTCTCTGGAAATGCGCGAGCTGAGCGTCTTGGGGAGGGGGCTGTTTTCCATGTGTGCCCAGGGAGTGGAAATGTGTAATGCACTCCTAGGGGAAGTTAAAGGAATTTGGAGATGTGATCTGTCTTCTTTCAATTGCCGGCAGAGGGCTCTTTTGGCTCGAAGTGCAACATATCCGCTTAATGTAAATAAATGAAAAGGAAAGTTCCTGGTTCTGAAAAAGCAACTTCGTTCCAGTTGATCTCTTTAGCGGTGATTTTCTGCCCTACGAAGCAGTCCAGGTTCTTCCCTGGCAGGGAAACCAATGAGGCAGCTTTCGACAAGCCAACTGGGGTAAGAATTGTTCTGGATCACTTGCCACCTTCTCGGGGAACTTGGACCGAGAAACTGCTTTGCACGCTTGCACCATTCAGTCCTCCTTGTTTCTATTCTCCAAGGACGGGCCAGCAATGGGAGAGCGTGCCCGATTGAACCATGCAAGTTACTTTTGCACTAGGTTGGGGGCATCAAAAAAGCCAGTGGAGGGGCTCAGCTGGGAGATCTGGTTTGAAAGCAGCTTGTTCCCACGGAGCACAAATCCACACCGACAATTTGAATCCAGTCGCGCCTGGATCACGTATTTTTCGTAATGTGCTAAAAGCGTGCATGGACATGCGTGAGAAATGCTGAAGATCTTTTTCCACGCTGTATAAATGTACGGAATGCTGTATTGAATGCTGTTGGTGGAGGTAATTACTTTGTGACGTTTATGAATTTTTGTGACAATGTTTATATGCTCGAGGATTGTTGTTATTGTTTTAAATTGTACCGTTTGTTTTTTTTACATTGTTTTATCTGTAAGCCACCCAGAGTCATATATATGAGATGGGCGGCCCTATAAATTAGAAAAATAAATAAATAGTATCAGCTCAGACCATATGATGTAGGTCTACGTTTGAGCGATTCAGACCTTTTTTCTTCTTAAAAGAAGATTTTTTTTCTTCTTAATGTTTTCTTCTTACAAGAAGAAAGTCAGCCTCAGTTCATCTCGTTCCCTTTTCCCATCTTCCCAAGAGGGAAAGAGTTAAAAAAAAAAGTGTTTTGTTTTTAAAGTTTAAGGAAAAAGAGGGGAAAAATGAGTTCACATCGGCCACCAAGTTGGTTATAAGGGAATTCAGGGAGAGAGACGATGGGAAGCCGATGTGTATTTCTCCTATCACATATGAATCATGCAGCAAGCTTTAGGGTAAATGGGTTTTAAATTTAGGCTGTCTGGTCCTAAACTGGTGAGGTTTTTTTTAATTAGACTAGGATTGCCACCAAAATGATCATGGCTGTGTGTGCATGGCCTTTCCAGGGCCACACCTGTCTTATCACGTTCTGGCCATTTTTCCTTCTTGCGGAAGAAGAATAAAAGTCCAAAGGTGTGTACATAGTTACCTGTATGAGCCTTGTTTCTCAGCAAAGATATTTCATAGAATTATAGAGTTGGGGAGGTACTCAAACAGGCTCAGATGGGGTTAGTTTCTAGTTCAGAGGGTTGTCTTGGAATATTATGTGAATTCAACTATTCGGTTTTGCCTCTCCATTTAGCGTACCGTTTCAAATTACATTTGTACTTTAATAACCACAAAATCATTTTTTTCTTTCTTTTCTTTTTTTGGTATTTGTAAGCCCAGAGCCATAACAGAACTGTTTACCTGTACATTTTCTTTAAAGCAAGCTTTGAATTTTATTTCCCTGGGTGGGACATGAATTATGTGCCTCTAACTTAGAGAGGGGAAAATAAAAATTCTGTGAACAACAGAAGCATGAATATTGATATATCCTGTTCTTGAATGAAACTTTGAAAGTTATATGTTACAAGATTCTCTTCTGCTTGTCTGGAGGAGTTGAAACAAGGGTTCTTATTTTCAAGGTCCCATTTATTTATTTATTTATTTTCAAATTTGTATGCCGCCCATCTCCCCCAATGGGTGACTCTGGGCGGCTCACAATAATAAAAAAGAAGAAAAAACACAGGACTCTCCAGACATGGACATAATCTATAAATAGTTTAAAAACATATATTAAAAATGGCCTAAAAACCTCCTATAATTTGGCCCTAAAAAACCTGTAAGATGCTGGGGGGGGGGGACAACCCCTCACCCCACCAGCCATCTCCACAGGTGCGGGGCCCCCTCTGGCCCCCAGGCCTTCTGGCAGAGCCAGGATTTGATCCCTTTCCTGAAGGCCATGAGGGAGGGGCACCCCGGATCTCAGGCGGCAAGATGTTCCATAGGGCGGGCGCTGCAGCAGAAAAGGCCCTCTGCCTAGACCCCACCAATCGAAATTCCTTGACAGGGCGCTACAGCAGACCTGCCCCTTCTGCTGGACCGAGTGGGGCGGGCTGAGATGACCGGGGTGAGGCGGTTCCTCAGATAACCTGGTCCCATGCTATGAAGGGCTTTAAAGGTGATGACCAACACCTTGAATTGGGCCCGGAAACAAACTGGCAACCAATGCAGCTCACGCAACAGGGGTGTTATACGTGCCCTCCTAGGGGCATTAAGAACTGTCCGTGCTGCTGCATTCTGTACCAGCTGTAGCTTCCAGATACTCTTCAAGGGTAGCCCCATGTAGAGCACATTACAGTAGTCCAACCCGGAGGTGACCAGGGCATGAGTGACCGTGCGGAGGCCCTTCTGATCCAGGAATATATATCTCCAAATTTATATCTCCAAATAAATAATTAGGTGTGTAAATCTTGCTAAAGATCCAGAGGGTAAGGTTTTCTATTTCTAAATCATTTTCAGTTTTTCAGCTGGGGATTGAGAAATTCTCATAAATGTCGAATAAACTGAATAAATGGTAATGCATTCTAATAAGCCTACATTTGGGTTTTTTTCAAGACGGGCAGTGAGTTGTTCTGATTTTCTCTCTCTTTTTAGGGTTTTACTCAGTGATTTCAGCTGATCATTCCCAAAATGATTTCTAGCAGCAGAACTACTAATTTAGATGGTAAGTGTCTGTGTGTGTGTACGTGTGAGATGAGTTTGGAAAAAAGAGAAAAGCTTCCTGTATTAATTATTAGTAAGTTTGTTCAGTGCATTTGTATTTTAACAGTTTTTAGTTAGAATTTTTGTAAGTCACCCAGAGTCCCCTATTGTGGGGGAGATGGGCAGGGGAGAAATCCAATAAATAATAATAATAATAAGAAGAAGAAGAAGAAGAAGAAGAAGAAGATTGTTTTTTTAAAGGTAAATCTTGTAAACCATTAGAAAGTCAGCATATAAGTGTCTTACAGCATTTGTAGGAGACAAGCTGATTGTAACAGAGACAGCAAATTCATCCATTTCTAGTCTGGACTCGCTTTGTCTAGATTCAGGCAAAAGGT
This sequence comes from Python bivittatus, assembly GCF_059951505.1. NCBI lineage: Eukaryota > Metazoa > Chordata > Lepidosauria > Squamata > Pythonidae > Python > Python bivittatus. The sequence continues at coordinate 5,453,023 of NW_028277047.1, read as the reverse complement.
GCTTTTTTATTCTGGTTTTTCAGAATAAATCCAGCAATGTGCACTGAAGGGACACCTGCCTTCTAGGCCTTAGAGCATAAGAAGACACTTGCGCTTTCTAGCCCTGTACGTGCACTTTCCGAATCAATATAAAAGTTACAGATAAAATATATAATTTATAAAATATATAAAAAATATATGAAAGAGTTCACTAGCAAAAACGGACTGATTAACTTCTCTGACTCTACTCTGGGGATCAAAGAATTGAAGATAGATGAAAGCTCATGAAAAACCACAGGAGGGGGGTTGTTTTTAGATTGCTGTTGTAACGTCTGCTGGATTAGACATCGATTCCCAGCAGGGTGTTTTTAAACTTTTCTCCAAGTGGTGGAATGGATATCTCTACTCACGTGGCTTGGGGTGGACAATGAGCAAGAGAAAAAGTATCTGAAGGGTCTTGGGATTCTTCATCCTCCTCCCTTCAAAAAGCTCCAGGTCTTTGCGGTGGCAAGTGGTCCTTGGCTCACCCACGTGACCCAATCCAAGGATATCCTACTAAATATTTCCCTGGGATGAGTTCACAACCTCATTTTCCTCCTATTGCTAGCCTGTGGATGAGCTGGCCGAAGTCAACTTTTGGTGTTTCAGAATAAAAGTGGTGTTTTCTGTCGGCCGCACGGGGTTAACCAGAGAGGAATCGCAACCAGATGAGCTAATTCTGCTTTATTGGAAAGCTACATTAACAGAATCTCAGAAATCTGAAAGTACACTTCTCCCCCTGTCTTTTTTACAGCCCAAGAAACTAGGGAGGGCCCCTTCTGAGCCTCTTTCTCCATCCGTTATGCAGCTGAGGGCTATGTCCTCTCTTATCTGACCGTTCCCTTGGCAGCATCTCTTCGCCCTGTCTCCCGAGGTCCTTCCCACATATCATTAAATTTTCCTTCTTATTCCTGCACAAGACCTCCCAGGTAGACAATCTAGGATGCATGGTGGAGGAGGAACCTTGGGATGATCCAGTCTGGGTTGGCAAGGCAGGTCTGTTGCGAGAATCCCTCCTCCTGCCCTTCTGATGGCTGAGCGATGTGCCGGCTCTATAAAGTTGTTCTGGCTACAAGAGAAACAACAGCCCTGGTTTCTGCAGCTGCTTTAGCTGCTGTATTTTCCCAAATAGATTTGTCCTCTTCCTCACTATGTCCTCCTCCTCCTCTTCTTCTTCCCCATCCCCTTCCTCTTCTTCTTCTTCTTCTTCTTCCTCCTCTTCTTCTTCTCCTCCTTCCTGTTCACAACTCTTGCTCCTTCTTCCCTGTCTGCTTATCCTCCTCCTCCACCAGGATCCACCTGTTTCCTTCTGGTCCACCACCTCTTTCTCCCCCTTAAGAGACCCAGTGGATCTGCAGTGACGTCATGAGTCAAATGTCCCCCACCTCCAGACCGCATCTTGCCGATCTTCCTGTGTCACAGCCTTCTTTGCTTTTCCCAGGTGCAGTCCAAGCCTTTGGTGAACAGCTGGACGCCTTTGCCTCAGGCCAGCTCATGACCCTAACTCAGTACTTTTCCCAAGACTTGATCTACGTCATTGAAAACGATATCACCTTGGTGCTCCAGGAGCTGATCACAGGGAGGGTCATCACATCACAAGAAGCTCAGGTGCCAATGGTTCGCCATTCATCAGAAAGTGAAGGGTGAACATCCTGAGGATTTAGGGGGTGGGCAATGCAGAATAGGAGAACTGTTCTTAATTTTGGGGGTTGGGGTTGATCCTCCTGCCTCCACTGGATCCGCCTGAATCCTTGTCTTGCAAATGACACAAAAATTCTGCCCTCTGTTGGCCCTGATTAGCCATTGCAAAGGACAGGAATGGGAAGAGCAGCAGAAGGTGTGCCCTCTGTTGGCTTGTTTGCATATTGCACCGTTCCAAAGATGGGCAAAAACGTTGCCCGCCCCAGCACCCCTTTTGAAGTTGCTGCCAAACTGTATCTTTTAATGGGACAGGCAAATAAGCATATTTTTTCATTGAATGTTACTTAGTTTTCACTGTACATTTAATTAAGTCTAACATTTTCATCCTGGCCCTACCTAAATGTTGAGGCCAAGTCGAAATATGGACTTAGACCTGAAAAGGGCAAACCCTTTGCTATAAACGGTTAGGAGCCGTAGGAAGGTCCGAGAACCTCCATTTTTAGCTGCTGTATGACTTGAAATGAGTTGCTGGGTGTTTTGGGGAGCCTCAAGAAGAACGTTTTAGAAATGGGCTCCTGTCTCAGAGACAGCTCGCTCATCTGGGATCTGTGGCATCGGATCATGCTTAAACTTTGAATCCCCCCCCCTTTTTTTTCATTGGCACCATAGATGTATGCCCAGCTGGAGAAGTCTACAGATTCAACCAAGGGTGCCAAAAAGATGGTTGAGGACTTGTTTAGAAAGACCAAAGAGGTAGCAGTTGGATTCTGGAAGTGTCTCTATAGCCTAAGGAGCAAATGGTCCCATCCCAACCTCAACAGGATGGTGGAAGAACTCTCATGCCATGGTGAGACACTGTTTCTTTGCTCCGGCTACCCTTAGGCAGATGAAACTGGCAAGGCATTCCCCAGGGCTTTGGCATCCCTGGATCAAAGAACCTATCTACCGGGAACGGGCACAAAACGAATCCTTTGTAGCTTGGAGGTCTGGCAGAAGTTCCAGCCAAAGTGGAACATGGAACATCTGGATTGTTCTGGGTTTTGGCTAAGAGAAAAAGGAGGAGGCCTTGAATTATTCCTCTCCGCTCAGCCCGGGTAAGACCGTGCCAGGAATGTTGCGTCTAATGCTGGAGACCAGACTGGGAGGTTAGAAAAGGTCCAGAGAAAGGCACCAAAAATGATACAGGGACTTGACGCTGTGTCCTACAAGGACAGGCTGAAGGCATTTAGGATATTCGACTCTGGAACAAAGAGTTGATAGCCATGTTTGGGTACATAAAGGGGTGCCCTAGGACAGATGGGCAGGAAAGAAATGAAGACCATAGAAGTAAAAACCAGAGATAAGGGGTAGAAATTATAGTTGTCTCAATTTTGTTTAAATCTAAGGGAAAACTCCTTGAAGGTCAGATTTGTAGGTGTACCTACAAAACACACTTGGATTCAAGCCCAGCCAGTCTTCTATCACCATCTCCTTGCAGGCCTCCATTGAGTATATTCTGCTGAGATGATTTAATTGTTTAATTAAAAGGCCAACCCAGTCTGACTCTGGGTAGCTTACAAAATACAACAGGAAAAAAGCCACGATAGACATGGCCTAAAAGTCTAGAGGAGAAACCACCCACCCTGGTCTAATAGATCCCAAACATCACACAAGGGGTCCGTCACCCACTCCGACCCAAGGCCTGGGGGAACAGCCAGGTTTCAAGGGCTTACATAGGATGGGAGCTGTTGAAATTTTGGGGTGGGGGGAGGGCAGATTGACAGAGAAGGTCTCCCCCAGGTGACATTGTGTAATTGATGGGAGTTGGAGTAGGTTGGCCAGAAACCACAGAAGAGAGGCGGTCTCTCCAATATGCCATCAAGGGTGGTAACCAACATGTTGAATTGCACTCAGATGCCTACTGTGAACCTCTGCAGTTCACAAAGCAGAGGGGTGATGTTGGCCTATCATGACCTGCCCACCCTTGTCCACGCCACTGTGTTCTGGACCCAATAAAGGGTCCAAATGGTCTTCCAGGGCAGCCCCATGCAGAGGGCATTGCAGTAGCCTAGACGTAATTGAATTTGATTTTGAGCCCCCCTATGCTGTTGAATGATTACTGTCTTTTCTGTAAACCGCTCAGAGTCGTTTTTTAACGAGATGGGTGGTGGCAAATTTGAGATATAAATAAAATTAAAATAAATAAATAAAGCAAATTGAAATCAATTAAAAAAGGAAAAAAAATAGGCTCCCTGCCTCTGAGGTCTCATTATCAAATTTGGAAGGGTTTTATGGTTTATTTCAATAGCAATAGACCAGTGTTGTCCAAACTTGGCCATTTTAAGATGAGTGGACAACTCCCAGAATTCCCCAGCCAGCCTTTATTTACTCTTTATTTACTTTTTAGTGGGTTGGTTTTTTCCTTTTTTGGTATTTTCTATAGCTTTTTTCTCTGTGCATCTTGGATTTATGTTCATTCAGTTACCTGATAATGTTTGTAATCATAGCTCGATAAAAAAAGGGGGAAAAATACAAAATAGTAAACATTTCATTTTTTTTTAATTTAAAAAGAATCCTATATAATGTGTTACTTTTTCTTTCATATACTCTATAGCAGTGTTGTTCAAACTTGGCCACTTTAAGATGAGTGGACTTCAACTCCCAGAATTCCCCAGCCACCCAAGAATTCTGGGAGTTGAAGTCCGCTCATCTTAAAGTGGCCAAGTTTGGACAACACTCCTCTATAATTATTCTTATGCGAACTGTTCTGAATACCTCTGAAGGGTGAGAGCTAATCCCTGAAAATTCAATAAAGTAGAACAAAATACAGGATCCCAGAAAGGGAGTGGATGGGTGAAATTCTGCTGAGTTTCATTCTCAACTGTTGTTGTTTTTTTCTCCTTCAAAGGTCAAGAACTTTTAGAGGAGGTTCTTCTGAACAGGGATGGACACCTTCTTGATCAAGAACTAAAAGGTACTAGAGGAAGATTAAAGGCAAAAGACAGATAATTCGCTTCCAAATTCCAGCTGAACACCGAAGGTGGTGAAAATCAGAAAATAAAAGAAGTTACCATAGAGTTTTCTGCATAGAACAGCTCCTCATTCTGCATTATGGTCCTCATGGCTTATGAAAGGGTTCCCATGGGAAGAGGAGGTACATCTGTAATGTACCCAACTCCTTCTGTTTTCCTGAAAGATGCAGCATTTAAGATTTATCTGATCATGTCACAGGGATAGGCCATGACATAGGCCACCTGCTCCTTTCAGATGCTTTGAACATCTCCCATAATCTGTGGCCACCTATGTCAGTGTTTCTCAACCTTGGCAGCTTTAAGATCTGTGGACTTCAACGCCCAGAATTCTCCTGCCAGCATGCTGGCTGGGGAATTCTGGGAGTTGAAGTCCACAGAGCCTTAAAGTTGCCAAGTTTGAGAAACACTGGGCTATGCTACGTGGAGCAGAAGTAAGCTAAAACCCAAAATGTCCACCTGGGTTGCCTCGAATACTGACCGTTTCCAAACCGGTCTGCTGACTCTCAGCCTGTCTGAATCCAGTATAAAATGAACTTCAGACCAATCAATTCCCCATCTCTTCCCACCTTTGCCCAGGCAAAGTGAACAGGATGGAAATGATCAGAGTTAATTAGCAACAGCTTGGTGTGGATTTCGGTAGAATTCCCATGTGCTAGACCAAAAAAAGTTCCCCATCTCTTTGACAGGCTAAACCCCCATCTCCACTTTATTTCATCCAGAATTTAAAATGCCCCATGGATGTCTCTCCTAAAACCTCGTTTTCTTTTGCTTTGCTCTGATCAGGTTCTCAGGAAAAACTCAAAGAGAGCCTCCATGCCCAGACAGAAACCCTGAGCAGAAGTACCAGAGGAGCTCAGTTTGAGGGACGACGTTTCCCCATCCAAAACTACTACGTGGAGCTAAAGGTGGTCTCAGATGCCCACTTCAGGAGAAAGAAAATGTGTGAACATGAAGCCTTAGCGGCTGTTGGAGAAGTGAATGAATATCGCCTACGCCACAAAGTCCAGGCCGACCTGGAACGGATCACCCCCGACCGGCTTTTCCGTTGGTGCAGTCGGTCACACCGTACGCCCCACTCCGTGATGGTGAGCGGAGTAGCTGGAGTGGGGAAGACCACCTTTGTTCAAAAATTTGTGTATGACTGGGCCACAGGGAAACACTACCAAAAATTCACCTTTGTTTTCTTCTTCAAATTCCGAGACCTCAATTCTCTGAAGCAGACCAGCCTGGAAGCCCTACTCCAAACGGAGTATCCCCAATTACACAGCCACCTTGGGGCAATTCTTCAGGACCCCGAGAAACTCCTCTTCATTTTTGATGGTCTGGATGAGAGCAAGAGCGTTTTAGATCTCTGCAATGACCAATCTCCAGAATTCTGCGTCCTTCCAGGAGATGTGAAACCAGTCAATGTCATTGTGGCAAGCTTGCTCAAGGAAACACTTCTGAAGGGATGTTCAATCCTCCTGACCAGCCGTCCGACCAAACTCGCCCATTTAGAGATGGCGGTCTTCCACAGGGTAGCCAGCATTGTGGGCTTCCTTGCTCAAGACCGAGAACAATATTTCCACAACTTCTTTGGGGATGTGAAGATCGCCCAAAAGGCCTTGACCCACGTGAGGGATAGCCAAGTTCTTTACACCCTTTGCTACAACCCTTCCTACTGCTGGATTACTTGCACGGCCCTTCAAGCTTATTTTACCTCCAATTCCGGTCAACGCCATCCTCTCCCTCAAACCGTAACTCAACTCTTTGTAAGTTACATGAAGCACATGATGGACCATCATAGTGGAGACTTCACTGGAGGTCCTTCCGTTGAGGAGTTGCTGGTTCAGCTTGGCTTTTTGGCTGATCATTGTTTGAGAACTGGCATGCTTGTCTTCGATGAACATGACCTGGAGGCCTTCCAAGTGGCGCCAAGAACGTGGCCTTCGCTCTTCACAGCCTTTGTGGTGGAAGACGTCCAAGCTGGCATCTCTTCTCTCCAGGTCACCTATTCCTTTCTTCACCTCACCATTCAAGAGTTTTTTGCTGCCCTCTTTCATTACTTGGATTTCAAAGACAGTCATTTTTCAAACACCATCGGGTTAGCCCAAAGCAACCGAACTGGCGATTATGACATTTTCTTTCGCTTCTTGTCCGGACTGTCCCATCAGAACACCAGGGCACCCTTGGAAGAAATTCTGGGGAAATTCTCAGCCGTGGCTAGTGAAAGAGTCATCGGTTGGCTCAAAAAGAAGAATTGGAAAGCGCTCTTGAGGGATACGACTCAGAGCGGGAAGAGAAAAGCCATGAATTTTTTCAATATCCTTTTCGAGGCACAGAATGGCCAACTTGTGCAGCAACTCATGGGCGATTCGGCTCGCGTGGACTTCTCTGATCTCTACCTCATGTCCGTTGATTGCACCATCCTCGCCTATGTCCTAAGCCACTGTCAAACCGTGGAGCTTCTGAACCTCAATTCCTGCTACATCCAGAACGAGGGATTGGAGAAGTTGTCCCCACACTTGCACGTCATACAAGACTTGAGGTAATTGCGGGATGATGTCAACGTAGGAAGACCTAGCAGCCTTCTCCAACTTGCCTTAAGCATTCCCACTTTTCCAGATGAAAGGGAAATGCTCTCCACTAACGTTCTCCATTTTGCTCCAATATATTTCTGGCACTCAGAAACTTAAACTCAACCTTCAAAGTTGAAATGGAGACTCAATGGGGGTAGGCGATCCCCCAGTCGGGGGTCAGCCCGGTCCCTGCACCCAGGGCAATTATCTAAGCCTGAATCCAAAGATGTCCTTTTCAAATGAAACGTTTTTTAAGTTTATAAACACGTTTTTGAGAAAGGAAGGGAAAAGGAAAGGACAACATAAAAGGGAACGAAAACAAACGAAGAAGAAAAACAAAGGGAACAAAAAGGAAATTAAAATTAAAAGTTTGCTGGATGAAACATTTCAATACTTTTGCACACCTGTAGAAGTTGTATTGTTTTAACCAAATCGTCTAAAATTGTCATCCGGAGAATTCACACTTTTAGCGGGGATGCAGGAAAGGAATTTTCTACCTCTCACCCGCTTTTAGTGGGGGAAAACCCCCCACTTTTCTATCTTTTCCTCCTTCACTTGCATTAGCTAGCCAGGCAGATGTAATAGGAACATTGTGGTTTTATAGAAAAAGATTCCCTAAAATATAAACAAGAAGCATCGGATCCAATCAGATGCTTCCTTTGGGGCCACGCAGCCAATGGGTGCTCTGGAATGGCGAGGGGGCGGGCTCAGTACTGCCCCAGCGCCGTCATTGGCTTTGCACCCTCAGAGGCAGGCCCTGATTGGTTCAGCTGCCTAATGTGTATTTTTCGTTTTAAAAACGGACAGTTCTGCGAAATTTCACGCCAGTTTTCAAGTTGGGGATTCTCTGGGCCAAAACAAATAAATCAACACCAGGCCCTGTTCAGAGATACCTAAGCTGAATGTATCTGGGTCCGAGAACATGAAAATCCCCTTTTCTCTCTATCTTATATATTTATTTTTCCTCCTTTTTATAGTAAATCTGGTTTCCAGGTGTGTCTTCAGGGAGGGGGCCAAGGCAGTCAAGCTGGCAATCACAATCAAAGTCCCACCCCTTTTAATCATGTGGCCATGGGTGCCATCTTGACTTTTTTGACCTCCCTGCAGATACTGGTTTGATTGATCTTTTTTCATGGAAAAGCAACATATAAAAGCTATGATGAAGTTTCGGTGAAATGACTGCGGCAATGTGCAGGGGGATCAAAGGAAAAAAAATAATTGACTTCAAGGGTGTCCCTTCTCGGAGAATTTCTCTCCTAGATATCCAGGGCCTATCAGAAAGGAATCAGAAATTGAGATATTACATCTTCAAAAAGCTCGATGGGCCCCTTTTCGTTTCTTGTCTGGATAATTTCTCTGCTTTTTCCTCGCAGCCTTCAAGATAATTACCTGAAAGACTCAGCGGTGAAACATCTCGTTTCTGCATTAAAGCATCCTCAATGTCAGCTCAAGAGCCTTAGGTAATGTAATGGTCTGCTCCTCAGAAATGTGTGTTCGGAGTTGGTGTAACAGCATATTTAATACTAGTAGTAGTAGTAGCAATGATGATGACAATGACTCAATAGGTGGATAAAAATGCTAAATCCAGTCTGAACATCTGGCTGACTGTGTAAATAATAATAATAATAATAATAATAATAATAATAATAATAATAATATATTGACAAAATCACCACCAGTCAATTGCAAAAGACAGCTTTACTGGGAACAGCTTATATCCTGCCACAATACCTTTAATACCATCAAACAACATCTGCCTATCCCTAGTCCTTGGGAAGGACTCGATCGATGGATAAAAATGCCAGATCCAGTCTAAACATCTGGCTGACTGGGCAACCAACGGTAATAATAATAGAAATGAAATTGACTTCGGCCTGCTGTATTTTACGTTTTTGTTTGTTTGGTTAAATGGTGAACTGAAAAACATTGGATCTAATTCTTGGATATGCTGTCTGGGAATTGGAAACCTTAAAAAATGCCTGATGGATATTTTGCTCCGGATAGATCCATGGCAGAATGCGTGCTAGCTGGTTGAAGGTTGGCTGGCGTCCATTCCTCTGTAGGGAATAAAAAATCCACTGTGTGGGTTGAATTGTACTTTTCAAAATGTTATGTGGGAACTCAGAGCATTCTTCCACCTTCCTTTAACTTTTCGAAAATCCAGTGTGCTAGATTGTTAGGCTCCTTTTGGGCTAGACACTTTGTCCTTGGCACTTCCTGGAATGGCCAAGCAATTCTATAGTGGTTCACGGTCACATGTCATTCCAAGAAGTGCCAAAGAAAGAAAGGATTTTCTGCTTTAAAAAATAGCCCAGTCCAGCCATAAGTGTGCGGAACTCTCTAAAAATTAAAAGGCAGTTAAAAAGATAGTTTGGCCACCCAATATAGGTCTAATCCAGTCACTATTTCTGCCAAGAGTTTATCTTTAAATAACCTTAGAAAAATACATCAAAGCAAGCATTTTTCCCTAAAGCAGACAGATAAATGGTGCAGGCTTACTATGATCCCATTGGCACAGATCTAGAATATAGCAACATATCTGGAAAGCTGCTGGAAGCATTATAATAAATCATGGTTAGGAACATCAGGCGAAACTAAATACATTCCATGCTCAGGTGCTTAGATATATTTGTGCTGTATGGGACATGTGGACTAGAAACTTCCTTTTTAGAAAAGAAGGCGAGATTCATAAAGTGCATAAATATTATTGTACGTAATTAATTCCGTATTTTCTTCAGCTTGGCATGGAACAGGCTCACGAGAAACTGCTGTGAAGTTCTCTGTTCAGCCCTCTCAGAAAATAAGAGCGTCTTAAATCTTGATCTGAGCAAAACCAAGTTAAGAGATGACGGTTTGTCAGTGTTACTAAAGGTGTTCCAAAATCCAGACTGCAAGATTCAGAAATTAATGTAAGTATCAATCAAATCACACTGCTTTGGGTTTGCCCTGAATGTTCAGACAAGCTTATTTTTTTATTTATTTATTCAGCACATTCCTTATTTCCTTCATTCAGTCATCTCTCACCTGAAACCTAGCAGATTCTAGTTTCTAAGTAACTTGGATGTCTCTAAATGTTCATTTTTTTAAAAAAATTCTAAACTGTTTTTTTGAGTGTGTGATTTATCAGGTCTTCGTCTTTTCGAAATGTTTCTATTAATTGGCAAATTAAGCCCACAAAGGTGAGACAATGAGCAAATAATTACGACATTGAACTCTTCCATAAAGGAAGTACAATTGAAAGACTAAAAATAAATCAGATGTCTCTAAAATCATTAAAATCAGAGGATTCCTGAATCAAAAACTTTCATGTTAAAATAACAAAGTACAGAGGGTTTAAAAAACTTTAAAACCAGAGAATTTCTGAGCATAAAGTATCCATGTTAACAAAAATAGAAGTCAGGAGAAAAGACTGAAGAACAGAGATTTTCCTCTTAATAGAACTCAGAGCTTTTAATGAAACTAGAATTTAATTAAGCTTTAATGATATCACGCACATTCCAGTGCATTTGGGATAGTCCCCAGGTGAATAAGAAGCCACTAATTTTAATTATGTTCTGTCATTTATATTTTAATTTCCCTTTTTCCGATCTACGATCTTAAAAAGATTTTGATTTGATGAAGCCCTGTCTTTATTTTCAAAATGTATGAATTGCATTCTATGTATTGCATTCCACAGTCACAAGGAGCTTGACTTTTCCTTATTCTGAGATCCTAAATACAAAGATTCTTTCTTCCCAGGAAAACAGTATTTGATAAAGAAAATCATATATACATTCCAGCATTATAGAGTGAAAAAGAATGCCCCGATTTTGTCAATGGACGTTCAGGGATGTGACGTGGGGAAAAAAGGGAAGCGGACAATTATTTGGGGATTTTAAAAAATGAGAAGCATAGGCTTGTGTTTCCTGGGGCTGCACAGTCCTAAAACTATGTTAGTTGGGATTTTATGGAGAAACAAATCCAAAATGGTGGTGCCAGTGATGAAAAGGCCCTGCTGGGAAGTTTTCCAAGGAGGCCTGGGCTTGAATAAGACTCTTTTCACGCTGCGAAAGTTTAGCAAGAACTTGATCTGTGATTCCTCTTCTGCAGGATCCAGGAAAATGGCTTATCAGAGGCTTCTTGCAAGCTGTTGCGTTCTGCTCTCGCTGGAAACACCAGCCTGGTCAGCCTAAATCTGAGTAGCAATCCACTCACGGATAGATGTGTTCCCGAGCTTCGTCAGCTCATCCAAGAGCGTCATTCTCTTCAAGAGATCAGGTAGGAGCGTGGGAAAAAGTCCACCTACCGATAAAGGTCTCCCAAGGCGCTAGTCCTCAAGATTCCTGGGCCTGGGAGGTGGGGCTGATGGGGTCTTGACTTGTGTGTTGCTGAAGACATCAGGTACGGTGTAGAAAATAAAATGGAGCAGTCTTCAAGGAAGGAAGCCATTCTTGGCGTTTCAGAAATGTGGGTGAGTGAGTGGCCAAGAACATCTGGGGTGAAGGATTGTCACTTTTCTGTCTGTATTTCTGTCATAATTCTTTGGGCACTTAAATAGTATTGCTGGAGTGATCTGAAATCCATGGGGCTGTGGAGGCTTTTTGAGTTGTTGAGTTGGAAAAGATATAGCAAAAAAGGAAGAAAAAAATATAAGTAGCAGGCCAACCTTTGCCTGGCTGGCTGGGGAATTCTGGGAGTTGAAGTCCACACGTCTTAAAATTGCCAAGGTTGAGAAACCCTGGCCTAAACCTCCAAACCTCCGAGCCGCTATTTTCTATTTCTCCTCTTCTCTTTCTCTAAAGACCTGCCCATCAGCTTCATCGCATGTTGTATTTCCTCTTCCGGTTCTCTTCCTAGGTTGAACTTGACTGATATCAGCCCGCAGATGGAGGAACAGCTGAAAAACATGGCAAGCCAGCGAGATTTAAGGTCCTGAAGTCCTCTCCAGTCCCTGTTTTCAGCTCCTTACTGTATTTCTTCTTTTGAAGGAACATCTTGAACTTGTCCTACCTGCCTTTGAAGAAGGGCATCTGCAGGAGGGGGTCCAAAAGTTCAAGAAGGGGGTGCAACTGTGTGTGGAAGCTCTGCTCCATCTTATGCATTGCACGTCACACTCAGATAAAAATGGGTCAGGGGTTTGATCCCACCTGCCATCTTGACTTTTGGGGACCCATCCAGATGCTAAAGCTGGTACAATTGCCTGGCTACCTGGATAGTTATGGGTGCCTCTAAATTTTGCCCATATAACACCTCTCTTTAGGGGGACCACGTTGGCCACCAATCACCTTCTGAGTAAAATTTGAAGTACTGGTTATCACCTTGAAAGACTGACGTGGTTTAGGCCCTGGATATCTTCATGTCCCCCTGCTCCAAAATCACTCTGTCCATCCAGTGAGATCAGAAAGAAGAAGCTGTGGAGGATCTCACTGTCAAGGGGACTCCATAATAGGACCTTCTCTGTGGTGGCCCCGCTTTTATGGAATAGCTCACCTTCACACCTCTGGACCCGTTCCTCCTTGTTGGGTTTTCTCAGGGTGATTAAAACATGGCTATTTGATAAGGTATTGGGAGGGGGGGTTAGTTGGGGCCTGCCCCTATGAATGTCACTTTCATGGTAGGATATTTTTGCCTCTTATATCTAAATGGTTTTTGGTTTGTTTTTAATGCCTTGCCTTTTTTCCTCAACCGCTTCCAAGAGACTCTAGAATGGGGCAGTGTAGAAATCTTGGTAAGAAATGATAAACCGTAATCAATAATAGAAATAGGAACACCATTCTGAATGCAAGTTGGTTTGCTGATCAGAGAATCGGCGCCAATTCCCACGGTGAGACAGAATTTCACTTTCCTTCCAGCCTTTCAGTTTTGGTCTTGTATACGTGAGATGCAGGGAGCACCTGTTTTCCTGGCTAGTTGCATTCACACAATATGTTGACCCAGGTCAACGAAAGAAGAAATCGTAGCTGAATTTGCACAATACGGCCCTGGGTTAGTTCTTTGGGGACTTAGCTTTCTGTACCGTAGAGGAGTGCAAAGATAATTTGAAGAAGAAATGCAAGAGCGGTTTTTTAAATATCAGCCTAGCCCTGAAAAACAGAAGAGGGTGAGGAAGAAACTCAAGATTGCCCCACTTTGATTCTCTTTGGCATAAGGCGAGGAAGAGAGAAACTTGATCAGCTTCTCAAAATTGTTATTTTACTCTGTAACAATGAAATGGAGTTGTTGTTCTTGCTACTGTTATTATTTTGTTGAAATTTGTTATAGCCACCCACTGCAGTAGACAAAGCCCAAAGCAATAAAAACAGTTAAAAACCTTGAGCAACACAGACACCCCAGGCTAAAACAACCATCACAATAGCAAAACCGCACCAGGAATTCCAGTTATTATACCCTCCATCAATAAAGTACAGTTCCAGAACTCTTTCTAGAGTCTTTATAATCTCCAGGATCATGTTCAATCCTTGGTCCCGCTCCTCTCCCAATCCTCACCCTCTTCTCAGCCCGATTTGTATACAGGTAGTCCTCACTTAACAACCACAATTGGGACCGGAATTTAGGTTGCTAAGCGGTGCGGTCGTAAAGTGATTCATCATGTGACCGGACCCGATTTTACAACTTATTTTGCCGCAGCTGTTAAACGAATCATGTGGTCTTTAATGAACCATACGGTTGTAAAGCGAATCACATGGTTCCCCATTGACTTTGCTTGGTGGAAGCCGGCAGGGAAGGTCACAGATGGCAATCACGTGACCCTGGGACGCTGCAACCGTCATAAGTGTGAGCTGGCTGCCAAGCACCTGGATGTGATCGTGTGAACATGGGGGCACTGCAATGGTCATAACTTCTGGCACCGGTCATATGTCACTTTTTTTAGCACCGTCGTAACTTTGAACAGTTGCTAAACAACAGTCATTAAGTGAGGACTACCTGTATCGAGAGCTACCAGCCAGAAGATGGTTTTTGTTAAATAGCTTTGCTAGCAAAGATGCTGAAAAGAGAATGTTAGAAGCATCCTGTTTCAACTCCTATTTTGTGGTCAGATAATCAGGGGTACCTAAAGATAAGGACACTTTCTCTCTCTCGTTTTTTTTTTTTTTTTTTAAGCATTTGTTCACAAAACATAACCAAGGATCCCTTAATTAAAGCCAGGAGATGGTGCTATTTTGCACAAGAAAATGAGGCTTTTGTAAAAAAACAGTTTTCTTCTACCTTTGGAGAGAAACATTAATATTGCAGAACCCAAAAGTGAAACTGAACATATGCTGGTGATACGACATCCCTCAGTTTCCTCCTGTAAAAGTCCCGAGGCCGGGGACTTTAAAGTAATTTCCCCAATTTGCTAGAAAGAGGGTAGCTTCCATTTTTATTCCCTTTAAAAATAGCAATGCGTTCGCCTTGCCACTGATTCAAACAAAATGGGAATTGCTAGAGTTTTTGCCCAGAAATTAAATTGTTGTGTGGTCTGTACTTTCAGGGGAACAATCTTTAGCGAATCAGCTGCCTCGAAAGGATTGCATGCCAAGGCATTTCGTTTTGGGGAGAGGAATATTTCATTTGCTTCTGTACAAGGGGAGCAGATAAAAGAGGTTCTAGATCAGTGTTTCTCAACCTTGGGAACTTTAAGATGTGTGGACTTCAACTCCCAGAATTCCCCAGCCAGCCAGGCTGGCTGGGGAATTCTGGGAGTTGAAGTCCACACATCTTAAAGTTCCCAAGGTTGAGAAGCACTGTTCTAGATTTTGAAGAACATGATTTGTTCCCGAAGCAAACTCCTTTCTTCACATTCATCTTGGTTTCCTTTGCACATCCAAGCTGGTTTCACTCAACCTGCTAGCTTGGATCTGCTTGGGCTTAGTGTGTGTGTTGAATCCAGCTGTTGTAGTTTGTAAACGAGGTTTATGCTTAAGCACAGCCTGGGAAGTTCTTCAGACACTGGACTTCAACTCCCAGAATTCTCAGCTGTGGCCGTGCTGGCTGGGGGACTCTGGGAGTTGTACCACAGAAACCTGGAGGGCAATCTCCAACTCCCAGAATTCGCAACAACGGCTGTGCTGGCTGGGGAACTCTGGGATTTGTAGTTCGCAGACCTGGAGGGCACTCTCCAGCTCCCAGAATTCTTGGCAGTGGCTGTGCTGGCTGGGGAACTCTGGGAATTGTAGTTCACACAGCTGGACAGTGACTTTCAACTTTCAGAAAGTCCTTCTCAGCAGAATTCCAAGCAAATCATCTTCATCTTCATCATCATCGTCATCCGTAACGTTCTTCAAAATGCCCCAAGGGTGAGTAGAAGGGACATTCCTTCCTCAAAACGCAACTTCTTCCCAGTTTTACACGTTGCACGTTCCCACAAAACCCCCTCCACGTTCTCCGCCGGAGCCACAGATCCAAGGTCAACGTTTCCCATTAGCTAAAGAGGGATCGGTTCATTTCCCGGAACCGCGTACGACATTTTCTTTCCTGTAAAGACACATCACATTTAGATTAAATTTAAGGATGCCCTTTCAGAGGGCACGGAATTGGGGCTTTCTCCCCAAATTTGGAATAGCTGGCCCCCCAAAATCCAATTGGACTCCCCCCTTTAAATTTTAGGATGCTGGTTCAACCCCACCCTTTCATCTAGGAAGAGTGATATCAGCTGAAAATGTCAATAGATATGGGATTAAAGATTTAAATTACTGGTTTTATGGATGTCTTTAATCTATGCACATTGTATTCTGCTTTATGGAGGCAACTGAAACCAGGGTTTCTCAACCTTGGCAACTTGGAGATGTGTGGACTTCAACTCCCAGAATTCCCCAGCCAGCAGGGCTGGCTGGGGAATTCTGGGAGTTGAAGTCCACACATCTTCAAGTTGCCAAGGTTGAGAAACCCTGGTTTAAACAATTCTCTCATGTGAAATGGGGAGGATTGAAGTCCCTTTCAGAGGCTTTTCTCTTTTCGGGGGCTCTCCCCATCCCAGATAGTATCTTTTCCATGTCTGAATAATATATTTCTTATTCCCTAAGCTGTGAAGCTGAAGTTTCTCTCTCTGAGTTTTAATTTTAGTTTCCTGAGTTTCATATTTATTTTCTTGCTCTCTTTCTCTTCCCACTGAGGCTTTAGCCAAAAGTTTCATTTTGTTTTTCTTTTTCTGTTATTTATTTATATTTCAAATTTGGTCACCACCCAACTCACGAGGAAGTGACTCTGGGAGGTTTCCAATAACAGCAGCAAATAAATATTAATTAAAGTACAATAAAAATGGTATAAAAATACAATAAGAACCAAATGCATGCATAAATAATAATATCTTCCAAGGTAGAAAAGATATTAACATACAGGAGCATTAAACATTTATACATTAATTATACATTTTTGTAGAATCCTTCCAGGAAGTTGGTTGGTAGAATTTATTTGAACACATTAAAAACTAAAATAATGAGTTTCTTCTCTCGCTACTGAATAAGAACAGGCTTCAATTTTTTAGTGCCCTTCCAATGTTAGCTTGATGTTTGGCCCATTTCTGTATTTATTTATTTTTTTAAAATGTGGACAAAGATGCATGCGTGCGCATTTTTACAATTCGTCATAACCAGAGATGTATCGATTTACTAAATTTGAAAGCTGTTGCAAGCAATACGGCTTACAAGATCTTCCAAAACTTTAAAACATCCATGATATAATATTAATAAGATAAAGGTTAAACGCGACGGGAGATGCATAGAACAAATTTGTGGGGGAAAAACCCTATAAAAAATCCTATTAATAAATAGAACTGATAATAAATAAATAAAACTGATAGAGCAGCAATAACGACAAAGTTAAAGGGTTGTAAATAAGAGTCACTGTGTGAGATGGGCGGCTTATACATATATGATCAATAAATAAGTTGCGATAAAGCTGTGATGAGTGAGTGAATGAATGAATGAATGAATGAAGAAGTAGGAGTTTGGGTTCTGAAAAATTTCTAAAATTAGGCCAGCCCTTCCATGTTCTGGATACTAGACAGGCTGCTGGATGGGATTTGTAGTCCTCTGGAGATGCCCAACTGAGGTAGACACCCATTCCGACCCAACTTTTGAAGCAATCCTGCTTTACTCCCTGCTTTAAGCTGAGCCCTTATTCGTTTGGTTTGTGGTCATGCTTCTTTCAACAAACCATGGTTAAAAGAAACCTAGGATTGTCACAAGGGGAATCTCGTCATAGAAAGCAACCTACCGGAGCGCTGTTTGTAGCACACGCACAAAAGGGCTGCCAGCAAGAAGAAGAAGGAGGCCACCGGGATTACGATCAAGAGGACATCCCTGAACCTCAGTCCCGTCTCTGTCTTACCTTCTGGAAGAAACAGAACATGAACAGTTAAGGAAGCTCAGCTTGGAATGACTGTTTTGGGTGGGTCCAATTTTTTTTCTTGCAGTTTCTCAGGCCTTGGAGGCTTTCACGGCACAAATTTTGCTCCTATGGATACAGTGACCGACAGCCATTTATTTCAAGAAAGCGGGCCTTTCGATTTATTTTTCCAAACCTCGCATTCGCACCTGGGAAAGGAGGCTTCTGTTTTTCTGCTTCACGCTCGGGGAGCTTGAGAATTTCTTTTGAATTTCTCCAATTTCTCTGAGCGGACTATAAGGCAGAGACGGTTGATTCCAAACACTGTTGTTTTCTTGGACCTCCTTTTCCATCCCTCCACAGCCTTCCTACACTTCCCAATCCGAAAAAGTTCCATGACCTTTTGACCATATTTGGTCATATTTCGGATTTCCCAATCCGAAAAAGCTCCATGGCTACGGTGACCATATTTTCTTGGGAAAAATAGAGGACCAACCCAAAAAAGGGGTAAATATCTGAAAGAGGTTCATAAGGATAAAAAAATGTAATTGTTTATGTTTTTAACTTTGCTTTACAAAGGGAAATTCAAGAGCCAAACCAGGAAAAACTTTACAAAAACACCCAGTCTAATAAAAATATCTAAAAAGCGTAACAAGCTACAAAGTTACAGTATAAGAAGCAAGTGTTAAAAAGAATTTTTGCAACCCGACTGTGGATTAAGCCGTACTCTTTGTACGGTAAAAGCAAAATGACCAAAATAAAGGACGAATGCGAGGTTTGGAAAAATAAATCAAAAGGCCCGCTTTCTTGAAATAAACGGCTGTCGGTCACTGTATCCATAGGAGCAAAATTTGTGTCGTGAAAGCCCTGGAGAATTTCACCCCAAATTCCTCCTGCTGTGAAAGAAATTCCAGACATCAGTTGAATAAGAACTGCTGGAAAAGTTTGGTGCACTGCCTTCGGGCATGCTTTTGCACGCTTGGGCGTGGACATGAACCCCACCACGTTCAGCAAGGGATTTATCCCTGTTGAGGTGTGCAAAGGATTAAAACTTTAAAAAAGAGGGATGGGTTTGCAAGGTTACACCACAGATCTGCAAAGGTGGGTTGCCACCCATCGCTCCTTGCTTAAGAGGCCGGACGCCTTGCTGGGAAGGCCAGGAGAGGCCCTTTGCATGTGCTCAGAGGAACTCTTTCCAAAAGGCATTCTTCCCCTTCTCTCCCTCTGAGAGCACCTAAAATGCTCAAGGCGTGTGCTTGCAAGAAACAAATCCACAGGGATTGAAAGAAAAACTCTTCTGCAATCGCTGAGATTCGGGGAAGCGCGGGGGGTCCCTGTGCGTGGCTGAGAGCGGGGTCTTCTAGGGCATGGAGAAGGAGCAGCCCCAGGACCTTGTGAAGGTGCCCGCTGAGGAACGATGCTTCAGGGTGCCCCCCGTATCCGACACGTACCTGAACCTCGTTGGCAGGTGTCCCGGAGGTCGATGGCCGCTGATTTACGGCTAACTGCGTTAAAAGCCGTGCAGGTGTAGCTTGCCTGAAGGTCTCGCTCGGGGTCCAGCTTGATCCGTAGCACTCGGCCCTCCTCCATCAGCCAGTGCTTCGGCCTTGGCCCGCTCTGGCCCCCCAGCCCGGCCCAGTCGTAAGTGACGTTAGTCCTGCTCGCCGCAAAGCAGGTCAGAAACAGCGTACAGGATTCGGAGGAGCTATTGACGTCCCTTTCTTCGGTAAACACCCGGATAACTGGCGTAGAAACCGTATCTGGGAGAAGAGAGGAGAAATCAGGGAAGGTGGCAACCTGGGGAGGGGATAATGTTTATTTCCATCACCGGCTCCCATTTCTAGGTGGCGTTTGTCCTAGAAATCTAAAGTAATAACATTAAATTAAAAAATAAAATTAAAAAATGCAGTGCAATGCAAGGGGCAGAAATTCCTGACTCTGTTAATCCACAGAAAAAGACTTGAAGGATGACATGATTCACCCCTGACTCTGTATTAATGTCTTTTTGATGCCAGGAAAAGATGCCCCCTTCTTCCAGATATTTTCATCATTTTGGTGATCTGATTTGATGCCAAGCAGCCTGGCTGTCAGGAAAAGGCATCTGTGACCTCTGTTTGGAAGTCTTTAGGCTTGATTTGACACCCCAAGTCGAAACTCACCAAGCACAGGCTGTTATTTCACACACAGACCTCCTCAAAAACTAACCAAGGTTAACTTCAAGCAACCTTTGCATAGGATATGAATGCAGCTCTTACATTTTCCCACTAGTTAAGAAAGCGGAGACCTTTTAAGAAGCTTCAAGCTTCCGATCAGTCCAGAGAACTGTAATTGTTAGATCAATGAAGAATGGAGTAAATCATCTACATAATATTAACAGCAATGGGATTAACCCCGGCTGTAGATTTGAGAAGGGGGAGAAGAGAAAAAGCAGACCCTTGTTTAAAACCAGAAATAAAAATAGATGCGTAAACAGGTGATCCGACATGTGCTTTTTTTGGACAGCTCACCGTACCGTAAACCTTCAGGCCAAACGCCTGTTGCTTCATCTTTCCTGTGGTGTCCACCAGGAGAACGGAGAAGACCCCGGCATCTTCCAAATCCACGGGATGGATCTCTAAGGTGAAGTTATCGTGGAGTCGAGTCCTTCCGTAGAAGCGGGACTGATACTGGATCTCCGCTCTTCCCTTGTACAAGGTGGCCACCAACTCTTCTGAAGGCATCAGGGAACGCCAGATGGTTTCCCGGACGTGAAAGTTGGGAGGGGGGGTTGCTTTCAAGAAAACAGAGCTCCCTGCAACTCCTACGACCTGCTCTGGTGTGTAGGCCATAGACAAGAGTAGTGCTACAAGAGAAACAGAAAAAATATATATTCACGTCAAGGTACGTGTAATTCTATTCTGTTCTGTTCTGCTTGGTGGGAACTCTGGGCTCAGACAAGTCCAGCGAAGTAGAAGGAGTGCAGAGAAAGGTAGGAAGAAATAAAGAGAGATTGAAGGAGGTGAGTAGGTTCCACCATGAAAAAAGGTGACCACGTAGAGATTTTTTAAGTAGGTGAAGATGGGTCACACCGACAGTGGGCTCCCCCCTCGTTGGAAGCATTGCCAGACATCCATCTGACAGGGATGCTTTAATTCAAACGTGTGGACATAGCTTTCTAGCACTATCTAGCTCTCATTTCTATAAAGCCATATTCCATAAATACGGGGTACCGTTTCAGAATGATCTTGATAGACTATGGTCTGGAAAAAAGTAAGCTTGTCAAGGTTAAAGGGGAAGACTACAGGTAAGATGGACAACAGAGCTTGGAAGAGCTACAGATCCTCCCTGGAGTCAATCAAGGCGCAGTCCGCTGGAATCCCTAAAACATACCCATAAGTCGTGGGGCAGGCCATTCCACCTTCCTCCTCTCCCCACTGTTTTGGTGATTTTTAAAGAAGCAAAGATTCCTCCTACCTGAAGCTATCATCCAAACAAGGAGGATCCAAGCCATCCCAGCCCTGTTCGGGAAGGCAGCAGGAGCAGAAAAGAAATTAGCAAAGGAGAAAGTAAAACCCATGATGGATGGGTTGCGCCTGACTATTCCACAGGAAATCCCCTTTTATAGTTCAAGGAAGGATTAGGGACTCTCACAATGTCTCTGACGCCTGCTGGTGAAAGCAGAACTGAAGAACAGCCAAAACGACAGAGGCAGAGCTGCAAAGAAACACTCTAATTCTGATCATTGTTTTGGCCAGCATGGTAATTTGAGGAAAGGGGAATCCAGCAGTTCCAGGAAAGCACCCTTTTTCTGCACCAAGAATACTGAGATTTAAAGATCAGAAAGATTCTTGCCTGGTAGGAAAGAGCAATCTAGCAGGATTAGGACCCTGGGTTAAAAAAAAAAAGGAAATCAGCCCAAATTACAGCAAACAAAGTTAAAAGGGTCTGGAATTCTGTCGGGAGAAAATATAAATGGTTGAGGGTTCGACAAGGGTGGGGAAAACAAGAAAGGAGAAAAAATGGGTATATTCTAACACTGGGCTGGTGATTCCTTCCGCAATGTTGTGGATCTCATGCTTTCAACCGGCTCAGAACGAAATTGTCTGCTGGAAAAAAAAAAAGAGAGAGAAAAAGAAAACCACATGGTGGATGGGAGGTACCAAATTCTGGCGTATGCCCCATCTTTCTCTACTACTTTCCCAAGGTTTACCTCCAAAATATCTTAACGCGGTGGGTAATTACGCTGGCTGTCCTAAGGAACAGAATGCATTCTTCTCCGGAGCACGTACATCTCCAAAAAACCAGGAAAGAAGCTTGCAAAATTTTGTTCAACGGTAAGAGCGGAACGGAAGCCGGGGGGGGGGGGTCAATTAGATTTGAAAGACTGTCCAATTAGTCATCGATTTTACCTGGTAATATTTTATGAGTTTGGGTGTTTGTTCTACTGTATGCCATTTTGATCGATGACAGTCAATAAATCTGTTCTGATCTGCTCGGACAGGTTTAGAGCGATGGTTCTCCAGGTACCTGCACACGTGTAAACAGACCTGCAAATGTGCAAATTGTGTAAACTTCAAAGCCCCCCGCCCCCCCCCCCCGATTTGGGCTTTGTGAAGGTCAAAATCTTCTTAGGTCTTTTACATCTGAATATCACTTGGACGATTCTCATCCAAAGCTCCCCTTGTGCCAAATTTCGGCCACTCTTAACGGTTAACTTGAAACCGAATTCAGATCTTCACCCTGGCTAGGGAGCACGGTCAGGTTGGAACAGGAAAATCTAGCACCACCACCAGCTTTCTGCAGTTTGCTAAGTCACTTCCTTTTGGCGGGGTGCCTGCTGTGTAATACAGTTTACCCCATGTGAATCCGTCGCGTACGGCCGGCAAGGAAGGAGAAAACAGAAAGAGGGCGGCAGGAGGGTCCAGTAAAAACTGTTTGTATTCAGAGGAGGGGGTTGGTGCTCAGTGGGAATTCTTTGTGGAACTGCCTTGGTCAGGAGCAGTCTATCTTAGCTGCACAAAGGCATCTATGGGAAAGAGAACGTTGGATCTTGGAGGAGGGGGAAGAAGGTGTTAACCTCCCTTTCCTCCCCCCCCAGCTTCTTCTTTTAAATCTTTTCACCCCTGTATTCCACCCAAGCGCAGGGTACCTGCATTCACACATGTGAAAGACAAGTAGAAACTGAATAAAATACCTGTTTTTCTGCAGGCTGGTTCATAACAATATTGCACCGGAAGAAAGCTTGTGTTAGAGAAAGGCACAAGGGGCTGCATTGAATGTATTTCATCAGATTGTTTGTATACCAACACATTTTGAGCTGAAAGCTGAAGTTAAGAAACCCCCTCCCCATGTTTCTGTTTTAATGATTAATTGAAGGTACAGGTAGTCCTCGACTTACGACCAAAATAGGGACCGGAAAATTCATAATTAAGCAGTGCAGTTGTTAAGCGAGGCATCACATGACCACACCTGATTTTACAACATTTTTGAGGTGGTCATTGAATGAGTCACACAGTTAAGCAAATCACGTGGTCGTTAAGCGAATCACGCGGTTCCCCATTGATTTTGCTTGTTAGAAGCTGGCTGGGAAGGTCGCAAATGATGATCACGTGACCCCAGGATGCTGCAACCATCATAAATGCACGATGGTTGCCAAGCGCCTGAATCACAATCATGCGACCGCGGGGATGCTGCAACGGTCGTAAGTGCAAGGAGCGGTCGTAAGTCACTTTTTCCAGCACTGTAACTTTGAACGGATGCGAAATGAATGGTTGTAAGTCGTGGACTACCTGTATAAGGTTCCATGTTAAGCTAAATCCACAGACCATCATCACCTCCCCTTGAGAAATAAAGAATACAGCCATTCTGCTAAAGCCAGCTAAACAGCCTGGAGATTTAGGCCAGTGACTTTAATAAAGATAATAAAAGGTAGTGATGAATATAATAATAGGTCACAACTGAGCCAAAACCAACACCACAGTAAGTACAACAACTAACCCAAATTGAAAGAAACAACTAACACACAAATTTCTGTGTTGTACATTTGATTTGTGTCCCATTTATATATATTCTGTCTGTCTGTCTGTCTATCTCTATCATCTATCAGTCATCAAAAGTACCATCTTTTCTTTTCTCAAAAGCTGCTTCCTTGTCATGGTGTCTCTCCAAGGCTTTATTTCTATTTCTATTTCTATTTCTTTTATTTTTAGTTTATTTCTCCAAACTGATTGCGGACTCGGACGTAGCAGGATAAGGAAAAAGGACCTGTCTCCCGGCTGGATGAGCGCTGCTGACTGTGCTGCTCTGTATTTTCACTTTTGGGTTTAGGATTGTTTTCATTCTGTTTTTTATTGTCCGCTGCCCAAAGTCCCTTTTGCTGAGGTGGGTGGCTTTACACGTGGATTAAATAAATAAAATAAATAAGAGTATTGATGGGCTTGAAGTTTGGTGTTGGATAAAACTCCTGAGAACACCAGGAACAGCCAAGAAAACAGATGAATATTGGAAATCAACCCAGAGTTCTCATCCCAGGCTTGAACAACCAGGCCCAAATGTTCCTACTTCGGACGCATGATGAGAAGACCCAGCTCTGGGGAGAAGGCTCTGATGCTGGGAAAGGTGGAAGGAAAGAGAAGAAGAGGAGGACCGGCAACCAGAACTCTGGGGAATTCTGGGAGTTGAAGTCCACACATCTTCAAGCTGCCAAGGTTGAGAAACACTTGAGAAATGGCCAGGTTCGAATGATCCTACTTTGGACACATGATGTGAAGACCCAGATCTCTGGAGAAGGCTCTGATGCTGGGAAAGGTGGACGGAAAGAGAAGAAGAGAACCAACAGGAAGGGGGATGGACTCAGTTAGGGGCGATGGGGGCACCATTGGAAGACCTGAAGGACCAGGTGGGGGTCAGATCATCATGGAGAAAATCCATCTAGGTGGTCACTAAGAGTCAACAATGACATTGGCACATCTCTGGTCAATCTATCAACCCATGTGCCTCTGGTTCCTTCCTTCAACTTTCTGGGGAATCCTTCTTCCCTCCCCCCAAAAAGACATCATTTTATTTTATTTTTTTTTCTTCTGGGTCCTCTGTGCTGTATGTTCCAAATGTGAGTGGCTTGGAGTCTGGTTAACTTTTAAGATGAGCAATGGTAAAATGTCGTCAGATTTTAAAATGAAATTGAAAAAAAGAAAAGGAGACACCAGAGAACGGTCATTTAGAAAGATTTTTGCAGCCCCACGAAAAGCTGCCACCCAGGCTGCAACCGAGACGTTTCCGGCAAATTTCTGCGCCGGGAAAAAGGGTGGCCTTCGGGGAGAGGTGATGAAGAAGAAAATGGTTAGACAGGTCTCCTCCGGGAGAAACGGTTTCTTTTTCTGCTGGCATCTCAGCCCTCCCCACCCCTCCGTGGGGAATCGTCATCCTCACCGGGTTGTGACAAGCCAGGGAATTAATTGCTGGTTCTACGGCGGGTGGCAAAGATCATTTCCTGCCCGTTTTTGACACAAAAACAGTCATATCCTCTCTCTGCTGAGGCTGAAATGTGGCTCTGGGGAGTTTGGGAAGGAGAAGGTCCATGGTTAAGCCCACCAGCCAGCCCCCAAGCAGGTGCCCACAGTGGTCCCCACCTCTTCTCTTTTCCTTTTCCTCTTCCTCTCCTCTTCTTCTCCTGCCCCTTCTCCCTCATCCACCTCTTCTTCTGCTTTCACTTCTTTGTGTTCTTTTCTTTCTTCTCCCCTTCTCCTTCCCCTTCCCCTTCTCCCCCTCCTCTTCCTCTCCTTCTCCTTCTCCTTCTCCTTCTCCTCATCCTCTCCTTCTCCTTCTCCTCAAGTTCAAGTCATCTTAGTGGGGCCGTCCTTCATTTTATCTATACACACCATCCCAATGAGGTAGGCTAGCCAGAGAGAGAGGGACTGGCCCCAAGTCCCTCACCGAGCCTCCATGGCTGAGGGGAGACTACAACCAGGGTCTCCCTGGCCCACATCTTGCCCCTTGACCAGCACACCGCACTCCCCCTCCTCCTGCTCCCCCTGCAAGGGCCCCACCACCCAAGCAAAGGGGCCACCCAATAGGTGTGGTTGACTAGAGGTAGCCTTGCCTGGGGGAGGTAGGAGGCAACGAGGCTGGCTGGAGACCAGGGGAACTGGGGTCCCCTGTGCCAAGTTGAGGAAGAGCGGGAGACGCATTCTCCTTCCAGAGGTTTCAGCCCAGTGTATTGACCGGGGACAGTCTGGATGACCTCTAAGATCTCTTCTGCCCTGACTGTCCCGTTCTTTGGAGACAAAAGCAAAGCCGAAATGAAACCATTCCCTTTCCATGCGGCACCCTCTGTGCCCCGGGGCACCCATGGTGAAAGGACACCCGCTTGCTTGTCACTTGGCTGAGTAAGAACGTGAGTGGAAGGGAAACCGGGCGGGCGGCGGCCGTGCCAATTCACCCGCTTTTGTGGCGGGGCGGCTTTTCTATTCACCCCACAGGCATCCAAAAGGGGAGGGCGGGGCCAGGCCCGTGGGATGAAAAGCTCGGCTGCCCCGGGCTCTCCCCACTCCACTTCTGACCCTGCCAAGACTGGCGTGCAACATGAGTGGAACCTGGGCCCTGCGGTTCTTCCTTCTGTGCCTGGCACCGGGTAAGGCTGGCATGTTTCATTCTTGGCGAGCTGCTAAAGCAGAGTTTCTCAACCTTGGCAACCTGAAGATGGGTGGACTTGGCGAGCTGCTAAAGCAGAGTTTCTCAACCTTGGCAACCTGAAGATGGGTGGACTTCAGCTGGCTGGGGAATTCTGGGAGCTGAAGTCCACCTATCTTCAAGTTGCCAAGGTTGAGAAACACTGTGCCCACCCCAGGTGGCTTCCTCCAAGGGCACGTGGGTGGCAGTTGCTTCCCCTGGCTTGAGGGAAGTTTGGAGAGACCGGCGGTGGGAAATGGTGGTGCTCCTCCCCTAGCACCCTTGAAAAGCGGGGTTCAGCCAAGTTTCTAGTCCTCATGTGCCGCCCAGAGAGGCTCAAAAGGGCAGGCTGCGAGCAGGGCGATGGGGAAACAAAAATCAGAAGGGGGTTGAGTTTAAATCGGGGGGTGATCTTCTTGTATTGAAGGGTGGTGCTCCTCTTTTGAAATGGGTAGGACGGGGATCACAAATAGCTCCAATGCGTTCTCTCTGGACATGAGTCCAGGGAGTGCGGGAAGGGGCCCTTGAGGGCATCAAGCTCACCCCCCTGCTGAGGGCAGAAATCTCGGTTAAAGGGCCCCGACAGCCTCTGCGGTTGAAAAGAAAGTCTCCATCTTTGGGGGTCGCTGGTTCTGCGGACAGATGGCTTCTCTGTTGGGAAGGGCTTCCTAACGTCCTAGCTGGATAGCGCCTTCCTGTAACTGAAATCTCACCTTCTGGGTCTCGGGCTGGACTGAGAGAATGTCGCTCTCGGCTTTCTTTTGTGTGACATCCTTTCAGGTGCTTCAAGAATATCCTCAGTTGTCTTACTTTACTCTGTCCTGGTTTAGCTTCTAGACCTCATTTTGTCCTTCCTCCATGTCTTTTCTTTTCTTTACTCTTTTCTTTTTTCTTTCTCTTTCTCTTTCTCTTTCCCTTCCTCCCTCCCTCCCTCCCCAGTTTGCTTGCCTGCCTGCCTGCCTTCCTCCCCAGTTTCCTTCCTTCCTTCCTCCCCCCTCCCCCCTCCCTTCCCAGTTTGTTTGTTTGTTTGCTTGCCTGCCTGTCTCCCTCTCCAGTTTTCTCTTTCTTTCTTTCTTTCTTTCTTTCTTTCTTTATTTCTTTCTTTCTTTCTTTCTTTCTTTCTTTCTTTCTTTCTTTCTTTCTTTCTTTCTTTCTTTCTTTCTCCCTCCCTCCCTCCCTCCCTCCCTCCCTTCTCTTCTCTTCTCTTCTCTTCTCTTCTCTTCTCTTCTCTTCTCTTCTCTTCTCTTCTCTTCTCTTCTCTTCTCTTCTCTTCTCTTCTCTTCTCTTCTCTTCTCTTCTCTCTCCCTTTCCCTTTCCCTTTCCCTTTCCCTTTCCCTTTCCCTTTCCACAGTACACTACTAGGTCTGATCAGTGCAGATAATTAGGAAAAAAGGCACACGTACAGTACTGAAGCAGCATAAAAAGTTGCCTCGTGTGCCATTTATGATCAACAGTTAACTCCAGCTTTAACCTTCAGGAGTACCACTGTTGAGCAGGCTCTCTCCCTGTTCTGAACTTTCTTGCTTTCTCTCTCTCCTAAGTGAAGAACTGTGCATTGGTCTTTATTCCATTTCACTTGTACCATCACACTCTGGGGGGCTGTTATCTCACTTAAAATAAAAATCCCCACAATTAGAAAAGTAGTGTGTAAGGGGAAATTGTTTCCCTTGACACCTAGCTTTCTGGGTGCGAGCAGTAATTTGTTGGCTGGAATATTGTTGGGGACGTGCTCTAAATTAGTTGGTGCAGGGGGTTAGGCTTGGGTGCCGGGCAAGAACGCAACTGCAGATCTCTCTTTCTCCTGCCTCTCAGCTCTTTCGCCTGCCGTGAAGATCAATGCCAAAGGCCGAGAGGTCATCTATCTGGCCAAGGGGGAGTCGGTGAAGCTGGGGTGTCCGTTTGAGCTGGAGCCCCAAGATGACGGCCCCAATGACTTGGACATCGAGTGGACGCAGATGAATGCCGATCCCACGAATTTGGACAACGTGGTGAGTTTGTTGAGGTCATCCGGACGCAGCGCGCTATTCCGATTTCCAACCTTCCCACATCTTAAAGACAGAACCTCCTTAAAGATGACTACACCAATGCCGTTCAATGGTATTATTTTTATAAAGCAGGAGTATTCACCAAGAGTCCAGGGAACCATTATAACATAATTAATATTTATTCATTGATCTTACTGGTAACTTGTAAACTGCAGCCTCAGCTAATCCGCCCACTTTTCCCCAATGATCGTTCACCCTTCCCTTTATGGGTCTCTTCTAGATGGGGGGACTTCCTTTCCCAGAATTCTCAGCAATTATGATGCCAGCTGGGGGATTCTGGGACTTAGGTTTACACATCTAGATGGACACCTGGTTTAGGAAACTTTGAGCTATGTGGCAGGGGACAGATTGGTGCCTTAGGATAATGGGACTTGTAGTCAAACCCATCTAGAAAGCATCTGCTGGGCTAAGGTTACTCTCTTAGTAGCCTGGCTTTTTAAAAAAAAATTGAAAAAATATTTAGGAAATAAAAAGGGAAATAATTATGTCAAAATTAGCAAAATTATTATTATTATTATTTTTTGGAACAGAGCTTCTACCATTCATAAAAAACTCTGACGTAAGTCATTATGGACAAATATTCATCTTACTTTTTACTCCTTGCAGAAATGGTTCCATCAAAACTTCACCCAACCCCATTTTTGACAAGCTTCCAGATGTTTTATTTTTAAAAGTTTGCATGGAATAAGACCTCACCCTTTTCTAAACCCAGTTTTTTATGGGGTGGGGCGGGGTGCCAGAGCGCTTCCCTCTTTCCCCCAATCAATGCAATTTTGTATGCACTTCCATTAATCGATATACAATTTTGCAAGGCTTTATCCCAATAAACCGCCTTTCCAAATACTAACATAGGCAATGTTGGGTCCTGTCTTCCCTAAGCAAACCTTTGTTTCTGCCCTTTCGGACTGAAGAACTGCGTCACCGCATTCGGAGTCTTGCAAAAATGAAAGCATAACGTGTGTTTAAGCATTAAAAATTAAATTTGAATGTAAACAATATTAATTCAATTAATTAAATCAAATTAAAGGATGGCGTGTCTTGCAGATGAGATGGGGCGACTGAATTTGGTCGGTCCGTAAAAAAGAACGCAAGCGGATCGCCTTTCTCCCTAAGCCAATCAGAAACTTCTCTCTTTTGATTCAGCAGTGTTGTTCTCTGCTTCTTCCCCACCAGATCCTTAGCTATCACGGCCAGCAAGTGATCCACCCCGGACACCCATATTTGCACCCAAGGGGGCGCTCTGGCAGCCAAGATGCAAGCCGGTTTAGTAACCCAGGATTTCAGCAGAGCGAAGGTGGCCACCGTTTCGGTTCTCCCAACAACTGCTGTTCTGGCCTGCAACAGCGGGTGAACTTCGCTGTCTCCGATCCAAGCCAGCACGATGCATCCATCAATCTCCAAAATGTTCAGGTTTCCGACTCGGCTACTTACGAGTGCAAAGTGAAGAAGACCACCGTAGCCTCCCGTAAAGTGACTGTCATGGTGCTCGGTGAGTGCAAGCGATCCCTGGAAAGGAGACTGCTCAGGCGCCAAGTGGGTGTGCGACCAACTGGGCCTTAAAACAGCTGAAATGTGAAACACTAAACGTGCAAGAGAAGGCCAGTAGGCCAGCTTTCTGCAAAGCCACATCTTGCATCGTACCCTGACTTTTCTCCCAGTTTGTCTCCTGGGCTTAGATGTAATGGGATGTGGGAAAGAGCTTGGGAGACGGGGCCAAGAGACGCTGCCAAGGGAACAGTCAGATAAGAGGCGGCATAGCCCACAGCTGCATAATGGGTAGAGAAAGAGACTCAGAAGGGAGTCTCCCTAGGCTGTAAAAGAGACGGGGGGAGAATTGTAGTTTCAGGCTTGCAAGATTCTGTTAATGTAGCCTTACCATAAAGTAGAATTCGCTTATCTGGTTGTATTTCCTGTCTGGTCTACCTAGTAAGGCTGACATTAGATTTACTAATTGACATTATTTTTTGTCCTTCTCCTAGAGAGACCCTCAACTCCCCAGTGCTCGATCTCTGGCAAGGTTTTCCTTGGCCGTCAAGTTACCCTCCGTTGTGTCTCTCAGTCCGGCACCCCTCCGCTCATGTATCGCTGGACCAAAATAGCAGATTACCCCCTGGAAAGTGAGCTACCCCCTAGTACCATGGCAGGTAAGAAAAACAGAGGGAGTGCCCCCATATTGGCATGGTGGGGTGCGTGAAGTCTTGTTGGAAAGGGAGGGAGAGAGAAGGGCCAGCCACCAGAAAACCATCATGAACAATGGTGAGAAACCGATGTTTTAAATCCTTCTCGCGTGACTCCAAAATCCCTTTTACAGCACCCATGGAGTGCCTTGGGGATGTGCTGGACTACAACTCTCATCTGCCCCAGCCTGGAAATGGGGTTGTGGTTTAACACATCTGAAGGGTGCCAAGCTGGAGAGCACTGTGCTGAGGAAAGCAAATTTCATAATTTTATTGTATTTTCGATTTTGTTTGATTTTATTTCACACCACCCAGAGTCAGCTGGGTGGTCCCTAAACTGGGTAAATAAAATTGAAAAGAAAGAGACAAAATGTAAAGAAAACTTCTGGGACGGATGGATGGATGAATAGATTGTCAATGGATGGACGGATTGATGGATGGATAATCAATAGATAGATGATATCTATATACCCCCACAAATATACTCTTACACTTTTCTTGGCATTTCTCTCCTCTGAAGGTTCCAATCCGGGGGATCTGCTCATTCACAAACTATCACATAACCATTTTGGGGTTTACCAGTGCACTGTGTCCAACAAAGTTGGATCAGCTCGGTGTACTCTGGAGCTCTCACCCGGTAAGTGAAAAGCATTTTCTATTTCCCAAGCCCCATGGTCGAACGATGGGCTCAGAAATATAACCCCCTTTCTTCCTTTGTCCCTTCCAAAGCAGACATTCCTAACTGCTTTCTTAGGAATCTGCGTTTGAAAGGTAAGGTTCTAGTCCTTAGGATTGCAAAGTTAGGCATAAAACAACAGAGCCCTCCAGATGTTTTGGACTAGAGCTCCCAACATTACCAGTGGTGAAGGATTAGGGGGACAGCTTGGTGTAGTGGTTAAAGGTACCAGGCTAGAAACTGGAAGACTGTGAATGCAGGTCTTGCCTTCAGCAGTGAAGCCAGCTGGGGGACTTTGGGCCAGTCTCTCTTTCTCAGCCCTAGGAAGCAGGCAAGATAAAACACTTCCACAATTGTTGCCAAGAACACTGCAGGGACCTGTCCAGGCAGTTGCCAGGAGTCGAGACTGACTCAAAGGCCCAACATTTATTTATTTCTTGGAACATTTAGAGCTGGGTTTCCCAACCTTGGCAATTGCCAGGGGTGTGCACCTGAAATCCCAGAATGCCACCGCCCGCATGGCCACGGACGAGACTTCTGGGAGTTGAAGTCCACACACCTAGAAGTTGCCAAGGTTGGAAACACTGATTTAGAGGACGGGCAGGTTGCCTGACCATTTAAAATGCACGAGCAAAGGTGGCAACGCTTGTCTGGCTCCATAAGTTCGTTCCTGAGTGGTTCAAATCCCCACATGGCAAGGGAAGGAAGGAAGGAAGGGAGGGAGGGAGGGAGGGGGGGAGGGGAGGGGAGGCAGAGAGACAAGGAAGGAAGGAAGGAGGGAAAGGTAGGAGAGAGAGAGAAAGACAGACAGACAGACAGAGACAAACAGAGGAAGGAAGGGAGGGAGGGAGGGATTAATGGTTGGCATCAGTGAAGTGCTGAATGGCCATAGTCTACATTTCTTCTATCCTGATTTCGCAGCTGGGGTGGCATCTTCAGAAGAGTGAAGTCTTCAGAGAAAGAAGACATGAGAAAAGCAACATCAGATTTTCTAGAAAGATACTCAAAATCACAGCTAAATTAGGAAATGTAGCCAGGATGTTTCTCTGTGGGGCCCTTGGGCTACCGCTACCAGCCACCAGTCCTCAGGACCCTGGGCACAAGCCAGCCCCTTCCAGCCAGCGGCACCTTGCTGCGGGGTCCTCATGCTGCTCCCTCTCCTCCTCCTCCAGATTCCCAGCTCGTGACCATCATCGTGGGGGCCGTGCTCGGCTCGCTGCTCTTCCTGGTCCTTCTCATCTGCCTCATTGTCGGACTCGTCCGCTGTTGCAAGAAGAAGCAGAGCAAGAAGGAGTCCAGCCAGATCAGGTGATGGGAGGGGCCGGGGAGGAGTGGGCGGGAGGGTTTTGGGGGATGCAGCAAGGACCATCCTGAGCCGGGTCCATCCGTCCTGGGTTTGCCAGAGGACCAAGTCGGACCCTGCGTTCCTTCTCAGAGCCTTGGGAGACCAAGTAAAGTCATCACAGGCCCATTAGCCCATCCAGAGCATTTATACGCTTTGTAGCCTCTCCTTTGCGCACCATTTATTTATTTATTTATTTATTTATTTATTTATTTATTTATTTCTGTGCCCCCCCACCCCAATATATATCATATATATGATTCTGGACAGCTAATGAAACCAAGTAAAAACAGAGTAAAAACACAAGCAGTCCTTAAAGACATAAATGGCCCATAAGCTACTGAAGCACACCCATCCTGGAGACATGGGACTCTGTCTCCCAGCATCCCTAGCCATGATGGCTGGGGCTGATGGGATTTGCAGTCCGAAAGTATCGGGCCAGCCACAGCTTTTCACCCCTGCTGATAGGATGAAGGTGATGCGTGGGCAATTTTTAGGCAGTGGTGTGCTGTACAGGTCTTTAAATTAGTATTTCCTTGGTTAAAGGTCTCGGTGGAAGGGGAAGCTGTGAATTATTTGGCCCTTTTTCATTTCTATTTGGAGCTTCCCTCCCTCCTTCCTTCCTCCCTCCCTCCCTCCCTCCCTCCCTCCCTCCCTCCCTCCCTCCCTCCCTCTTTCCTTTCCTTTCCTTTCCTTTCCTTTCCTTTCCTCTTCCTCTTCCTCTTCCTCTTCCTCTTCCTCTTCCTCTTCCTCTTCCTCTTCCCCTTCCCTTCCCCTTCCCCTTCCCTTCCCCTTCCTTCCTTCCTTCCTTCCTTCCTTCCTTCCCACTTTTTCTAACACTTTCTCCTGCTTCCTGCCTAAAATGAGGATGCTTTAAATTAGATTCTTGCGCTGAGCAGAGGTCAGACTTGATGGCCTCAAGGATCCCTTCCCATCCAGTGTTCTAAGGGTGCACCAAAGAGCCTTTCCAAAAGATCTTTTTAGGCTGCCCTTTGAGCAAAGTTGCCCTCAGCTGGGCTCCCGTTGGAAACCAGCGACATCCTCGTGCCAGAAAGAAAATAAAACAAGATTTTTCCTTCCCCTTGCAGAGTGGACACTGCTCCCCCACGGCCCAGAGGGGAGAGCCGGAACAGCAGCTTACGCTCCGTGTTGGGGTACATCCCCCATAATATCAGCTTCATGCAGCGCCGGAAATACGAGTCCCCCAAAGAGCAGGAAGCCATCGAGATGGTCCCTCCAAATCAAGACCCCGAGGCAACCTTGGGTCCCTGCAGCCCGGCCCCTGGGAGCGGTCATCCTTCGGTGGTGACCACCAAGGCCCGCGTTCACTACGACCCCAAAGGGCCTTCCTACAGCCACGCAAAGTCTGCCGTCTCGGGGTCTTCAAACCCCCAGGGCCACGAGAGTCCAAACTCAGGACGAAATGAGTCGGCACCCCGGGACCGGGAGGTGGCCCAGGGAAAACGGGGCCATCCCGGCCAGTACGGGGGCGTCCCTGTCATGATGCCAGCTCAAACCCGAGAAGGACTCGCCATCTAGGTTCCGGCTCTCGATGTTTTCCTGAGCGTCGGCAGACCGTGGGGGGAGGGCGTTCTAAAATGCCCGGAAAGAGGATCTAATCTTGCACCAGATTTTTGTTAAAAAACAAAAAAATGCAATAATTCACCGTTCGCCCGCCTGGTGCCCTCGAGGCACACTCAGACTCATCATCAGGAGCTGATGGGGGTTGTATCCGAATGCCAAGTTGCAGAAAGCGGGCGCAGTTCTTGCCTCTTATTTCCCCAGGCATGCAGGAAAACGTGTATTTTTGCTCTTCTCCAACAGTCCTTTTAGTCACAGAACTGAACCAGCCCACCATTTATTTTTATTTTTTTTTTGCTCTCCAGAATTTGAGAAAACTTAGAAGATTTTTTTTTTTTTTTTTTAAGTGGGACACTTTCAGCTCCAGCTTTGGTTTATTTATTTAATTATACCCGGCATGGTCAAGTGTGGGTTTGTCAGGCCAACGGTAACCTGTGTTTTTGTCTTGTGTAACATAAAATAAATGTTTTGTTTGTCAGAAGGAAAGGGCTTAGAAATCCTCTTAATAAACAAGATCCCGTTACCGAAATGGCTCAGGTCCTCTTTTTCCAAATGGTCAATAAAACATGCACCGACCGTTAAAAAGAGCAGCACGGTGTCTTTTTCCTCCTGGCTGTACTGTAAAGGCGACGGAGAAGACATGTACTTTTGGATTTGCAAGATTCTGTTAATGGAACCTTACAATAAAGTAGAATTCGTTTATCTGGTTGTCTTCCTGTCTGGACTACAGGTAGTCCTCAACTTATGACCATTCAATTAGCGACTTTTCAAAGTTATGATGGCGCTGAAAAAAGCTACTTACGACTGGTCCTCGCACTTACTATCATTGCAGCATCCCCGCAGTCACTTGATCACCATTTGTGACCTCCTCAGCCAGCTCCCAGCAAGCAAAATCAGTGGGGAACTATGTGATTTACTTAACGACCGCATGTTTCGCTTAATGACCGCTGCAAAAAATGTTATAAAACCAGGTGTCTGATTTTATCTGATTTTATATGACATGATGCCTCGCTTAATGGCATCCCCACTTAATGACGAATTTTACAGTCCCTATTGTGGTTGTCAAGCAAGGATCACCTGTACCTTGCTAGGCTAACATCAATCTTGCAAGTCTGAAAGTACATTTCTCCCGTGTTGCCTTTACAGCCCAAGAAACTAGGGAGGGTCCCTTCTGAGATGTTTTCCACATCCCCATTCCTTTTGTGGGCCCAGCTGCCTCTTATCCAACCATTCCTCTGGCTGTGGTTCTTCCCCCTGTCTCCCAAGGTCATTCCCATAGACCATTCACATCTTCCCCAGACAGCAAACCAAGCAGTTTACATTCTACATTTTGGAAGTCTGACTTCCGAGAATCTGCAGCCTTGTTCCAGAGCCACAAGGTGGCAGGAAGGAGACCACAATAAACCCTGATGGTCCAGATTTTTCTCAGGAAATGCTAGTCTAGTGAGTTGGCCTGCTGGAGAACCTCCCAATGTGTTAGGTGACGACAGGGTGAGTTCTCGAAGCAGAGATAACTCATTTTCCGGTTCACATTCCCTGAATTGTAAGCTAGCCAGCGGGACTGGCTTCGTACAGTACGTGGAGTCACCAGACAAACCCTTCCACGATCAGATTGCACCACGTTTAGGAGATGGGGCAAACAGAGATGTTGGGTTTTTACCTGAGCTCATGGTGAGGCACGTTGTAGGAATCCAACTGAAGGGCGCGTAGCCTCCCTTTTTTCCTGAGAAAAGAGCAGAGTCAGGCCAAGCCCTAATTTGGCTTTCAGGTCAATGAAGCAAATTGGAAATAGTTATCAACTTTCCTCACACAGTTGGGGCTACCATGTTGACTTTCTTGACACCTGACTCCCATATGCTGATGCCTGCTTCTGTCTTGTTTAAGATTGCAATTTGGCAACAGCTTTGGGGGGAAAAAACCCAAGTCTGTTCTTCCTTTTCTCAAGAACCAAGGACAGTGTTTCTCAACCTTGGCCACTTTAAGATGGGTGGACTTCAACTCCCAGAATTCCACAGCCAGCCATGCTGGCTGTGGAATTCTGGAAGTTGAAGTCCACCCAACTTAAAGTGGCCAAGGTTGAGAAACATTGACCGAGGAGATCAGTAGCTCACAATCCCTGCAAAAATCCAAATTATGGTCCCTAAATCCTTAATGTGAAGGTAAAAGGATGGCATGATAGGTTGCAATGAGACTTAAGCCTCTCCCCCCACCCACAAAAAGGACAAATGAAGATAGAACTGAATAAAAGTTGCAGATGGCCACGCATGGATGCGTGCTTAGAAATAATCACAATTGGAGACCTTCCTTTCGGTCTAGCGGGAAAGATTGGCCGCGTTCCCAAATATTTTATTTTATTTAGTCATTTCGCAAATGTGTTGAGCAAATTGATTGCCCATCCCACCGGACTTGTGGATCAGCAACTCCAAAGCCTTCTAAGATTCTGTAGCCGGACCCCCGATTTGGACCAACGGCCCCATTTTCTGATAGTCCTTCAAGCTGCCCTCTACAAAGTAGGTCATCTCAGCATCTTCATGGCATTCAAGAATTCCATCTTGACCAACAACACAGGTTCACTCCCTTGTCCAATCTGGTGGCCAGTCAAACCATCAATTACACATGGCTAGACCATCAATTACAAATAGTTTTTACTACCTAGTATTGATTTTATGAATGCTCACATATTTAGGAAGTTAAATTATCTTCAGTCACCTTTGAGGTCCATCAGAGCTTTTTGGTAGCACCAAACATCTGAACTCTATGACTCCTTAGAGCGGTGTTGTCCAAACTTGGCCACTTTAAGATGAGTGGACTTCAACTCCCAGAATTCCCCAGCCAGCATGGCTGGCTGGAGAATTCTGGGAGTTGAAGTCCACTCATCTTAAAGTGGCCAAGTTTGGACAACACTGCCTTTGAGGTTGGATTTGCCTAAACTTCCTTACTGACGTCAAGTGAAAGAGAACACAACATGTTGAGTGTGATTATTTTAACCTGGGCTGATATTTTTTCCTTTTTGGCTGTCTGTCCAAAGACAACCTGTATTTCTACTCTGTGATTCAGTCGATGGGAATGGAATTGGATGTCTTGCCACGGGCCACGGGCCACGGTTCCCACGGGCCTCTTACTTGTGACACGCAATCAAATTTCAATTCAGAAAATTTCACGTTCTCTCCAGAAGGCTAGTCTGTTTAGTTCTTTCTGTGCTGGACGATGCATGGAGAGATAAAAGAACGAAACTACACTGAGGAGAAAAAGAAAAAGAAAAATGGGAAATTCCTTCCCATCCCCACCTTTGAAGCCATAAAATGTATGGGTGACCTTTGCAGGATTTCTGGTTCTTCTCCCTGAAATAAATTAAGCACGATGTCCTTGTTTTCTTCCCTAATCAAAAGGTTAAGAGATGCTTAATTTATATTTTTAAAAAAAGGAGTGGAAAAACAACCACCCCATTTAAGCCCTGATGTTTTCAGTGATGGCCTTGGGTTTTGGAACATAATAATAGGTGAAGAAAATAACATGCTGTGGAGAGGTGGTTTTGGGCCTCCAACATGGGCAAAGATATGTCTAACGATGGCACAAAGCCGAGATGACGGAATTCATGCCTTTTGTGAGTTGGCCCAATCCATGGAACCACAAATGGCTTGGCACTAAACCACAGAATAACTAACCATGGTTAATGCTAACCAAGCTTAGAATGGAGCTGTGAAGGATGCAACTGGAAACCATGCCTGGATTCAGCTTAATACATGGATTTGTACCATATGCAAAATCTAGGTTTCTTTATGCGTAGAGTTTATAGCAGTGTTTCTCAACCTTGGCAACTTTAAGACACGTGGACTTCAACTCCCAGAATTCCCCAGCCAGCATGCTGGCTGGGGAATTCTGGGAGTTGAAGTCCACGTGTCTTAAAGTGGATTTGAGAAACACTGGTCTATAGTTTCATTTCACAGGGTATCAAAAATAGAAGTGATTTTTATGAATGTGGACAGAATTGATTATAGCCAATAAATTTACTTGGTATATACTGTGTTGAGCACAGTTCTTGATATTCATTTGGTTAGAGTTTAAATAGTGATTTATAGTCTGCAAAAGGGATATAAAACCTTGAGTTATTTGCAACTAACTATGTTCTCCTGTAAAAATCACAACCTGCACGATGTTTCTACATCCCTTGTTGATTTATCCATGGTGTATTTCTCATTCTCTCTTCTTGCCCTCCAGTGTTTGCTTATCGATCTTCTTTAAAGCTCAACAAAGTGTATGGGCTGGGACTGTACGGTAAATAAATGCTGATTGTTGATCGATTACTCAAGAAAAATAAAGAAAAGATGCTCTTTTTTTTTTTGCAAAAGTTGCTGGAGGAAGCCAGGCAACCGGGACTGAAGCCAATGAAGGCAACTACCAGCTTCAGCAGTTCTTCAGTTAACATGGAAAAGATTTGCCTGCTGGTTCATCATAGCCGCACAAGTTTCGGTGTGTTTTTAACCCACAACCCACAGGAGGAAAGGACTAATTTCCATACGCCTCCTTGAGAAACTAGTAAATAAGCCAAAAGCAGATGTTTATCTAAACCTGTGGGCCCAATTCTTTGGATTTCAAGTTGCAATGCAGGGAGAGCCTCAGCCGATGCACAAGACTTCCAGCTCCTGTTCTTCGCTCCTTCGGGGGCAAGAGACCAGTGACTCTCTGTAATCTGCCGGCTTTAAAACAGTAAGTGCTTGATTTACTATTTGGTTGGTGATGTTTTTCCAGCCCCAGTTTATGTCCATTTATGACTCGTTGTTTCCTGTTTTGTATGAGGACCATAGATGTCTTTTTCCATCCTCATATATCTGGGGTTCAATTTTGGTGACTGGGTTCTATGATTTTATTTTGTGGGCTATATTCCATTTTCACTTCGTGGTCTTAGTATGGCTGTGGGTCTGAATTTTTGCTTATTTATTTTCAGAGACCGAAGTTTTATGAGATCGTAGTAAGTTACTACATTAAGATAATCGGTTTAGCCTCATTTCTGTTTCTGGAAAAGGCCAGCTCTCTGCTGGACAACATTTTTTTAAAAAATTAATTATTCAGTTTATACATGCACAATTAACAAGGCAATTGTACATGCACAATTAACATTAAAATGCTGAGATCTATAAATTAAAATTTCATTTTCTTTTTCTTTAAGATTAAAGAAAAAGAAAATGTCATTTTCTTTTTCTTTAATCAAAGAAAAAGAAAATGAAACTTTAATTTATAGATCCAGCATTTTAATGCTATAGCATTGAATTGTCATGGTAAATTTGGGGCATCTTTTGGTCCTCTTTGACTATTATTATTGAAATGTCTCCAATTGTTACTGCTTTTATTTTATTTATCTGCTGGGTTAGGACGGGGATCAAGATTTGACACTGACAGATTTAATCCAAAAGTCAAAAAGTCAAGATGGCGGCTGCAGGGTAGAAGCCCCGCCCCTTTTAGCATTTTATGTGTGACACATAAAGGGGGCGGGGCTTCAATTAGACCGTTGCCACCGCCATCTTAACTTTTTTGACTCCCCCGAGGACGTCCCAGATGAGAACTGGGCGGAAAAAAAATAAAAAGAAATCCAGTGGAGTTGGGTGGCTAATAAATTCAAATAAAGAAAGAAAATTTGAAATAGGCTTATTGTTTTCAAAACATGGGAAAAAAACATTCCTCCCATCCAGAAAGTAAAAATAGACAATCCCAGTCTTTTCTGCTTCGTATCATTTTGGACTTCTCTTATGCATCTCTCTTAAAATTAACCTCCTCTTTTTATTTCTTACGTCCATTCGGAAGCCTAGCATTAAAAGGCAACTTAAAAAAACATAATCGAAATAAAACAAAGATGGGGAAATGATTGATCAGTGAAAGCAGATGATTTATTGATGCGTAGCAACACTGAAGGGCCCACAGCATTTTAGGAAAAAAGGCCCTCTTACGGGAAAATATCTTAGAAACAAAGGCAAAGACATTTTAAGAGCATTTTAGAGAATGCACACATTTTTTTAAACACACACAAACCCAGACAGACGGCAGGTTGATCATCAGTTATTAAAATCCTGATTTGCTGGACTGTCGACATGCTGTTAGGAAAAAATCCTTCTAAAAAAGTATTTTTAAACTGGTCCCTAGATAACACAACTGAGAAACGGTTGCTTGCGTGTTCTGTCTTGTTAGAGAGTTTGCAATCCCTTAAAAAAAAAAAAAAGCTTAGGACTGTGTACAGTATCTTATAAAACCACAAAGAAAGAAAAAGAAAGAAAAACAGAAAGAAAGCCACACATGTAAACGTCGGACTTACATGAGTACCGTTTTTACATACGTCAATTCTCCATTCTTTGATCTTTGGAGTTTCTTTTCTACAAACCTTTTTTTCAGCAAAATTGCAGAAAAGATCAACCTGGCCCACCAGGACAACTCGTTTGGTACACGAGCTCTGGATATATCTTTCCTCCCTCAAATTCCTCTCCTTGTCCATGACTAGTGCCTAAATCCAGCATTTGCAGATAGATTTGAAGAATTGGCAATTACTGGCCCTGTTTTGGCTACTCCATGTTTTTCAGAATGGGGGAAACAATATGGAGTATCCAAATTTAAGCTGGTCCCGTTGCATCTTTCTGTCCATCAAATGGAGGCCGGGCGTTTCTGACCGATTAGGAGGCCTCGAAAACAATTTTTTCCCATTTCCAAAAACAGCTTGTAAAATAATCCAGCTGATGCAAGGGATAGGAGAGTGAATTTCGCCCTCGGGCCAGATTGAGGGGTACATGTGCTGGGAGGTATGATTTTAGGGTAATCTAGTTCAGGGCTTTTCAAACTGTGTAGTTCCGTGAGAAACTTTAAAAAAGGGGAAAAAATCACTCGAACGCAGCCCATTTTCTATCACTAGAGTTTTCCCACTTCATCAGAGCTTCTGGAAATTTTTCTTTTTTTTAGGTATCGAGGCCTGAAAAAGTTTGAAACCCTCTGATCCCTTTCAACCCGCCCCAGACGCTACGTTTGATCTTTGAATTAATACTGCTATTTTTCACGTGTGCTACTGTTTTTAGAGAAAGTCTTTTTCTTTTTTTTAAAAAAAAGGTTGCTAAGATAGCCAGTCAAATCTTAGCAGTACTTTGTCGTTCAGGGTTGCTCTTGAAAGATCAGTGCATTTTGTATACGTTACGTTTAATCTTCTCTGAATGCTTGTGGGCAGCCTTGAAGCAAACAGAATTTTACTCGCATTGAATTTGCTGCTGAGCTCTTAGCTCTTTCACGAGAAAAACACAGGTTGAGGTCTGGGCTTTAGATTAAAAGCTGATTGCGTGCAATTTTTCCAGGCTTGGCGAGGGAAAACGTTCGCTCCTTAGGGGTGTGCCAAGCAGGCAAAAATCCAACAGGAACGGTCAGTTTAAATTGGAGTTGCGATTCGCTTTAATTTGGACGCCTCCCTCGATTTGGAAAACAGACCCGATTCGGATGTCCCCACCGAGCGGTTGATTTAGACTTCTGAACTGATTCAGAAATGCCCGTTTCTGCATCCTCCAAATCAAAGAAGAGGCCATACAATCGTTCGCCAGTCCTTTAAACATCACCCCAATGGCTTTTTGACACATGGTTTCCATGCACAGGGCTAATGTTTAAAGGATAGCAAGTCTGTTTGGACTTCACAGATCGCCCAAGGATCAAAACGATCTGAGAATCCGCCAAGACTGATCATTTCTTCAAGGAGGTTGGCCCGCTCCCATGGGAGCGTCAGCCACGGGGGGTCAGTTCAGGGGAAAAGTAGGGTGATGTTTAAGGACTCTCATGCTCCGGTTGTGAGAGAACATCGTTGACCTCTCGGTTTTGCAGAGCACAGCTAATCTTCTGCCCCCTTTCCAGCACGAGGCATTGAAAGTCCTGATACGTCACCCCTAAAGAGCGAAAGGCTGACCTGAATCCTTGCCCACGGGGTTGTGGAGATGTTTGGATGAAGAAGAAAAGTTGTCCACGATTTCTTGCCCCCCCTCCCCCTCCCCCAAGGTGGCCCCCGTCCCCGGCTCATATCAAAAGACCTTCCCTGCTCGAAGACCGCATCATGAGTACCGTCCCCTTGTACTGCCTGCCGTTCCCATCCTTCCAGCGAAGCCCGGTGGGATCGGAGCTGGCGGAAGTGTAATTATGTGGCTCGGAGTAGATGTGAGACCGAGAGCCCTTGGTGCTGTCGCCTTTGATCTGTTCGGGGCAGGGGTCTGGGTCAGGGTATGTGGTGCTCCCTTTTGGGGGGTAGTAGGGTTCCGAGATGTCCCCTTGTTCCGAATTGGGAGGAGAGGGGATT
The DNA here is from genome assembly GCF_059951505.1 of Python bivittatus. NCBI lineage: Eukaryota > Metazoa > Chordata > Lepidosauria > Squamata > Pythonidae > Python > Python bivittatus. Next base: position 5,410,742 of record NW_028277047.1, on the reverse strand, counting down.
TCAAGAGGCAGGACGACGCTCACGTCGCTGTCCGGCGGAGAGCTCATCTTGACTTGGACGATGGGAGGGGTGAACTTGCGGCCTGGGGTGTACTGGACGCCCTTCGTTTGATAGCCAAGCAAGGAGTGGAGGCTGCTGGCTCGGCTGAACGCCTGGCTGCACGGTCTGCTTGGGGGAGCTTCAGCATCCACACTGGAGCGGGAAGGAGCAGGATCAGTCCAGGGAGGGAAAGGAGCAGAAAAAGGAGCATGATCAGTCCAGGGAGAAAAAGGACCCGGATCAGCTCAAGGAGGGAAAGGATCATGATCACTCCAGGGAGGGAAAGGACCATGATCAGTCCAGGAAGAGAAAAGTAGCAGAAAAAGGACCATGGGAGGGAAAAGAAGCAGAAAGAGGACAATGATCAGCCCAAGGAGAGAAAAGAGCTCAAAAAAGGAGCACAATCAGTTCAGGGAGAGTAGAAGCATGTGAGAACTGCCACAAAATATTGCAGAATAGTATGTTCTCAGGTTCCAACCAGCGACCTGTACCTCCTTTTCGGATGCTCCATGATATACCTTGTCTCCCTATCCCCACCAACTGATGCTCGGCCTCTATACCCACTGGGTAAGACTGGGGAATTCTGGGAGTTGAAGTCCACTCCTCTTAAAGTGGCCAAGGTTGAGAAGCACTGTAATAAAGGCACCGTAAGAATATAAAAAGCACCGAATTGGGTTGGATTCAGATTCCAGCTAAAACTCAGTATCTGATCTTCCCCAGGACATCTTGACCCCAGGTTTCACCATCTCAGGCAGCAGTGAGTTCCACGGATCTAATTCCTGCAGGGAGAAAACTTGGCTCCTATCATCCTGCTTGGTTGCCTTCGCTGTTTTCGGAAGTGACACAGCTTTAAATACAAGTATGTTCTGGGGAAGGCTCCTCCCTCACTCTACCTGCGCATTTGTGCCAAAATATAATATCCGTCATGGCTAGGAAAATAAACAGTGCACCTCGCCACGCATTCATTATTCTCTCTGAACAGGGAAATGTAATTTTCTTAATGGTTCCCTTTCTGCAGCACACAAGGGCTGCAGCGAAACGTGAACCGTAATTTAGGAATTTGTACTCTGCTCTTCCTCGGCTCCGGGCAACCCAAATTTAATTATAGGATTCCTATTATTCGTTTGTTTATTCCACCATCTCCTTGCTAGACTTTTGTATGCCAATCAACTCTGGAGGTCTTTCCTTATTTTTTTTAAAAGTCGCTCCGGATCCTTATTCTCCGTTCATGTTTTCATTTTTCCCCAGTGCTGTCATTTTTCTCCCTTCCTTCCTGTCTTTGGGAATTCTTCCTTCCAACAGGAAAGTCGGGGGCCAGGTGCCCACTTGGTAAGAAGCAAGAGGGATGCTTTGCCCGGGTTGGCACACCCAGTTGAGCCCAGTTGAGCCCAGTTGAAATATGCTAGGCCGGGCTTCAGGGGGTCCTTTGCGATGCATCTCTCATCCTGGCCGGTGATCTGAATTCGGTCAGGCATTAAGCCAGACCAGGGTTTATTTCTCGGGCTGGCGCATTTCTGCTTTGTGAACAGCAGCGCTGAGGCTGGAGCTCAGTGTGGGGCGATGCGCCAATACGCCCTGTGGAGGCCGTTTGTCTCAGCCCAGTCCCTGCCCAAGGGGGGGGTACAACTCCCATTGGCAAGGCTGCTCAGGAAGGATGAGAAGAGGTTTGGGGGGCAGGCAGAAAAGACCCCCGTGCCTCCTCGGCCACCTCACACCCAGAAAGCGAGCTCCAAAGCGGCACTCCCCAAAGTAAATTGAGCTGAAGGAGGAGAGAAAAAAATGGAGGGAGGGAGAGTGAAAAGGAAGGAAGGAAGGAAGGAAGGAAGGAAGGAAGGAAGGAAGGAAGGAAGGAAGGAAGGAAGGAAGGAAGGGAGGGAGGGAGGGAGGGAGGGAGGAAATTTGTGTGAGAAGGAAGGAAGGAAGGAAGGAAGGAAGGAAGGAAGGAAGGAAGGAAGGAAGGAAGGAAGGGAAGGAAGGAAGGCAGGGAGGGAGGAAGGAGGAGGGAGGGAGGGAGGGAGGGAGGAAATTTGTGTGAGAAAAGAGGAAGGAAGGAAGGAAGGAAGGAAGGAAGGAAGGAAGGAAGGAAGGAAGGAAGGGAGGAAGGAGAGAGGGAAGGAAGGAAGGAAGGAAGGAAGGAAGGAAGGAAGGAAGGAAGGAAGGAAGGAAGGAAGGAAGGAAATTGGAGAAGAAGAACAGTTCTGGACCTTTGGAAGAGAAGTTTCGGTCCAGTGTAGACTAGAAGTTTGGAGACCCCAGGAGCGATGGAGTTTGAGCTAGGCAGGCCCCTCAGGCTCTCGGGCCCCCAAACCCGCTCCCACCTGCCAGGGCGGGAAGGCTCACCAGATATCGCTGGCCTTGGTCTGGGAATACTCCTGATGCTTCTCCTCGGTCGAGCCGTACGAACAGCAGCAGTCCCAGCAGTAGTCTTTCCCGCAGTAGCAGCTGGGGCACTCCCCGCAGCAGCCGCCCGCCTTGCCCCAGCAGCACCAGCAGCACCAGATCACGCCCCCGATGATCAGTGCCAGGGACAGCAGGGCGATGATGATGGAGCCCGCGATGATCCAGCCTCGGCTCCAACCTGCGGCAGAGGCAAGGACCTGAGTGGCGACCCTCTCCCCCAGCCGGCTAGGGCTGGTCCTCCTTTGCCACAACAGCCTTGCAAGGTAGGGCTGGGAGGAGAGGAGGGCGGCGACAATGCGCCACTCACTTGGGCCACCGTTGTACCTAAGGAGATGGTTTCGTTTCAAAACGTTGGGGGGTTTTTCGCTATAAGGATTCACTGCACTCTGGTGAACGCAAGAGCAGAGTTTCTCAAATTCAGCAACTTTAAGCTGGGTGGACTTCAACTCCCAGAATTCCCCAGCCAGCACAGCTGGGGAATTCTGGGAGTTGAAGTCCACCCAGCTTAACACTGCTGAGGTTGAGAAACACCGATCTAGAGGATTGGTTTGAATTACTTATGTAAATTTTACAGTTAAGATTTTTTTTTGGAAATATATTGATTCTACCACCACCTTCATCCTTATTATTATGTAATCTGTGCTCTTTATTGATTGCATTTTACTTTGCCTCTAATAACATTATTCTGTTCTAAACCAGGATCATGGCTTATTGTTCTGGGTCGACGTGGACTGGCAAGCTTCTAGATTGCTACTTGACTTCCCAGCTGGGAAAACAAAGGAACAAACCAAAGTTGGTTTGAGTGATTTTCACCACCTGGGATTCGTGCCCCAGCGAGCCAGGATCACAAGCCGGCCACAAACCAGGGTCATTTCTTTCAATCCTACATGCAGAAGGTTATCACTGTTTAAATTTCCTGCAGATACTTTATATCTAAAGGAAATAAATATGTATGGATGTAAGTAAATGTAATTTTATATGTAAATGCTTCCCGATGGGGGACAATTGCATTTGTAGTTTAATAATATAGGTTTTGACTGTATATTTATTTATTGTTTTAACGTGCTGTGAGCCATCCAGAGTCCCCCATTGGGGGGAGATGGGCGGGGGACAAATTGAATAAATAAATAAATAAATAAATAAATAAATAATAATAGCAATAATCATCATGATAATTTATTGCCTTGTCCAAAGGGCTCCACCTTGTGGGCAGATGGTTTGCTCACAGTGTGCCACCCTAAGCCAGGAATCATGGCTTACAGTGATGATGTGCAAATGGGACAGCTAATATAGGTTTAAGGAATTCCGCCCTCAACTTCCAGGAAGAAAACACCCTTCCCCGAATCCTCCAGTTTTCTACCCTCCCCATTCTAACCCCAGCAGTTCTGCCAGCTCCTTCCAGTTTCCTAAACTTTGCTGGGCCTTACCTCCTCCAAAGTAGATTTCCACCGAACAATAAGCCACCCCAACATTATTGCCCACGCTGCACTGGTAGGTCCCCACGTGGTCATCACACAAGTTGCGGATCTGAAGATCCCCTGGAACGGATCCTGAGGGACAGAGACACAAGCGTTACAGGGCTGCGGGAGCCGAGAGAGTGGATCTAGGCATTAAAACATGGCTCCTGAGCATGTACAGATTTCCATCGAGACACACATGCCCGGGAAAGTTGAGAATGCAGAATCTCTGAGTGGATGGAAGGCAAGGAATTATAGAATCATGGTATTGAAAGGGACCTCAGAGGGGATCCACTAGATCAGTGTTTCTCGACCTCTGCAACTTTAAGACGTGTGGACTTCAACTCCCAGCATTCCCCAGCCAGCCATGGGGGAATGCTGGGAGTTGAAGTCCACACGTCTTAAAGTTGCAGAGGTCGAGAAACACTGATCTAGATCAATGGTTCTCAACCTTGGCAGCTTTAAGATGTCTGGACTTCAACTCCCAGCATTCCCCAGCCACCATGAATTCTGGGAGTTGAAGTCCCCACATCTGAAAGCTGACAAGGTTGAAAAGCACAGCACTAGAGCCTCTCTGACAGGGGAATCTCCAGCCTCTGTGTGAAGACCTCCTGTGAAGGAGAACTCAACTTCATGTGGCAGCCCGTTCCTCTGGCTAACAGCTCCAAAGCTCCTCCTGACATCTAGCCTAAACTTCCAACCTTGTAATGTTCATCCATCAGTCCTGATGCTGCCCTCTGGGGTAATAAAAAAATCCACCTCCTCTTCTGCGTATGACAGTTTGGAGACTGCTGTCCTGTCTCCCTTTGGTCACCTCTTCTGCAGAATAGCATGCCAGGTCCTTCACGGGGCTTGGCTTCCAGACCTCTCACCATCGTGCTCCAGTTGGTCCCTCTGTTTTTAAACTGGGGTGTCCAGAACTGGACAGAGTATTCCAAATAGGGTCTAACCAGGGTAGAGTGAAGTGGGGCAATCATGGACGTGTCCTTTGCCCCTGAAATCTAGTCCTCAGGGGTAGACTGCCTCTGAGTCCTGAAGCTTAACTTATCCCAACGAATGCCTCTCCCCAGATGTCTGCACCCTGTCTGTCATATTTCTCTGCCCCCTCTTCTGGGATAGCCACCTCGTTTTCTCAGCCATTGCCAACACCTAGCGCTGAGGAGTTCCACAAGCTGGATGAAGCCATGCCTCTTCCACAGTCACAGCCTACTTCCCTTTGCTCTTCCAGCCACCCCAAGGATAAGTCCTGCTGCAGGAACACAGACACTCACCTATTGCTCCTCCTGAAGGCATCCAATCATGGAACTGATTTCCAGTCAACATGGACCACCGGTAGCTGAGCGGCGGAGAGCCCGTGGAAGTGAAGCAACGAAGAGTGATGTCCTCCCCATATGTGACCTCGCCAATTATCCAGCATTGAGGAAGGAGTGGTTTTTCTGGGTAGGTCAGCGGAGAGAATAAATTAGTCACTTTCCCCCTCTGTTTGGTTTTAGGTCCTTCGTCAACATGGCTGCTGCACTCACAGCAGACACCCTCCCTGCCCTTCCTCCCTAGGTCCAATGCTTCGGTTCCTTTTGTGCACAAAAACAGTTCTCAGCGCAATTGCAAAACTGAGTATCAGTACTCCTCGACTTACAATGGCCGTTGGGACTGGAATTGCTGTCACTAAGTGACATGGTCGTAAAGTGTGACATCACGCGACTGCATCGCTTCACATTGTCCCAGTTGCCGTTGTTAAGCGAGGACCGGGCGGGAGTTAAGGGAGGATCTCACATGATCATGATTCTGACTTTCTGCCAGCATCCCCATTGGCTTCGCTTGTGGGAAGCTGGCAGGGAATGTCAGAAATCACGAACACGTGACCACAACTTCCTGCGGCGTCGTAATTGCGAGCTGGGTGCTGAGGGATCACGGTCATGTGACTGTGAGGATGCTGTGACAGCTGGAAATCCGAGGACCGGTCAAAAGTCCCCCTCATTCAGCAGCGTCATAACAGTGAACAGTTGCTGAAGGAATGGATGTAACCTGAGGACGACCTGCATCTCTTTTCTGCAGGTTTGTGGGTGTCCAGTAAAACGCTCTAAAAAACCAATTTATTTACAATGTCCAAAAAAAATGAGGATGAGGTACCCTCTAAGATTGTTCCTTAACTGTATAGTTCTAATGCACCTGGGTGCACATATTGACAAACACACACCGAGACACACAACAGAAAACATTCTCAATTTGATTGCAGAACCTATCGCATCGAAACACTCTGTGTGGGTGTCGGTGCAATGAGGTCAGGGAAGAAAACGCTGCACGAAAGGAATCTCAAAGCACTACTTATGATTCCACAAAGTCTGCTTTTTTCTGGTGTGGTTTTGCAAATGCAAAACACAGATACCTCAGAACAAGAACTCAATTAAAGAATTCTTCCTAGCCGAACGAGGACTAAGTAAAATGATAATTTTGTTTCCTCCCCAGTGAGAAGAAGAATCTCAGCCCAGCCCCAACTGGCCTGGAGGGGAGCTGAGTTTTACCTTGAACAGTGACGGTCACTTTGTGGGTAGCTTCAGTGGTCTTCTTCACGACACATTCGTATGTCGCAGAATCGCTAACCTGCAGATCGCGCAGCTGCATGGAGGCATCATATAGGCTGGGATCTGCAGAGGTGAACCCTACCCGCTGCTGGAATTCAGGAGGCCCTGCGTAGACGATACGGTGGTCGTGATAACCCAGGAGCTGGGGAAAAATCAGAGGAGAAGGTGAAGGAGCTGGCAAAAAATCAGAGGAGAAGGTGAAGGAGCTGGCGAAAAATCAGGGATGCAGGTAAAAAATTGGAGAAGAGGGTGAAGGAAAAGGTATAATGCTGGATGTGTTTGGGAATTAGACACAAGAGACAGGTTCCTGGTCCTTATGATTCAAAAAAGAGATTCTGGGCAACAGGTAATGCCTGATTACATTTTCAGCAACTAAGGTGTTTCCAGAAGATTCTCGAGGATTGAGATAATTTTTTCTCCACCCTCATTTATCGCAAAGCCCCAAAAAGGTAATTATACGAGCTAGTTGAAATGGCAGATTACAAGATGCCAAGGAGAAGAGGCTGAAAGTGTCTCATTCCCTATCTTGCCCAGCTCGTGATCTGCGGCGGGCATGCCCCTTTGCCATGGTGCCCTGCTTATCTAACCGAAACCAGGGAATCACCAGGTCTCCTCTTCAGGAGGCCAGATCGGTTCCTGGCCTGTTAGCAGGAATGGTGGAGGACCTGGAAACAGCTATAGCGAGAGGTGGAAAGTCTGGGGTGGCCCCCAGTTATGGAGGGCTTAAAAAAAATAATAACATCTCCAACTCACTGGGTTGTACTGGGGGTGTGGACCAGGTTTCAGCTGCTTCCACTGGATGTCCCAGTCGCTATCTGGGGTGTTATCTTCAGGATCGGAAGAAAAGGGGCACCCCAGTTTCACCGACTCCCCTTTCGGCAAGTAAATGATTTTCTGTCCGTCTTCCTTAATCCTCACAGCAACGCCTGCACCTGAAGAGCAAGGCACGCAATATTGCAAATCACACCCCACCAAGAAACCCGTTCCAAAATGCAGTGGCATTCCTAACACAACCATCTTCCTGCTTTTAACTTTGCCCGATTCATTGGACATTGTTTTAAATTTCTGAATTTCTCCAAGTATGTCTCCAGAAGTCTGATTTCCCCAAGCTTCAGGCCAGAGCATACCACGTCCTAGGTATGGATTCCTCCAGACAAGTCATCCTCGTTTAGCAACGGCCTTGTTTAGCGACCGTTCACACTTAAGACAATGATGAGAAAAATAACTTTATAACCAGTCCTCGCATTTATGACCTCCTCAGATCTGTAAAGCGAAGGAAAGCGGAAGTCAGATTGTAAGCACAGTCTTAGCGACCACTTTGCTTAACAAACTGAGTGGCTGGTCCCAGTTGTGGTCGCTAAACGAGGACTACTTTCCTACTAGCGCAGGAAAAGTTTTGCAATATGGTTGCACTCCTGCTTGTATCAAGAAGTCTCTTTGCATGATTTCTGAACAATCTAAAACAATGTTGGGGGAAACAAACCTACAAAAAATCTTGCAGGTTGCAAGATTACTTTTTTTGTAGTGGTTTAGTTTAGTTTAGTTTAGTTTAGTTTAGTTTAGTTTAGTTTAGTTTAGTTTAGTTTAGTTTAGAGCAGTGTTTCTCAACCTTGGCAACGTGAAGATGTGTGGACTTCAACTCCCAGAATTCCCCAGCCAGCATGGCTGGCTGGGGAATTCTGGGAATTGAAGTCCACACATCTTCATGTTGCCAAGGTTGAGAAACACTGGTTTAGAGAGAGAGAGGGAAAGGGGAAAAAACCCTGCAGAAATAGTATAAATGATATGTTACCTAAGACTCCCACAAAAAATGTATAAATATGCAGTTGTGCCTGAGTGCGTCATAATCATAAATAAATAGGACAACCCCAAAAGAATCTTCATGTCCTGTTATCTATGATGCCAGCAAGATCGTTGGTTTTCCTACTGTTGTCTAAACTGTTTTTCTCTCTGTGCGATCCCTGGCGATGGTAACAGACGGGCGAGAAAGATTGAAAGGAGACCAGGCCTGAGACAAGCCAGCATCTGTTCTGATTCTGGGGCAAGTTAAAATAGACTTCAGGAGGAGAAGAATGCCTAGTTGGTCCTCGGAACTCATGGAGACGAGGCATTGGAGAATCCAAGAGTTGGAACTTATTTATTGATATTTATTGATCTATCACGTTTATATGGCCATCCATCTCCCACAAAGCGACTCTGGGCGGCGTACCGCAATTGAATAAAATAACAAGTAGATAAAAACAATCATTATAAAAGAGAGAAAAGTGATGATTAAAATGCAACGTTACCAAAAAGTTGAAACATTTTAAATTTTAGAATATCTTTGCCCCACAATTGAACACACCGAGCTTCTCCTAAATCGAGGGCAGAACCATCCCACCCTCTGTTTCCTTCCAGTTTTCCAGCCCTGGTCCTCTTCATACCTTCAACCTCCAAAGAGGTTGTCCAGCTCCATGAAGCCCTCCAGATGCCTGAAGACATCTCAGATCTCCTGTGAATGTCTCTCCTCCAAACTAAACATACCCAGTTTTTCCAACTACTCCTGCCTGAACTTGGTTTGCAGGTAGCCTCCCATCCTTCTTTGATTTGTCAGAATCCATCATAAAATACAATCCCTGGGACTCCGTGTCTCCAGATGGACCAAGATTGCAGTGATAGAAGCTACAAGAACCTGGTTGCAACACACAGGCATCAACTTTAGAGCTTTTATTGTATGGAAACAGACAGTTTGGAGGGTCATCTGTTTTTAGTAACTGGGCCAACTGAATTTTCAAAGCGAAGGAAAGACCATAGAGAGACTCTACATTCATCTGAACAAGATTGCTACACCTGACGTCGGATAACTGGGTTTTGGGCGTCAAACTGCGCATTTGAACCTTCAAGAAGAGGACAAACCACCTAAAACAGACTGTATTCCTGCTTCCCGACAGGCTGAGAACACCTTGTCTGAATTAAGCATCAGTTTTTTGCTCCTGTTCTGTCTACAACAAATATCACACACACCTTGGAGTGTGTGTTGTGTTAAGCCATTTGAGTTGGTGTACTGAAACCCTAGTTTACAACCTGCTAAGCTGAGGCCAGACAAATCACATCATGGTTTTAGTACAATGTCGTATGATGGCTTAGTGTGACACTTTGATTTGGATTCTTGCATTTTGTAGGATTTAGGGCTTGATCTAAATGACCTCTTCAAGCTCTAGGGTTCTATGAACCCAGTCAGAAATGGAAAATTTGAGCAGCCCATCACACCAGACCATCATTGTGGATATCATTGGTTTTGGCTTAGTCAACCTAATTATGGTGAGTGTGGTTTAATTGCTCAGCATGCTGCATGAACCCTATCAGTGCATCAGCAGCATATTCAGCACTCCTTGCTGGAATGGTCTTATCAACAAAGGCACCCGAAGCAAACCATAATCCCTTGCTTGTGTGCAATGTAGCTACACCTATACAAAAGGGGCAAACTTTGTATCACAGTGTCATACCAGTAAAATTTGAACCCACCATCTTGCCCCTGCTTATCAAACAACATAGTCAAATCAAGATAAACTACATTGACTACATTCCCCCGATCTACCAGCTAGACAGTGTATGGAAAACAGAAGCTGGTTTGGCACGGATGGAGTGACATATTCTTCCCACCTCTTCATAATCAATGCATTCTTTCCCAGATAATAAACAAGCCCGTAGCTTAATTATCCATCCTAGAACTGAAGTTAGCACTCACATCAACCTTCCGGTCTATAATTTCCTAGATATGCCTTTCCCCCACTCCCACACCCCTGTTTTGAGACATCCTGTGCCCATTTTTGGTCACGTGACATCTCTTACGAATTCTCAAGAAAATTTATCAGGGTTTGTGTGTATGTGTGAACTTTTGGTGACTCTCTTCCATCTGGACAGAGTCAAGTTTTGGGGGCTGTTTAATCATTGCCTTTAAGGGTCCCCCTTTTCTCTCCCCCACCCCATACTCCTTCTTTTTGCTCCCTTCTCAACAACCTGCTCCAACAGAGCCCGAGAGAGAAAGACCTCTCTTTCCAAGGTCAGGACCAAAAGCTCCCTCAAGGCTTTTGAAACGCGGCTAAGTCGGCTTTGTTTCCCTTTATCCCGCCTTTCCGTTAATGTCAACTCTCTTATGGGCTTGCCAGCAAAATTAAAACCCTGTCCAAAATATGCCAATTATCTCGCTGTTCAAAAAGGCCGAGAGAAAAGCTCCACGCCCATCCGTATTGTGATCTCGGTTTGTCAGAGCCGGTGAATCTCTTTCTCCTGTTGTTTTGCTCAGGTTAGTCATCCTTGCTCCAGCAACTGAGATCTCGGCGGAGGATAAAGATAATACAAGGGTTACAATAATCATTAGCGATCGCTCAACAACTTGTTCCTCTGCTCTGTCTCATAATTAAAAGGATGGTAGGGCATCCCCTTTGAAAGCCATTGTTTACAGGAACTAACTCATTTTCTTGGTCCTTGTTCCCGGGAAAATCTGTAGCTTCCAGACGCAATGAGCGATGGGGGAAATGTCTCCTCTGAATAGGGACCCACCACTATTTTGCCCCAAGTTCACAAAATCACAGAGACAAAGAATGCAGGTCTGGATGACGACAGCAGAACAGACTCTGACTTCACAGAAAGCTCAGGAATTCAATCAAAACGAATGGGATGTGGTTAATGGGGCTGTGGTTAATCGGTTTGATGGTTCCTCCCTCTGCCACATGAAAAATGCAATGGGGGGGCTTTATACAATGCAGGGGAGGGGGTGTCTCAGAGCTGGCACCTTTGGCCTAGGAGAATCTCTTACAGATCTGGGATGAAGGCACCAAGGAGCAGCCCTGTGGGTGAATATCTCAATATCTGATCGTAACATTTCGACTGTCAAAATGACGCAGCGTCTAGCTAACCTTGGCTGACCTTGGGGAGGTAAACAGGGACCGATTTTGGAAGTGGAAAAAAAGATCTTGAAAGAAGGCGAAGGCAAGACGCTTCGGTACGCTTGCCAAGAAAACAAGAGGAACGTTTCGAGATCGACTTAAGGGAGGCGTAACTTTTTTGAGTAGGAGGAACAAAGAGGTTAGAAAGATGGTTTTCTTCTCTTCTGAATCTAGCCAGGGACAGACAAATCGAGAAATGAAATGGATAAATGGATGGCATGGAAAATGGAATGGATGGATCAATGGAAGAAATAAAATGGATAAATAAAATGCGTGGATTATGACAGATGTAACCCACATACCTTCAAGTAAGATGTCAGAAATGGAATATAGCTAACCCCCCAAAATGGGGGCAGCTATTGAGTTTTTCCTCAATGATTTCCTCTGTCCAAAGGTTTCTACGTATTCACCATGTCTCAGCTTGCAGTGAGAAAAAACGCCGATCGTAATCATAATATCCCCACCATAGTCCTGGGATAACAATAACAATAATCCTTGGAGGGAGATAAACTCCAGGTAGGGAACTGGAGCTAAATCTTTCTCATCCAATACTCAAACCACTACTCCACACTGCCTCTTTCTTCAAAAGTAGCCTGTTTTGCACTGTTTGTCCTAAGACAGGGCCTTACGGGGGTTTGCACCGTTGCATCCCAACCTTTTGTTCCTCTTCCCGGCTTTTGTTTGCAACCGAATAAAGAAATCAAAGAATGATTAAGCCCGTGTTTTTTCAAACTTGGCCATTTTAAGATGGGTGGGCTTCGATTCCCAGAATTCCCCAGCCAGCATGCTTTACCAGGGGTGGAGTTCAACTCCCAGAATTACCCAGCCGGCATGCTTTACCGGGGTGGACTTTAACTCCCAGAAATCCCCAGCCATCCAGCTGGCTGGGGAATTCTGGGAGTTGAAGTCCACCCCTGGTAAAGCATGCCAGCCAGGGAATTCTGGGAATTGAAGTCCACCCACCTTAAAATGGCCAAGTTTGAACAGCTCTGGATTAAACAGACCTCATGGAGATTTAAACCCCGGAAAACAGCCTTACCTAAAATGAGGCAAGAGATTAGGAACTGCAATCCTCTGTTGCTTTCCATGTCCAAACTAGATTGCAGCTGGATCCAAGGCAGAGAAGTTGTTTGGCAGAGGATCTGGGTGCGCCGCGATGCTCTTCCTCCCCCGGTTCAGTCCTTTCCGAGCTGGTTGCAAGCCGGCGGAGGAGCGCCTCCAAAACTGCAAAGCTGAGCCAGGGAAAACAGCCTCAGTCGCCTTTGAAGTCCTGACACACTTGGCAGTTAAGCAAGACTTTCATCTCAACGCCTTCCACCCACAGCCCGGGAGGACGTGTGAGGCTCAGATCTCGGGGCGAGAATCCCAGCCTGGCACGCTCCTATCAAAGGGCCCACCCGGTGCCAAGAGAGGAAAGGCCCCTTGGGTGGATGTCACTGGTCTCCCTTGGGGAGTCGGTCAATTTCCCTTCCTCGGCCCTGGCCGCCTGTCAATGTCACTTTCTGGCTTCTCCTGGGTCTCTGCTTTTTCGGGAGGGCGGTCAGTGTCTCCTTCCCCCTCTCTCCCACCCCCGTGCTATGTCCCCTTTCCACAGGGTGGGCGTAGCAGGGGACCTTCCTCTAAAACGCCTGCCCTTTGTGCCCGCGGGCGTCGTCCTTGCCAGCCACTTCCCTGGCACAGATCAGACTCGGTTCACCATTTTCCGGAGCGAATCGATGCCATTCCTCCACAGATCTGTATCGAGCAGAGGTTTGCAGTGCCATGTTTTTTTTAAGAAGGTCAGGCGGCGTGGCCAACCTCAGCGAGCTGTTGTTTGGGAGTGATAACTAATTCTGAGCGCTGTCGCTGCTCCGGAAAACGCAAGATGAAGTGCGATTGCATTCAAATGCAAAGTACCGTACGCAGTTTCTCAGCCCACGCCTCCCTGAGAAAAAGCCTGGCTCACACACCCAGCTTTTGAATGTACAGTAATGTCATTTCCGAAGCTTAGGCTAAAGTTACAAAGGTCGCTCTTTCGTTCCGATTGCATTTCAGAGGAAAGCGAGCCAATCTGCATTTCTGTGTCCGGGGGTGGGGGAATGGGTGCAGAAGAAAATGAGGGCGATTTAGCCCTGAAGGGGTTTGACTTGCAGTGGGGAGACCCGGATCCAAATCCCCCTTCAGCCCCAGGGTGACTTTGGGTCAGTCCCTTTCTCTCTCAGTCCAGCCTACCTTGCAGGGTTGTGGGGGGGAAAAATGGGAGGAAGGCTATTATGTATGCTGCCTTGAGTTCCCCAAAAGGAGCTGGGCTTTAATGGATAAATCAAAAGGGCATATCCGATATTCTTTTAAAAAGGCATCTTCTCTTCCAACCCAGCTACATTTTGCCCATTTTAATTCTTCCTCCCTTTCCCACTTGGTTTAATTTCATTTTGCCGACCCATGATTTTGGTTGGGGGGGGAGACCAAAAAATTATTGATGGGGGGTGTAATAGATGCCCCAAAGAATTCCACGGGCACCGAGGAAGTCTCCCTGTTGAGACTTTTATTCCATTTATATAGTATATCCAGCTATGGATGGGCTGGCGAGTGGATTTTTCACCAAAACTTCAAGCTGGGAAAAAGAAATTAGAGCTAAAAATTCAACCAGCTTTGTCTTGTTCCTTGCAACGTTAACACATCAGAATCCGGGTACCCAGAACAAGAAAACCGGCCCGCATCTTTACATTTTAACCCTGAAACATCTGTGCAGCTGTGACAGAACGTTGCGTCTGCAACAGGGACAGTCGTCATAAATCAGATCAACAAGCAGTACAAAAATAAATAAATATAACTGGGAAGTGAATCCCATCGACAATTGTCAGGCTTTTCCTTCTGAATATGCAGAGATCAAATTGCATGAACGACTGAAACCGATTTCTGTCTACCCCTCCTTCTCCACCCACCCTATTTTAAAGAATTAGTTTTACTGTCTTGCCATTTGTCTATATCTGGAGGAGACCCCCTGGAAACAAGAGTTAAATATGACTAGCAAAGTCCCACTGACTTGCTCCAAATATTTTCACCCCATCCTGTTTGGGCTCAGCAGAGAAACTCTCCCTCCACTCAAAGCGTCACTGATGCAAAAATCCTTGCTCCTAGAAATGTAGAGTGTCAGGGGGAAGGCTCGCCTTGACATGCTAGATTTCTACGTCGATTTGTCGCAAGGAATTTTCGGCAGTTCCCATCCCCTGTTTCCAACTGCCAACCTCCACCCTCCTGCCTCGGCTGGATTGCCGCTGGTACCTTGTTCCTGCCTGGCGATGCGGCGCGCTCAGCTCTCTGCCTTGCTGTGATGGATGCAACCGGCCTTCTAACATCTGCACCAGGAAGGAAGAGAGAAAAACATCTGCACCTTGCAATTAGCATGACACCCTGGAGCGAACAGGGCGGTGACTTTTTTAAACCAAATCAAGATATGATTTATGGAGCAAAGGAAACCGGCGTTTGGATTCAGCGTAGGGCAGGGTGAATGGGCGTTAGGCATTAGAAGGAGTCCTCGTCATGTCACAAAACTGCACATCAAATTTAGCGGGCGGGCGACATGCTTCTCCATAAAACCGACCCAGCCCAATCAAAGGCGCTTGAGATGATCTCATGCGCTCCACCAGGCTCTCTCTCTGCTTACAACAGCCCTAACAGGTAGGCTCAAATTGCAGTTTGCTCTGCTAAGGCTTGGGCTCTGTGAAATTAGGCCAGCCTCTAGAGGCTGAAATCTACTTTATCGCAGAGAGCTGGGCCCCTGATGATGGACGAGGCAATAAAATCTGCTTTATCCATGCCACAAACTCCCTTTAGAATCTCACACCTGCCTTCTTTGCCTTAAGGACTAGTCACTTGCATTTTTAAGGACTAGTCACTTGCATTTTAAACATGCACAGTTTCTCAGCTCCTTTACTTGCCCCGTGCAGTTTTGGGAAGGAAGCATGAACAAAAATTCATGGCCAGGTAAGTAATCCAGGATGTGTACAAAACAGGAAAAGACTTGCGCATAAAAATGCTGCTTTAATAGATTAGCACAGCGTTTCTCACCCTTGACAACTTTAAGACATGTGGACTTCCACTCCCAGAATTCCCCAGCCAGCTGAGGAACTGAAACCCACTGGATGAGGGTGATAGTTACCCCAGCCCCTGGTGTCCAGAAATGTCCCGTGGGAGGCTTTCAGGTAACTCAGGAAGTGAACCTGAAGGCAACATTTTGTAATCCGGTCTGCAAAGGGTGACTGCTCCTGTCCATGGAAGCTCTACACAGCTCTCTTGCTCAAACCCAGGGATGGATTTATTGGCGGTCCTCTCCGCTCATGCAAATCACAGACGAGGTTCACGTGTGGTGCAAGCTGTCGCTGCCTCTGACATGCAAGTTTTATTTGAAAAATGTAAAGAGCTTCCAGCAGGGAACTGATAATTAACAGCCTCAGAAAAGGCCAAGACAGTTTGGAAGGAGAAATGAAGCTGACGCTGAAACTAGTACAGCCAGTGTTTCTCAACCTCGGTGGCTTGAAGTTGGGTGGACTACAATTCCCAGAATTCCCCAGCCAGCATGGCTGGCTGGGGAATTCTGGGAGTTGAAGTCCACACATCTTCAAGTTGCTAAGGTTAAGAAAGACTGATGTAGAGGGCCCAAGGCTGGCTGGGGAATTCTGGGAGTTGAAGTCCACACATCTTCAAGTTGCTAAGGTTAAGAAAGACTGATGTAGAGGGCCCAAGGCTGGCTGGGGAATTCTGGGAGTTGAAGTCCACCCATCTTCAAGTTGCTAAGGTTGAGAAAGACTGATGTAGAGGGCCCAAGGCTGGCTGGGGAATTCTGGGAGTTGAAGTCCACCCATCTTCAAGTTGCTAAGGTTGAGAAAGACTGATGTAGAGGGTCCAAGGCTGGCTGGGGAATTCTGGGAGTTGAAGTCCACCCATCTTCAAGTTGCTAAGGTTGAGAAAGACTGATGTAGAGGGCCCAAGGCTGGCTGGGAATTCTGGGAGTTGAAGTCCACCCATCTTCAAGTTGCTAAGGTTGAGAAAGACTGATGTAGAGGGCCCAAGGCTGGCTGGGGAATTCTGGGAGTTGAAGTCCACCCATCTTCAAGTTGCTAAGGTTGAGAAAGACTGATGTAGAGGGCCCAAGGCTGGCTGGGGAATTCTGGGAGTTGAAGTCCACCCATCTTCAAGTTGCTAAGGTTGAGAAAGACTGATGTAGAGGGCCCAAGGCTGGCTGGGGAATTCTGGGAGTTGAAGTCCACCCATCTTCAAGTTGCTAAGGTTGAGAAAGACTGATGTAGAGGGCCCAAGGCTGGCTGGGGAATTCTGGGAGTTGAAGTCCACCCATCTTCAAGTTGCTAAGGTTGAGAAAGACTGATGTAGAGGGTCCAAGGCTGGCTGGGGAATTCTGGGAGTTGAAGTCCACCCATCTTCAAGTTGCTAAGGTTGAGAAAGACTGATGTAGAGGGCCCAAGGCTGGCTGGGGAATTCTGGGAGTTGAAGTCCACCCATCTTCAAGTTGCTAAGGTTGAGAAAGACTGATGTAGAGGGCCCAAGGCTGGCTGGGGAATTCTGGGAGTTGAAGTCCACCCATCTTCAAGTTGCTAAGGTTGAGAAAGACTGATGTAGAGGGCCCAAGGCTGGCTGGGGAATTCTGGGAGTTGAAGTCCACCCATCTTCAAGTTGCTAAGGTTGAGAAAGACTGATGTAGAGGGCCCAAGGCTGGCTGGGGAATTCTGGGAGTTGAAGTCCACCCATCTTCAAGTTGCTAAGGTTGAGAAAGACTGATGTAGAGGGTCCAAGGCTGGCTGGGGAATTCTGGGAGTTGAAGTCCACCCATCTTCAAGTTGCTAAGGTTGAGAAAGACTGATGTAGAGGGCCCAAGGCTGGCTGGGGAATTCTGGGAGTTGAAGTCCACCCATCTTCAAGTTGCTAAGGTTGAGAAAGACTGATGTAGAGGGCCCAAGGCTGGCTGGGGAATTCTGGGAGTTGAAGTCCACCCATCTTCAAGTTGCTAAGGTTGAGAAAGACTGATGTAGAGGGCCCAAGGCTGGCTGGGGAATTCTGGGAGTTGAAGTCCACCCATCTTCAAGTTGCTAAGGTTGAGAAAGACTGATGTAGAGGGCCCAAGGCTGGCTGGGGAATTCTGGGAGTTGAAGTCCACCCATCTTCAAGTTGCTAAGGTTGAGAAAGACTGATGTAGAGGGCCCAAGGCTGGCTGGGGAATTCTGGGAGTTGAAGTCCACCCATCTTCAAGTTGCTAAAGTTGAGAAAGACTGATGTAGAGGGTCCAAGGCTGGCTGGGGAATTCTGGGAGTTGAAGTCCACCCATCTTCAAGTTGCTAAGGTTGAGAAAGACTGATGTAGAGGGTCCAAGGCTGGCTGGGGAATTCTGGGAGTTGAAGTCCACCCATCTTCAAGTTGCTAAGGTTGAGAAAGACTGATGTAGAGGGTCCAAGGCTGGCTGGGGAATTCTGGGAGTTGAAGTCCACCCATCTTCAAGTTGCTAAGGTTGAGAAAATTGCACTGGTTCGATTAACGGGAAGAAAAGGAGTGTCTGTTCCCCTTGAATATCCAGTAGATATTCATCCCTGATGTCCTGGTACATGAGAAAACCTAATTTACAGGTATTCTGCTAAGGCAGGTTGTCATGTCCGTGCGAGTCTCGAAAATCGACGCAAACCCCGAGCGTTTGGACAGGAAACCCACCGTCTCCCCTCGCCGAACTTCCACCCTGTGGCGGACACCCAGTTCCCCCTTTCGAGACCCCACCTCTTAAGAACCGAACTGATGAAATTAGCCTCCTGGACAGAAGTTTGGGGCAGGACAAGATCTTCCACATCCATTCCTTAATTTAAATTGCTCCCCATTTGCTGCAGTTCCTCTGGCAGGGAGCAGAAAGTCAGACCGAACCGAATTTCATCGGTTTGCAATCGCAGGTGGTTTACCAACCTGCACAACCCTCTCATTGCTGACTCTAAAACATATTTTCACGTGGTTCCTTTCTGCTTACATCGACACATGAATATTGCTAAACATATGGCCTCATCAGGCATTAATATTTTGCTCTGCTAATATCTCATCACCAACCCGTCCAGCGGACACTCCTATTTTTTCCACCTTTTTGTTTTACATTCAGATTTACTCCTTTTCTTTCTTGGCCCCTTACAGAAGCCAAGATTAAGGAAATACTGGTGGAAATTCAAATACAAAGAGCGTCAAACGGCCCTGAACTCAAAACACAAAGAGTGCAAATATAAGATTCTGGCCTGATGAAGAAGGGAGCTCGATCACCTACTAACAATGGCTAGACTTAGGTTTGCGCTGAGCCACAATGAAGACTTGGTTTGGATTTACGGAAAGCCGAAGTGGATCGCTAACTTGGGGAAGCCATCTTTTGCCCTGATGCTTTGCCAAAAAAAAAATCGGGGAGCCCTGTGGTTTGCAAAAATCCGAAATTCAGATTTGGCTGGAAATGGCCTCAAATTCAGATTTTGTCAGTTACATCTGAAATCGACAGAACCGAGGGCCGTGAGATGGAGCGTTGACTGTATTAGCATCGGACAGGAATTCTTTTTAAATGTAACCATGGTTATATTCTCATCTTCATGGAGTCTCGCTTAGCTGGCCTGTGTGATGCCAAGCACGGGAAATATGCATTTTGCTCATGGAAAACACAACTTACGGGTGACGTTTTGTGAGGGAGAGATTAGTGCAATCTGTAACACCAGAGTTTTTCAGTGCAGGAAAGAAATAAATCTCAGGATGGGACACCACAGGGTGGCATAACAGGATCCCAATTTCTCAACTGTGGCTAGGAAATAAATCAGCTGGGAAGTGCTCCATTTCCTCCCTATTAATCACTTTGGTTTTCAAGCCAAATCCTGGTGAGAGTTGTACATGTGCTGATCTTAATCCTAACCAGGTTTCCCAAACCAGCTTGGGAAACCATACTTGGGGCACCAAAGCGCCAGCTTAACTTGCTGAAAAGAAAGTTGGAAAGCAGAAATAAGAAAAACAACTTTGGCCTACCCCACTAAGCCGTTGCTCTGAGAAAAATCAGTTACTTAGTTACCTATGACAAAGTAAGATGGGGTTCATCTAGTGGAGTAAGCCATCATTGGTTTATCCCTGGTTTATCAAAAATAAAACACAACTGTTTGGTGGACGGATTCCCTGAAGTAGAAAGGTGGACTGTAAGTGACAGGAGAGGAGTTTACAAAATAATGACTTAGTGCAATGTGGGAAGTCAGCCCAAATATGATTTATTCAATTATGGTTGAACAAACTAGTTACCACAGCAGGTGAATCCAGTTAGAGAAAGAGAGTTAGTTGGTTGAATCTTGGTTGTTGCATAGGCAGGGCTCCATATAGCACTTATGGGGTAGTGCAAGAGGAGATCCTGGCTTGGCCAAGGTGGGGGGACCAAGATACCTACCAATGATGGCTAGACTTAGGTTTGTATTGAGCGGCAATGAAGACTTGGGTGTGGATTTCTTGCTAACTTGGGGAACTCATGGCCCCAAATGGTGGTGAGGATGCCCCTGACTTGGAGGGCTTTAAAAAAAAGGATCGGTTAAATTAATGGAGGACCAAGAGCCAATGAAGATCCAGGGATATCGTTGGGTTGCAGAGGACCTCTGATGGAAGCTCCTGTTTGTGAGCACCCCAGAGACATCTGGTTGGAGGGACCAAATTTTGACTTGGAGAACCTTTATCCCAGTGTTTCTCGACCTTAGCAGCGTTAAGATGTGAGGACTTCAACTCCCAGAATTCCCCAGCCAGCATGGAGTTGAAGTCCACACATCTTAACGTTGCTAAAGTTGAGAAATACTGATGTAGAGGGTCCGAGGCTGGCTGGGGAATTCTGGGAGTTGAAGTCCACACATCTTCAAGTTGCCAAGGTTGAGAAACACTGTTTTAGCCTGAACCAAGCAGGCTATTTTTATGTTCCAAGCGGAAACCCTACAGTGATTTCTTATTTGAACCGCTGTGGGCATCAACAGCTGGCTTTACATATTTCCTCTTGCCTCCTGGTAAGCATTTTTCTAATTTGGGAGGAAGGAACCTTGCAAACATTTGTCCTTCTGTGTTCAGAGTAGCACCAAAGCAGGGCCGAGGCTGCAAAGCTCCCGAAATCTTGCTGTATCTCGCCGATGGCTTTCCAGGAAGACCACATTCCATACACTTGAGCTGCGCTAGGAAGGGCTGGTCCACGGGATGGCGATGCCAATTGCAACCTCGTTGAGTTTGTTTTAATTAAGCCTACCTCTAATTAGAGTTTGGAGTCAAGCGAGTCAGATAGCTGGGAGCTTGGGTGAGCGCCTCGAACGTGCACTTCCCAAAATAAACGGGGGATGAGCAACGAAAGGGCCTCCTCGAGCCAAAAAGGCTGTTTTGGAACCGATCCGAGATCCGCCAGCCTGGAAAAGAAAAAGAAACAAAGAGAATGAAGTGAGCAGCAGCTCAGTAATCTCGGATCAACTCAGTGGGAGAGGGAAATCGGGATTTTAATTTTCTGTGGGAACCCTTGCTAGGTGGAGCATCCAAGGCTGGGTGTCCAAATTGGTAACGCTGTTTGGCAAACCACATTTCCTAAGAACTTAATTACGGGCTGGCTAGATCAGGCCAAGTTTCATTGACTCAGATGGCCAGATGCCCCAAAAAATGGCTTCTCGGGAAACTTAACCAGGAGAGCAGTGAATCAGAACTCTGTTGTTTACAACCGTGTTTTGGAAATGGTAGCTTGCTTTCCAATTAAGATTAATTGTCTGGTTGATGGCTAAGGACTGAATTTACGCATCCTGGCTCCCAGTGCCTTTGGAAGAATTAAGAAGGGTGTGTGTGTGTGTGTGTTTGCACAGACATAAATACAGACACACTCCTTTTCAAGTGGGCCTTTGATTTTATCGGTCGAGACGGGGTAACCGTTGGTTAGTTATGTTATGCTGGTTCGAGGGGTGGGGTTTGCATCTAGGTATTGTTTATGTCGCGTTTCATCAAATATCCAGAGTTGATTGACCGGGACAAGATAAAAAAAATGGTAATTAAATCAATCTGAGCCCAGGAGGGTGTTCCCAGATGCGAAAGCTGAACAGGGCTCTGTCCGTCTTTCAGAATTCCCCAGGCATTCTTTGTTTTAGAAGCCCAAATAACACAGTGAAGAAGCTAGAGATGGGTGTGCGGGACCCACAGGCCATTTATGGAGATCAAATTCTATTTCTGCAGCCCTGGTGTTGGACCCCAAACGGGGTTCTTAGCCCGGAGACGACTGCCAATAACTTCGCCGGACACGAGAAACTCTTTTGAGCAAAATTCCTTTATTGGCGCGCAGCAGTAAAGGGGATGCCTCTATCTAAAGAGGCTCTCCGAACACAAAGAGATTGGGCTTTTTATACATTTTGCTTCAAGGAGATATAACATTTAGAGATTACTGATTGTTCAGGAAGGTCTTCATCACCTTAACTGGGATTTCCCTTTGAACTCTTCTGTGCAGTGGACCCATCCCCGTATCTTTTGTTCTCTCAAGAGATGTCAACTTACAGGTGAATACAGTTAATAGGTTACCAAGGTTAGATGCAGGCTAACCTAGAAGGATCAGCTATGGGTGAATACATCCTGAATACATTTAATAGGTTATCTAGGTTAAATGTAGGCTAACCTAAAGGGTCAGCTATGGATCAATACATCCTTGCTGTCCTGCAAGAATCACAGGCACAATACTTTTCCATTCCGTGCTCCTCACCTGAATCTTATTGGCACCTTTAAATTTCAGAGGAAAACTGTAATTTATGTCTTAAACCCACCACCTGGTTATGTCCCCCTGCCCCAGCAATGAAATTCTGGGGAAAATGCAGAATATTGTTCACGCAGCTTTGCTTTCAGCCTCCCCCAAGGTTAAATTTCTGCCTGTGCAAAGGCTGTCCAATTTTGTGCTCAACTATGAACACGACTAAGGTTTGGATCGACCACGTCGTGTGAAGCCTGGATAACAATCTGGATAACCTGGTGCATCGCTTTGTAATATCGGAGGAGCCCAGCCATTGAGAATCAGAAGCCACGGTTAAAAAAAGAAAACATATACGAACCTAGCTTTATCTTTGTTGGATTTTGGAGAAGCAGAACATCGTCTGGCCTTCTTTATCCCTTGGTTCGAAGGGCCAGAGGAGGGGAATTAAGTGGCAGAGGGATCAATGCTGGGCCCAAATA
The DNA here is from genome assembly GCF_059951505.1 of Python bivittatus. Taxonomy (NCBI): domain Eukaryota; kingdom Metazoa; phylum Chordata; class Lepidosauria; order Squamata; family Pythonidae; genus Python; species Python bivittatus. The sequence continues at coordinate 5,388,140 of NW_028277047.1, read as the reverse complement.
GAAAGATCCGGGTTCAAATCCCCACTTGGCCAAAGGTTTTCACTGTCACTTTGGGCAGTCACTCTGTTTAAACCAGGGTTGATCTGAAGACAAACAGAAGGAATTGGGCACCTGCAGGAAAGGTGCCGTTCAAATGTAAACAGGAATACATTTTTCAGGGCTCCCTTTTTAGCCCCAGCTAGCCAAATTCCTTCTAGACAGTTTTATGCTCCACACCAAGGAATGTCCAGAAGACTGCCTCTTCATCTGGAGGTTCTAGGACCAAGTGCAGGCAACTGTTATAAACCGACCTCATTTAAACGTGGCTTCGAAATAACCAGAAACTAAGCCAAGGGGTGCCCAGAAGAGAGAGATTCCTTGTGAATTTCCGGCCAAAATCCACTGTAAAAGCTGAGCGAGCGCTTGAAAAGCCTGCTGCAGGACTGCAAAGTCCCTTCCGAGGGAGATGGGTGGTGACCGAATTTGGAATGCAAATAAATAAAAAACGGACAAATAAAGAAAGTCCCATCTAAACCTTTGATTTTGGGAAGGTCCTAGAGAGCAGAGGGAATTCCTTGCCCCGAATCCTGTTTTTTTTAATTTTGTTTTTTTACGGTGGATGATTCTGCCAAGCCCTACTTATCCCAAGGTTCCCAAATTATTCTTTTCAGCTGCCCTAGTGTTTCCACCCTCTTTCCTGGGGGTGTTTTCTCTATAACGCCACATTTATTGCACGCTTCCTTTTTTTCTCATCCTGCTTCTCGACTCTTGGTGCTTCAGCCACTGGGCTTTTCAGATAATGATATTTCGGAGCATTTCCAGCACGCCTTCCAACATAATCCAAATTAATCCGGGCTAATCCTTTTAGTGCAGCAACAGCAGAGAAGGGTCATTATTATCTCGTATATTAGTATTATCCCGATATGGTGAGTGGAAAATCAAAAAGGAGTGCTAACGGTGTAAAAAGAGGCCGGACTCTGTTTTCTATGGTTGAGATGTGTCACTGTTTGGAGACGGTCCTTCTTTATAAAAGGAAAAATTAGCTCCAAAAGGTGGTGAAGAAGCCAGATGGGCAATTCCCGGTGCTCCAGATGTGCTTGAAACCCAGTTCCTAGCAAGCCTAAACAATGGAGCAAATGCGGAAGGGTGATGGGTTTGCAAACATCTGAGGTCGCGCACCACTTGCTCACAGTGGTCTTCATTATTCAGGGTGCCCAATCAAGGTTGTGCCAGGTTGTGCCAGGTTGAAGGCTTGTGCCAGGCTGGAGGGTCACCTAGCTAGAGGGTCTGATGTGATAAAATGGGGGGGGGGGAGGGTGTGGAGAAATAAAACCCTCCTGGAGAAAGTAGGGGGTATTAAACCCACTACCTTTGAGCCCCCTTCCCCAAGAAGGAAGGAAGCTGCACCAGAGCGATGGGAAAAGAAAGATACGTTGTTGGGGTTTTTTTTACTCGAAAGAGTTAAGTCTTATCAGAAGTTCATTTGGGGGCTCGTGGCTTTGTTGCGACAACACCCCCCCCCCATTGTGATGTTGAAATGGGAGTTTTTTTTAGTAATGTTTTTTTAAATGTTGATGTTGTATGTGTTTATATTTATGGTTTTAATGTTTTGTGTGAGTCGCCAGAGTCCCGCATTGGGGGGAGATGGGTGGGGGAGAAATTTAATAAATAAATAAATTTGCTCCCCAAATTCAGAAGCGCCTGTTTGGGGAAGCGGGGGGGAGAGGGCCACCCTGGGGGCCATTTGCAGCTGTGGGATTCCTGTCCCTGAGTTAGGCAGCTCCATCCATGAAGGGAGAGAAGAGCATCTTCTGTTGCCTAGGCAACACCAGGATACGGTCCCTAATTCTCCTGCCCAAAGCACAGCATCTCAGGGAGAACACACAGGCTCTGGAGAACACTGCCTAGCCCTTTCCTTTTTCGGCTAGAAGGTTATTTTTCTCTCTTCTCAGCACTAGGTCCCTCCTTGTGGCATTCATTCATTCATTCATTCATTCATTCATTCATTCATTCATTCATTCATATATATATATATATATATATATATATATATATATATTTGTATAGCTGCCCATCTCAAACCAGGGACTCTGGGCGGCGACTGATCATAAAAACAATTAAAAGAGTTAAAACACAATACAAAAAAAATAAAGAAAAAAAGAAATAAAATACAAAGACCAGCCAAGAGATATTATAATATTATCATTTGTTGGTGTCGACGTAGCCAGGAAACGGGGCCCTTCACACACTCGGGACCCCAGGTCCGGGCACATAGCCCAGTCTTCAAGGCTTTCCAAAAGGCCAGCAGGGGTAGGTCGGGGCCATCGTAATCTCAGGAAGGAGGATATTCCAGAGGGCAGGCGCCACAGCGGAAAAGGCGCATCTCCTGGTCCCCACCAGCTGACATTCCTTGGTTGACGGGACCCGGAGCATGCCTGTCTTGCTGGACCGGATTGGATGGGTACAAACAACTGGGAGTAAACGGTCCGTCAGGTAACCCGGTCCCAAGCCATGAAGGGCTTTCAAGGTGACAACCAGGACCTTGAATTGCACCTGAAAACACACTGGCAACCAATGTGGCCCCCGAAGCAGTGGTGTTGCGTGTGCCAAATAGCTGGCACCGTTCACAACCCGTGCAGCTGCATTCTGCACCAGCAGAAGCTTCTGTAGGTATCCTAGTATTATCCCACCAACAGTGTGCAAGATGGGGTGGTAACCCTCTGCTTTGCATGGATGAGGAGGGAACACCTGAAGTTTCCATGCACCTTCAACTTTTGGAAAGAAAGAATGAACGAAATCCACGCCGATCCATCCAGAAATAGATTTATTCATAAAAGATTTTTGCAGGGTAAGAAAATAAAAATCTAGGCTACGTGTTGAGAGTTGACAGGTTAAGAGTCTACGGAAGCATTTCTCCTACTCAGTGGACTGGCGCAGATTGCACAAAAGCTTTGCGCTCCACCTGAGCACAGTATTTCTCTGGGAGGCCGGCAGCTCTGCGGAGACAGAAAGGACAAGGAGAAACTCGTCAGTGGTTGAGGTGTGCTCCTGCCTCACAGGTGCAGAAACAAGGGCCTAGTCCTCAGGGAGGGACGAAGTAGGATTTAACTCGCTCCATGCAGGTGGGTTGGGTTTACAGGATCCGCCAGTCAAGAGAAAGAACAGCCCTGCAGGAACCCGTCTGGTGCTCTGTTTTCACAACGGTCAGCGGAGATGTCCGTGGAAGCATAAGGGGAGAATTTGAGAAGAATTGTAGAGGGAGGCAGAGAGAACATTGGTGAAGGGAGGCAAGAACCGTTAAGAGCTACAAGAGACAATAAATGAATCTCAGCATTGGGAAAGGAGGTACTGTCCCAAAGAGACTCAAGATAACCCTGCCTTGATTCTGTTTGGTATAAGAAAATCTGGCAGGCTTGTAAGGTTCTGTTGTCATACCCTATGGCAATAAAGGAGCATTCCTATAATCCTAGCAATGTCTGTCTCCTGATCTGGCCTACCTTGAAGGGTTGATAAGGTAGCCTATTCCCCACCCCAGCAATTGATGCTTAGAGATTGTCAGCCTTACCAGGTGGACCAGACAAGAAACACAACTAGATGAGCTAATTCTACTTTATGGTACACTGGCAGAATCCTGCAAGTCTGAAAGTACAATTTTCCCCCTGTCTTTTTTACAGCCTGAGAAACTAGGGAGGGTCCCTTCTAAGCCTCTTTCTCCATCCATTATATGGCTGAGGGCTATGCCCTCTCTTATCTGACGGTTCCCTTGGCAGCGTCTCTACACCCCGTCTCCCAAGGCCTTTCCCACATACCATTACAGAGATACACTATCCTAATTAGCAGCCACTGATTGCCTTGCCCATCCTGGAGTCGATTACTTACCGGAGCTCATCCAGCTTCCTCCGCTTGATCTCGTTGAGGCGTTCGCTGCGCCGGCGGGCTTCCTCCTTGAGTTGCTTGCCCTCCTCGAAGATGGCGATGCGCTCCTGGACCTGCTTCTGCTGGTGCTCCCGCACCTGGCGCCGGAGCTCGTTGGCGTGGGTCAGCTGGAGAGCCACCCGCCGCTCGTGTTCCTTTCGCTCCTTCTCAATCTGCTCGCGCTGGATCCTGGGGAAGAGAGGTTGAAGCCGAGGTCAGGCTGGGTGCAAGTGAGGAGCGACAGAGGGTCTACCGAGGTGTTCATCTGAAAATGGCGAACTTGGAAGGAGAGATGGGGGAACCAAAAGGGTCTCCTAAAGGGTTGGATTTTAAGGAAGGGACTGATTCATTCCAGAATGTAAAGGAATTAAGAGCTGACCTTGGGGAAGGTACGAGAGAGTTATTAAGGGGGGAACGAAAGAAAGCAATTAACGAGGGACTTGGAGAAGAGATTACACAATCAGAGATTGTGTTATTTTCCTCCCCAAGCCTCCTTTTGTCACCTTGTTTCTCCATCTGTCTTTCAGTCCACCATCTACCTGATGGAGCAGAAGAACCACAGGATACCATCAAGGAGTCCAGGACCAACACTGTCCCCTCGTCCAGCCCTCTTCTCCCATCCGAAGCACCCAGCTTTTCCCCATCACCTGCTTTGTAGGAGAACCACATTAGTCTATGGTGGCAAAAAATCAGAGTCTGGCAGCCCCTTTTCTGATTAACAAACTTTATTAAAAGGCATACATATATGATGAAGTGAGCTGCGGCTCCCAAAAGCTTATGCTTTTTAATAAAAAGTTAGTTGAGGAAAGGGCTACCAGATTCCTTCTCGTTTTTTTTTACAGTCCAGAGATTGAAATGGAAATAACCCCACCTTGGTTTTGCTTTGTGTAAGATGGAACAGAAAGGAAACTTGGACAAGCTTTCAAGTTTAATTGAAATTAATCCTTTGAGATAGGGCCGGTCAAGAAACAGGTACAGCACGGATTCCAGAAATGTTACTTTACTGTTATAGGGTATTATAACAGAATCTTGAAAGCTGAGGTCCCAGAGGAAATCGGATCAGCTTTCAAGATTCTTGTTATTCAACCTTCCTACAATGAAGAGCATTTCTGCTATCTCTGGTGTGTCTGTTTCTTGATCTGGCCTACCTTGAAGGGCTAACAATATCCCCAACTAGCCTAATTTGGAGATCACAGTGTCCCGCACTTTCATTTGGGGTTGAAGGTTGCCCATTTGCAGAGGGCTATCACATTCAGTGGATCCAGTCAGAAAGCACCCATTTATCAGATGGTGAGATCCCCACCCCTGCTTTAGTTTCTGGGTTAATCTCTACCTCCTTTGCTATCCCTTTTAGGAGTCCTTTGCTTAATGCCTTTGGCAGCCTGTCCAGGACCTAGAAGGGATCACTGGAAATCAGTGCAAAGCTACAAGGAGGATATTGGTCTGTACCTTACAAGCCCCTCACCTTTTTTTAAATCATCTTTTTGGGGGGAAAAAAAGACAGAGCAGATCCTCGGCAGATGCACTTCCACCCAGCACACCCTCCAGGCCAGCTTCTGAAGATGTTCAGAGCTTCTCTTTGCGACCTCAGAAACGTCTCTGCCCATTTTGCGCAGGGAGAGACTTTTTCTGGCCCTTCGGTGGTTGAGCTCGCTAGGAGTACCTTTTACAACATTTCATCATATGGGGAAAAAGGCTTCCTTATTCAGCCCGCTGATCAGATGCCCTGTCATCCGATGACTCTGTATGCCCCCCCGCCCCCCGAAATTATGGGAGAGTTAACTGAGAGCAGTCTTGAGTGACGCCGAAGGGTGGGAGCCAAACGTTTGCACCAACGAGTAATTAGGCTAATTTTGTTTGGGATGCAGCGCCCCCGGCGGCCGGAACGCAGAACTGCAGCGTTATGATGTAGCCCTGATCAGGGGGCACCCGTCAGTCTTTTTGGCCCTAAAAAGCTGCCAGATCTGTTGGGGTCCCTCACCCTGAGCAGTTCTTTTACTTTAGGGCAGGGGAAGATGTTGGCAAAACCCTCTGCTTGACAGATGATCACCCATCCTCCGAAACTACCTGCTAGACCGGTGTTTCTCAACCTCGGCAACTTTAAGACGCGTGGACTTCAACTCCCAGAATTCCCCAGCCAGCCATGCTGGCTGGGGAATTCTGGGAGTTGAAGTCCACGCGTCTTAAAGTTGCCGAGGTTGAGAAACACAGTGCTAGACCAATCACTCCCCCCCAATCCCCCGATATAAGGAGATCCTCATAGCTTAGTCCCCCACGGAAAATATTGCAGGTTCCTGTTCCCCCACCTGACAATCCTTTCGAATTCAGCCCGGTCCCGTTGCACTTGCACAGCCAAACTGTGCTCCTTCTGGGACACCTGCTCCAGGCGGCTCTGTTTCAACATGGCTTCCGTCTGGATCTTCTTCTGCATGGCGTTCTTCTCCTTCCGGCGCCACTCGCGCTCTGCAGCCTCCTGGTTACGCTTGGCCCTCAGGGCATCCTGTAGAGGCAAAAGGCATCGGCGGAGTTGTAGCACACTTCTAGAGGGGTACAGGTTCTCGCTTAATGACCACAAGAGGGACTGGAAAATTCGTTGTTAAGCGGGGCAGTTGTTCAGTAAGTTGTGACTGATTTTTTGCAGCGGTCATTAAACAAATCACCATGGCCGTTAAAGCAAATCATGTGGTCGTTAAGTGAATCACACAATTGCCCATTGATTTTGCTTGCTGGAAGCTGGCTCGGAAGGTCACAAATGGTGATCACCATTGCTGGCTGGGGAATTCTGGGAGTTGAAGTCCACACATCTTAAAGTTGCTGAGGTTGAGAAACCCCGCTGTAGATGCCCAGATATTGGAAAAGCAGGTTTTGTTTCCTTGCTTGTCAGCAAAAAAACAGGCCAGCCATCCTAGTGGCTTACTTCTGACTGGTAATTGCCAATTGATTGGCTGACAGCAGACTGGTTGTAGCTTGTCCTGTTTTTGTTGGCGAGGAAGAATATTGTATTGCTTCATTTATTTATTTAGCCACTCTCTGCTTGGATTTTTTTTTTTTTTAAATCTGGGAATCAGGTTACGTTGGCTGTTTTCGCTAGCTATCATGTAGACGCTCTTGGATTCATGGAGCAGGGCTGACTGGCACACAAAACTTTGGAACCTCCTTTTGGGTCCGCGAGGGAGGGCAATCAAGGTTTAAGACCCTGATGCCGAACCGTACCTGCTCTGCCTGGTGATCCTGGGCTTTCTCTTGTAAAGCCCGCAGACGGGCTGTCTCCATTTCCTTCTCCCGACGGATCTTCTCTTGTTCAGCCTCAAATTCAGCCTCCCGTGCCTGTGGCAGGAAAAGGGCCCTGAGATTTTCAACTCAGCACCTTCAGGGATGGGACCCACCTCACCCTTTGGGAAAGGGAATCAAGAGGCTACTCCAGAAAAGGCCCCGTCTAACTTTCCCAACAACTGAACCTCTTTTAGGGGGATGTTTCACCAGGTCCTTGGAGAAGCGTTCAACCTCTAGGCTGGCTCGGCTGCTTTCTGCGACCCACACCGTACCATTTTCTGACGCTGGTATTCCAGCACTCGCAGGTCAGCCATCTTCTCCTGGTTCAATTTCTCCTCTTTGCGCCTCTGGTTTTCATCATTGATGTTCCTGATCTCAGCCTGGATCCTCAACTGTTCCAACCTGCGGCGCTCCATTTCCTGGAAAAGCCCCGGAGATAGATAAGTTAACTACAGGACCTCACCTGTCCTGAAATCTTTCATCACCTGGCGATGCCATTCCCCTTAAAATTCAGGTAACCCGTACAATAAAGGCTTATCAGCTTTCCTCCCACCCACCGTGAAAATCAAACAACAACCCACAATTTGAAATTCCATCTCACCCTACTTCCTAAGAATTTTACTGCTGGCTTCTAATTTTGAAAAGAGTCTTGCCACACACCTCTAAAAGTCTGCGTGGGATGCAATAAAACATAATAAACAAACATCTAACAAACTTAAACAGCTATTTCTTTGGAAGCCCAACGTCGGCTGGGTCCACGCATCATGCTAAGCCACAACTGGTCTGCCTCGTTTGGCGTGGCTTGCTGGGTCAGCCCCAAGAATGGTGCTTCATTTGATAAACACGGTTAAACAAACTGGGGCTTAGCATCCAGCCGATTCGATGTTTCTTCTGATTAGACAGGATCCTCCCAGCAGAAAAGATCTTTTCCCATACCTGCTACCAAAAATATCTATGCATGGGGAAGTCTGTCAGATCTACAGGACTGAATGACAAAACACGTGTTGCACGCAAGCCCCATGACTCATATACTTGACTTCGACATCAGAAGTTTGAAAGTCTGGGGTTTCCACTGTGACATGTAATAGATGCTGTGTTGTTTCTACTGGATGTCTCTGCCGGCTCCAGATGTTTTAAAAGAAGAGGGGCTGAGGATTAAACCTGGGGGCTTCTGTCTGCCAAGCCTCTTCTTTAACCTCTCAGCCTCACCCTTTCATCTTCAAACTGCAGCCGTTCTAGGTAGTCCAGCATGTCCTGGGCCTCTTGGTCACGTTGCTCAGCCTTCATGGCTCGCAGTTCCTCATTTTTCTCAATCTGCTGAATGATGTGGCGCCTCCCTCTAGAAAAGAGGAAGGAGAAGGGGCTGTGTGGAAGCTGCCGGCCACTGAGGCCTGACGGCTCTTTTCTTCCAAGGGGCAAGTCCCTTTCAGTCCCAGTTGTCCTTCCTTCCCTTCTCTTGCTCCAAAGGGAAACCTAGATGCAGATTGCGAGATTCCACATTCAACGCCACCCAGAGGATTGCGAAGGGCTAAGGGCACCAGGTTTTCTAGACCAGGCTTTCTCAACCTTGGCTACTTTAAGACGTGCGGACTTCAACTCCCAGAATTCCCCAGCCAGCATGCTTTAAGATGTGTGGGCTTCAACTCCCAGAGTTCCCCAGCCAGAAAGATGGCTCTAGACCCCTTCAGTTGAGGGACTGCAGTCATCTTCACCTAGCCCTCCCTGTGAGACATTGAGAAGGTTCACCTCAAACCTCTTGAGATGTTGCCCTGTTGCCTGAAATCTCCCCCATTCTTGCCCTAAAATACGGCAGGATGTGGTGCTTGCCTGAAATTAGGGTTATTTTTTTAATGTTGTGTTCAACTGAACCCTTATTTATTGGTGGGTTCACTGTTGCGGTCCTGGGCCTGAGAAACCCGAGGCCTCCTACAAGAGCTCACCTGTACAGTTCTTCTTTTCTCTTGCGTTCCAGATCATCTTGCATGTGATTAGCCTTCTGCCTCTCCACTTCCATCATCCGGGCTAACCTCATCTCCTCTTCGTTCAGCTCCTTCTCAATCTGCTTCTTCTCCAGGATCTGAGCATCACGGATGGCATGGCACTTGGCTTCCAGGATGATCTGCCAGGAGACGGGGGGGGGGGGGGGAGAGGTCTTTTCATTAACCCTGTGCTATCAAAGCACTCCATGCCAGCTCCTCATGGGCCACTGCAGGCAATTCAGTGGGATCTTACAAGGGACAGAGTTGGGAATCTCTTAATGATTCACTTCCAACCGAGGAGCAGAAACGCACATCTCCAACCCTGCTGTGAATATAAAATAGTACTAGAAGCACATCGCTTTAAAAAATGCTCTGACGCTTTCAAAACACTGTATGAAATGGGGTTCCCATTTCCCATGTTGTTAGTTTTCTAGAATAATTTTTTCCATTGCCATCTCTGGTCTTCTGATTTTCAGTGTTTTGTCAGACACCTTCACAGCATCCTTCATCACAGATGCTCAAGTCTCCTCCCCATATTTCTTTCTCCTGGTGAATGCCAGTGGCCGGCTACTGGAACGGGGAGAAGGAATACCTTGAGGAATGGGAGGAAGAGCCGCTCCCAAGACAATGGTCAGATAAAAGAAACCTGAGTCCTGGGGTGGCGCATTCAGACTTGCAAGATTGATGTCAGCCCTTTGAGGTAGACCCGACTAGGCTAGTACTACTTTTATTATAAGGTTACAGTGACAGAATCTTGCATGTCTGAATGTGCTTCCCCCGCCTTCCTTTATCTTCACGAGAACAAGGGAGGGTCTTGTCTGAGGCGCTTTTTCAGGTTACGGTTCTGGCCCAGACTCAGGTTTCTTTTATCTGACCATTGTCTTGGTTGAGGCTCTTCCTCCTGTTCCTCAAGGCGATTCCTTCTGCCCATCACAGTTATTGAACTGAACATCTCGAGGAAGACAAAGAGATAGGATGGATGAAAAAGAGCCAGCAAAAGTACTGAAAAGAAAAAGGTCCATCATGGAGTATTAACGAGTCCCTGGATCCATTTTAGGAGAAGGCTGGATTAGACAGGCCTAATACATTTCTTATTTGGATGGAGGGGAGTCTCCTAGCCCTAATATTTACATATCCTCCAAAGTTCCTGCTTTGAAGGGAAACCATAAGCCAGCCTGAGTATTGTTTTGGTTTTCACTAGCCTGTCTTTTTAATGGACCTGACATGGGAGAAAGTTAGTCTGCAGCTAACTGGGGCAGGCAGGCCTGTAAGAAACTAAGAACAGCAAAATCTATCTTCAAGCAGCTCAACTAGCAGAGGAAAAATGCCATTTGCTTTCAGGACGACTTGGTCCCCGTATGCCAGCCAGGGACCCTCGCCTAGGTGGGCCTCCTGATCACCTGTGGCGAACCAGCAAGTTGGTCAATCTGAGGCTGGCATCTAAAGTTCCCGCTCTTCGCTCCTTCAGCCTGATCCCCACCTCGCTGAGTGACTTGATCTCGTCTTCCTGCTCCATGCGGAGGTTGGTCGCCCGTTCCAAGAGGTACTGCGCTCTCTCCTTGGCCTCCTCTTCCAGGTCGTTTAGCTTCTCGTTCTTCTTCCGAAGGATCTCCTTAAGCTTCATGGATTTCTTGCGCTCGTTCACGGCGACCTGGAGGAGAAGACGAGAAAGCCAGCGGGGCATCTTCCCGCCACTCAGTTGGCGACGCGGCCTAGACCCGTACCAGGAAACGCCTCCAACTTCCTTCTTGGAAAACAGACGTGCCAAATTTTAATTAATTAATGGGGGTGTGTATTTTTTAACGGCTTGTGGGTTTTACTTGCACTGTGAGCCGTCCAGAATCACCTGCTGGGGGAGATGGGCGGCGTACAAATTTAATAAATAAATAAAAAATAAATAAACTCCTTCTAGCCGGCATCTGAATCAAGGAAACCAATAACAAACTCAGAATGAGAGCAGGAGGCAGCATAAGATGATGCACTAAAATTGATTTTTTAAAAAAAGATTGGGAAAGTAATGACGTTTCTTCATCCACCAGCACTTATCTTATCTTGGAAGACAAAACCCACTCAAAAGAGGGGCTTTGAGCCAACATGCAGGCCTGCACTGGAAGATAACCAAGCACCACTCAGGGAAAAGGGTGCTTGGATTATATTTTGTTGCTTTTGAACTTACCTGGTCACCTGTGGCGAGCTGAGGGCTGCCTCCAGGCGAGTAGTTGGAGAATTTAAAACAAGTTGGCCATCCTTCCGTTGATGTGACCAACCCAGTTTGGCAGTTACATTAGCTACTGAGGAACTGCAGACCTGCCCACTGACATCCACCTGCCAGGGACTTCTAGAGTCAAAGGTGCCTCAATTTAGATGGGATGTACTTGAAGATTATTCAGAAACTTCAGCCAATGCAAAATACTATTCATCTGTTAAACTAGGTTATTGATGGAGAGTCTCTGGCAGGAGAGTGTGATTTAGTTTATTTTAATCACTGCAGTGTATGAGTTTTAAAAAAAAGATAATTACCACTCTATTTCTTTTTTGCTGCTGTTGACATTGTTCGTGCACTACTTCACTATATAATAAACAAATATGAACCCTAAAGTGAGTGATGATTTAGCATGTAGGAATGTGATGGAGAGGAACACCGGCCTTCTCAGGAATAACCTGCAAATTAGCTTCCGGACAGCTCAGGGTTATAAAAGGGTAAAACTGAAAGGCCAAAACAAGCTTTGTTTCTTGCCTAAAGGTTTCTTTCCAAAAAGTCCAAAGGAACAGGGGCGTGTGAGGTAGAGGGAAGGCCAGGAAACCCTGTGTGTTTGGAGCCACTAAACAGCTCAGAGTGACTGAATCCAGATTACTCCCAAAACTGGCAACCCTCTCCATCGATGCCCCCTTTGAAGAGGCATTGCCATCTCGGTGGGACCACGGTCACTACAATCTTTCTTGGTGAACCACAGTCCATTGAAAGGACTGAAGCTTTGAGGAGCAGGTGACATCTCCTGTGTGAAAGGGGTTACCTTTGAGAGACAGGCAAAAATACCCCTTCAGTCTTGCATCTTTGGTGGAGGTAGTCATTAAGAGAAAGTCCACCTCAACCTGGAACTCTCTGCAGCAAGGATGTGTTTAGTTATCCACTGATTCATGAGGTTTGTAGAGAGATCTAGGGGCAATCCTGCTCTTGACTTAACTATCCCCCCTCACTAACTTGTTTTGAGGGTAAAATCAGGTCAGGGAGATCAGTTGGTGGGGATCAAGATCAGCACTATGGCTGGCAGGGTTTGGATCGCAACCTTGTACCCAACATCTGGCAACTGCGGACCCTCCACCGCAGACTTAAAGGGGCGTGAGGGCCATCTACCGGAATCACTGCAAGAAGGAAGAGAGAGCAGACGTACTATGGTGGCTTCTCGTTCTGCCCGGATGGCTGCCAGTCGAGCCTCACGCTCCTCTTTAGTCAGGACCCGAGAGGAATCCTTGATGCGCTGAAAATCCTCAGGGCTGATGATCAGGGATTCTCCTGAGGGGTCCACCGTGGGGACGCTGGGAGGAGAAGAAAAAGAGGACAATCAGACAGCACCGCCCCTCGCAGAGACAAAACCTGCCCAAAGTTTTCTCTGGCGTGGATCCTCTCACTAAACATCCACCTCCCAGCATCGCTCACCCATGGCTGGTCCAGGTGGAGCAGTTGGGAATATAATTCACCTGGTTGAGAAGGTGCTTTGTTCAAAGGTTCCTTTAACCATATGAGAAAACGGAGCTGGGATCTCAGAACTGGCTGCCACTTCCACCGTGTCTCTGGGCCAGCTTCTCTCCTCACGGACGTTATGCGGTTAAATAACAGCCAAATCAAAGTTCTAGCTTGACCTCATGCTAATATACCCACAGTGATCCCACGTTTGTGGCCTGTACCCTCCCAGATACCTCCTAGAGGGAATTGTAGAAAGGAGGGATAAAGCAAGGGTGGGAAGTGGGGTGAAGGACCACTGTGGACTTACACCAGGTCCCGAATGAGGTCTCGAGTAATGATGCGGATCGTCTCGGGCTTGTGGCCCCATCCGAGAGGCTTCCCCCTCACTGATGTAAGGTCGTGAAGAACCACAACGGGGCTGCCGGTGCGGGGCAGTTTAATGTTCTACGAGGAAGGTGAGATGCGCTCAGAACGGCTTCAAAAATCCCAGGGAGGGATTAAAAATGTGTTTAGTAACCAGTAGCCATGTCATTCACTTTCTTTCCTTCTTAGGTGTCCAGCCCGGCACACACCTCTCCCTCTAGGAGGGAGAGAGCGAACGATAACAGGGCGCGTAGAAAGAGCGTGGCGGAGTGGGCCCACGTAGGAGAAGCCAGAGGATGGATTAGGAATGTTATCCCAATGAGGGAACACATGTGCTCAGAGACAGCTTCACCCAGTTGGAAAGGCATATTACTTGAGGGACCTCCTACCTCCCATAGCATCTGCCTGACCGATTCGATCCTGCAGGGTTGGCACGCTCTGGATTCCTTTGATTAAGCAATGTCATCTTCTGGGACCCCAGAAGCGCACCTTCTCTGCGGCAGCCCCCACCCTCTGGAACGAGGTTCGCCCAAGATCTGGATGGGCCCACTCTGCTGTCGTTCAGGAGAGCAGTGAAGACTAGGCTCTTCAGCCAGGCCTTCGGCAAGGGAGAGGAGGACTCCTCGCTTCATCATGCTAGCCAACTTTTATCTTCATTTTTTATTGATTTCATAGTAATTGCTTGGTTTGATTGTGGTGAGTCACCCAGGGTTGTTGAGAGTCGGGCAGCGTACAAGTTTAATAAATTATAATTATTATAATTAATTATAATTAATTGTAATTATTATTCCTGCCCAGCTCTCTGGATGGTGGGAGGTGGAGTCCACCTCACCTCTGGCGTTCCTGGGCTGGCATCACTAGGCACCTAGGTGGAGACTGGCCACCGCTCTTTCAGTTTTCTAAGAGTGCTGCTTGTGAAGACTGAGCAGAGAGTCTTTTGCAGGGAACCCAAGGCTGGAAGTGGCCGGTGGGCCATGAAAGACACCAGACTGCTGTCCTCTGCTTAATACTTAGAAAAAGTTAACAACTCTTTTGCAGGAACTGGACCAAACCAGCCATATAACCCTGCTGGGATGGCATTAGGGGCATGGCAGATAGGTGGGCACAGTCACAGAGTCATAAAATTGTACGGTTGGAAGGGACCTCAGAGGTCTTCTAGTCTAACCCTCTGCCAAAATCGTCAGACCACCCCAGACAAATAGCTGTGTAGCCTTTGCTGGAAGACCTTCACTGATGCATCCCCCTCCCCCTGCCAGAAGACTAGTTGCCCCATTGCCTAAGACAGTGTTGTCCAAACTTGGCCACTTTAAGATGAGTGGACTTCAACTCCCAGAATTCTGGGAGTTGAAGTCCACTCATCTTAAAGTGGCCAGGTTGGGACAACACTGGCCTAAGAGCTCTCATGGTCAGGAAACTTAAGGCATGCAGGCCGATGAATGCATGTTGCCCAAGGACTCCCCAAAGACAGATCCAACTCTAGAGGCAGAGAGAAGCGAGTCAAGAGGGGAGTTTTAAAAGAAATGTGCGCATGCACACACCCTTTGACAAGAAAAATCAGGTTCCAGCAATCTTCTTGCCCTCACCTTGGCAACTCCAAAGAGGCTCTCATCCACTTCTGAACTAGCCGCCTTGGTCCGGTAACGGGTACGAGAATGAGACCGGGACCGGGCTGAGGAGGCATTGGACGAGCCACCCAGCGAACAGACACTGTCTGGCTGTGGGGAAGGGAGAATGAATGGTGAATACAAAGGCATGCATTGATGTCAGAGATGCATGAATCTGATGTTCAGTGAGCTTTCCCGGATTCATAAGCCTTCTTGCTCCAGAAAAGCCAGGATGGCTAATATACTTTGGAGGGTATATATATTAGAGTTACAAACAACCCCTGGGAAAGAGAATAAAATGGCAACTGATTCATTTATAATTTCCCCTTTTGGGGACTCGAGCCAGAAAAAAGTTCCCGAATTGTTTGGATTCCTCTGAAAAGAATCACTTTTGCTAGACTCAGAGGTGATGTGATTAAGGGAGCCAAACACAGATACACATGCTCAAACTGGGTTCCCACA
The DNA here is from genome assembly GCF_059951505.1 of Python bivittatus. Taxonomy (NCBI): domain Eukaryota; kingdom Metazoa; phylum Chordata; class Lepidosauria; order Squamata; family Pythonidae; genus Python; species Python bivittatus. The sequence goes on along the minus strand of NW_028277047.1, from coordinate 5,372,880 downwards.
TTCAAGCCCTAAACTCAGAGTAACCAAACGCAATAGCATCATGGTTCATGGGGCAGGTTCTGCTCAGAAAGATAAACCATATTGCGGTTTAATGTGACATCCGGTTTACAGAACATGTTAAGACAATGGCTCGGTTCCCAGAAGCACCAATCCGTGACCTTCTCAGCCAAGATTTGCAGGGAGTGCAAACCCAGTTCCAAAACCACCATCGCCTGCATTTCCTCAAGGCAGGTCGGCGAAAGGGGCAACAGCTGTATTCGCACAACCTGCAAAACCTGGTCAGAGGGGCCTTTGGCGAAGTGTTTTGTAAACTCACTTCTAAAAAATATTACTTTTGTTTTTATTTGCAAAACAAAACAGAACAGAACCAAGACATGAAAAAGGAGCAAGGGAGAATTAAAAAAAAATGAGAAAGCAAGAGAATAGCAATTATATAGATAAGGGCTTCTCATTCACATGTATTATTATGGTTGGTCGCTCAGGCTATTTGTTGAGCATATGATCCAAAGCATTGGGTGAATCCAGAAAAATCAGGGAATCTTGGATGCAGGCTCAATGGGTTGTGCGAACGTAACCCCTAAATCCTGTATTAACCAAATGGGTTGTTTTTTGGCAAACCAGCTCAGCCCCCAAGAAATCAACCAAGGTTAAACCAGGGTTAACCTTCACTCATTGTAATCTGTTGTGTGAATGCAGCGACCCGGTTTTGGGCTGCTTTGGTTACCCCTGTGGTGCGTGTGTCCAGCTACAAGATATCTGGAAAGCCTTGAAATCACCGAAATCGAAATTATCCGAGAGTCACTGAGGAATTTAAAGCACCCCTCTGCTAACAGCACATTCATTTCTATTCATTGGCTTATTACCCAACGCAAAACGGCTGCTCTGAGGCCAAGAAAGGCCTCAAGCTCGCTTAAAAGAAAAAAAAAAAGGGACTGTAATGATTTGGTACGAAGGGCAGGGGTTCTCTGAGCATGTGCAAAAGGCTTTGGGGCTTCCCTCGCAATGGCCGCCCTAAGACAAGCAGGGATCTAACGGCATCCCGGCGTCAGATGTTAGATGAGCAGACTAGCCCGGCATCTTTGGGACGAAGCGGGGAAAAAAAGCCCCGGCGGGTCTCACCATCTCCGCCTCCGCCGCCGCCGCCGCCCGGCTCCGTGTGTTTACCGGTCGCCATGGCAACGGCGCTCCCGGCGTTGCGCCTCGCCATGGCGACGGCAGCGTCGCGCGGCGGAAGTCAGCCTCGGCGGGCCGGAAGTGACGTGTTCTCCGCTTCCTTGCTGTGGAAGGCCTCTCGCCTCAGCCGCGGCCTCTCGCCGGCCAGCGCGGTGGCGGAGGGCGAAAGCGAGCGAAGCGGCGCTGACTGGCGGCGGTCGCTTCGTTTGCACAAAACCCGCCGGTTTCCGGCTAGGGACGAAATTCGGCCTTAGCGGCACTTCCGTCTCTGACGGCATCGGAGTCTGCGTAGATCTATTCAAGGAAGAGGGAGCCTCGCCTGGCTTGGATACGGAGCTTCCGAGCCGCGTGTGTGTTGTTTGTGTTCAAGGCAATTGAGAGCCTCCGTGAGTGTGTACATAGCGCCTCTGTGTGTTCTCTACACATATGCGTGCATAAATCATACATGTGGGAGTGTGATGATCATATGGATATGAATAGCATTTCTATTATTTCTGTATTGTGTATATATTTTACTTAAAATATTAATGACATTAAAATCTAGATGATGCTTCGCCGTCTTGCTGCTTTACCTGAATGAGCCCATTTTCTTTCATTTAATATATTAAATATATATATATATATATTAATTTTATTTAATATATATATTATATATAAACATATATATATAATATAATATATAATTCTAATTATATATATAATAAAAATATAATATATAAACATATATATATAATATAATATATAATTCTAATTATATATATAATAAAATATATATTATATATAAACATATATATATAATATAATATATAATTCTAATTATATATATAATAAAATATATATTATATATAAACATATATATATAATATATATTATATATAAACATATATATATAATATAATATATAATTCTAATTATATATGTAATAAATATATATATATATATATACATATATATATAGTAAGATATATATTATATATAAATATATCTAATTATATATATATATATATATATATATATATATATGTAATTAGAATTTGTCAACACAGTAAAAATATACAAAACAGAACAAAAAAGACAGGAAGTAAGAAAAAGAGAGAAAGGGAATGAAAAGAAAACATATATTATGCCTTCTGCTCTTCTTTCTATCAAGTAATTATCATCTTACTCTTTTCCCCATCCTCTTTGTCCCTTTTTAATCCCCAGATCATCATTTAATCATCAGTTCTTTCCACAGAAAGTCCATATAAGTTTTCCAGTCTTTCAAAAAGATCTTTTTTACTGGTCAGTGAACAAACCCATTTTCATGGGTTCGCATAATATATTGAATCATGCATTCATTGGCACCACAAACTAAGCCACCAAGCAATCCAAGATGAACATTAACCAAGCTGAGTGTGCATTTTAACCTGTCTTGGTTAAATTTACAGATTTTAAAAATCAGACTTTCTGTCCAGGTGACTATTTGGCAAACTGTCATGTAACCATTTTAATAACACGATGTGAACAAAATGTAACTGGGATCTTAAATAGTACCGTATGTCTCTGCCACTTTGGGCGTATTGCAGAACCCTTTTCCTTCAACAGAAGAACAGCTGTATGTAGCAGAAAATAGAGTCTCTGAATCTGATACTGGGGACAAACTAAAGAACGTCCTATGGACAGTCATTTTAATTAGCCATGGTGGTGGAGAGTCCTTTCAGAATTAAGCATTATGCACACCTTTAGTGCATGGGCTGAGAGCACTCAAAAGTGTATTCAGTCTCCTACCAGAAAAAGATTTCTTTAGAAGCTATTGTAAGAGGGTGAAAGTTAAATATCTTGTGTGTGAATGCAGCCTGTGCATTATTCTGTTTCCTCACTGCTTTCCTGAATTAATATCAGCCTTTCACAACTGGTGTTCCGAGAGAAATTGTGATTGAAAAAAATAAAAAAAATTAAATTTTGTGCACTAGCGCTTCCAGTGGCGGGAATTTTCTACTGCAACTCAGCCCCCAGCCTGCCACTTTGCTGTCGTTATAAACACTGTAAAATATGGATTGTGTAGGTTAGAAGTGAATTATATTGTGAAGTGTTTAGTCTCAGTTAGTTATTTATTATGCCATTCTGCTCTATCTTTTATGAGCATTTGTATTTTACAGATGTGTTTGATGGTCCAATTTGGCGATGTTTGAAAGGGGTGGTGAGATGGAAGAGAAGGATTTTAGTTCTAGGCCTGTGGACAATAGTGATAATGCTAGTGATGAAGAATTACAAGCAAGTGATTTAGTAGCAGAACGTACTGCCTATAAAAAGAAAAGTCACACAGTGTAGAGCAGTGTTTCTCAACCTTGGCAACTTTAAGATGTGTGGACCCACTCCCAGAATTCCCCAGCCAGCCATGCTGGCTGGGGAATTCTGGGAGTTGAAGTCCACACATCTTAAAGTTGCCAAGGTTGAGAAACAATGATGTAGAGAATAAGGGAGGTGACCTTGATGGAAATATGCAAGAACCATTATCCAAGCAAAGGGGACTGAAATGTTTTTTAAGCCCTGAGAAAGGAGATACTCTTTGGAAGTGGCTCAAAGGCCTTCTTGATTATGGGTGGAGGGAGGAATACCATAATCAGGCTTGCAAGATTCTGTTATTATAGAATCTTATCTCAATAAAGTGTACTTCTGGTCTTCCTGTAGAGTTGACTTCCTGGTCTGATCTACCTAGTGGGGCTGGCACACAGCTGATCAGAAGCTAATAATGCCAGTGTGTAAAGTTATAGCGCGTAAAACGCTAGGACAAGATGAAGTGTGAGAAATCGAAAAGGTTCCGCTGTCCAACCGTACGATAACATGACGATGAGATCCCCATGGTGCTGAAGAGGTTTTGTGTGAAGAACTGAAAAACAGCAGCTTCTCTATCCAGGTTGATGAGTCGACCAATTCACAAATGAATGTCATGCTGTAGCATTTGTAGGATTGATAAATGACGGTGAAATTCAGGGAAGTTTTTTCTGCTGCAAAAAGCAAGATCCGTTTAATGTTTTGTTTTCGTGCCTGGAAATAAAAGGCCTGTTTTGGAGGAACTGTGTTGGTATCTGTACTGATGATGCCCCATCAGGGTTTGGCTCCATGAGAGGTTTTCCACTCTTGTAAAAAAAAAATAAAAATCCTGAAGTTCTCACAATACACTGCTTTCTTCACAGAGAGGTGCTAGTGTCAAAACTCTAGGAGAGGAAGTGGGGAAAAAAAAAATCTTCTGGACGATGCTACAAAAACAGTTAACTTTATTAAAGAAAGGCCAGTTTGCTTGAGAACGTTTTAAAAAAATACGGTGTGAAAACCTGGTGTAAGAGATGAAGATGCCCCAAGAAATTGGGGGGGGGGGTTCTGGAGAAATTTAGTACTAATAAAAAAAATTCAGACCTAGCCCAACAGATGATGCAATTTAGTTAAAGCAGCACGGAATAGATAAGTAAGCAGTTCCTCTGCTTATGCGGGCGCCAAGTGTATTTTGGGCACATCGCACTGTGATACGGCTGCTATTGACAAACTTTATAGTGGGTTGCTATGGAAATACCACTATTATGATAAACATAGGCAAAGATAAACTTTGGGGGGATTTTCCACTTGCTTAGAAATGTCCAAGTGTGGATTAGCCAATGCAACTGCCCCTTTGACGTGCCTTGTGTGAAATTAACTACATAAACTTGCTTGTAAGTGTATTCGGGGCCTTTCACCTGGGAAGAGGTCGTTGCGTGTGTGATTTTTAATACAGTTTTGGAGACCTGAAATCCATGTCCTGATGATGTAGAGCAATGTTTCTCAACCTTGGCACCTTTAAGATGTGTGGACTTCAACTCCCAGGATTCCCCAGCCAGCATGTGCTGGCTGGGGAATCCTGGGAGTTGGAGTCCACACATCTTAAAGGTGCCAAGGTTGAGAAACATTGAAGTAGAGGAATGGGCCTGATCCTCGCCACCCAGGAGGCAAACAGGGCTGGGGGTTTTCTCAGAGTATTTCTCCAGCACAGGAGAAAGAACGCAAATCTCCTGCTAGCTACAGAAATCCGATGGCTTAGCGGAAGGAGAGTTCTCAACAGGCTGTTTGAGCTGGAAGGGGAATTACAGGAGTGCTTCCAAGACAATCGTAGGCCAGATTTTGGAGAGTGCTTTGAAGACGAAGAACCGCTGCAGAAACTAGCTTCCTTAGCAAACATCTTTTTAACCCCACGGACTAGTGGAACCAGTCTATGCAGAAAATGCTTTGACTTCAAGTGACGAGAGTCATGGCTTGAAAAGGAAGCCAACAGTTTGGCAAAAGCATGTTTCAAGAAGGAAATCTTGAAATGGTTCCATAGCCGTTTGGGCTTGAGAGTGAGGAAGGATATCAGCAATAGGAAATAAGGGGAAAGGATTCCTCACTAGCCTCTTGTAGAGTAGAAATTTGTGATAAGACTTTTAGGCCTACTTGGGTAAGGTTAAAACAATCAAGTAGGGTGTGTTTTTTTTAAAAGGAAACATTGAAGTTTCCTCTACTAACACCTGGATTAGAGTTGATATTCTTTGTGGGGGAGCGGGAAGCAACCCCCCCCCCCCAAAAATAGGCCATAATAAACAGGTCCACATAAAAAGATCATTCTCTGCTCCAAAGGGAGTTGACAATTAGTCTTGGACTACTGTATCTACAATTTACCGATCATGCTAATGTACCATGAGCTGTAGAAATAATAATTTTTGAGCATGGGGTTCCCTGAAAACTAAAAATTATTTCAGGGGTTCCTCCAAGATGGGGTTGATCTAGAAAGTTCCTGGGTTTCTCTGACCTGCAAAAGGAGAGACTGAAGATTTTGTGGGCTGCTGTGGAACAGAGCCAGGGAAAATTCTGGTTTTCCCCGTCTCAAATAGAAGAAGTTGTAACGAGAAATGAAATAACTGCTCCTTGGCAACCCCCTGAGAATGTGATGGTTTAACATTAAAAACAATATTTCTTGGTCTTGTTTGGAGTTTTTGGTGGGCCCTGCTATTTTTAAGCCCGCCTCCCATGAAATCAAGCTGATAAAACTTTTTTTTCACTGATAGACATTGGGGTAATTGAAGAAAAAGGGGACGGAAATCTGTGAAGAGCTGTGGAGTTGAACTTCACCTGTAGCTTTGTTCTGTTCTGTCGTTTCTCCTTTCTCTTCCTCTCTGTGTCTATATCTTTCTTTGTTCTCTCTTTTCTATCCCTTCTTCCTTTATCTCCCTTCTATTCTCTCCTTGACTTGTAAGATTTGATTGGGATGAGGTAAGGGGCATGGAAGAGAAAGAAAGACAGATTTATTTAATTAAATTTATATCCTGCCACCCAACTCCCAACGACTCTGGGTGGTTAGCACTGGTTACTTGAATTTCGTCAGTCGGAAAAGGTGCTGCCAGGCTCCTCCTGATTTTTGGCAACCCTACACTAACATGGTTCTCCTCCCACAAAGCAGGTGAAGGAAAAATGCTGGGTGCTTACAATGGAGGAAGAGGGCAGGACGAGGGGAGAGGGTTGGTTCTGGTCTCCTCCTTGATTGTATCCTGCGGTTCTTCTACCTCATCAGGTACATGAAGGGTGGACTGAAAGGTGGAGGGAACAACAAGGCACCAAAAGAAGGCTTGGGGAGGAAAATAACTTCCATGGAAACCAGGAGGATTCGGTTTTCCTGGGTGGAATTGGACTGAAGGTGTGTCTATAACAGTGATTCTCAACCTTGGGAACTTTAAGATGTGTGGACTTCAGCTCTCAGAATTCCCCAGCCAGCCACGTTGGGAGTTGAAGTCCACACATCTTAAAGATCCCAAGGTTGAGAAACACTAGTCTATAATCTGAAGATTGAACAAGATCTTGCTTTTCTAACGTCTTTTAACGCCCAGGTCCAGATGGTTGATGTTGTCCTATTTCCTGTAATTTCTTTATGAGAGACCCAAATACAGCTTATGCAATGGGCTTCCTTGGCCAGGTGTGGTGGACTTAGCACATCCTCCCCAACACTGGCTTCCTGCCCTAGATGTCCCCCCCCCCCCCCATTTTCAGTCCACCTCCCATCATCTCAAGCTAACCTTGTTTTATGATGGCAAGAATTTTAAAGCTGCTTACTGCTAAGGAATTTATCCTGGCATTCAGGCTACAAAAGCTCTGGCTGGAATAAATATTTTGGTACTGACTCCTTATTAATAACTCCTTAGTTTACATCAGAAAGGTCCAATTTTTGGCCATGAGGTGGCACCACAATTCATTTGCTCCCTCCCCTTGCAAGAAACAGCAGCTTAGCGGGTTGGTTTTTTTGTTTTAAAGTGGAGAAACATTTCGATCGTCATTTTCTAATTTAAGACAATGCCACCTCCTCCTTCTCTTGCACCCCCCTGCCAGCCAAGGATTTTTTTTTCCTAAGATCCTCCAGCTCCTTTATCCTGCAGGGAGCCCACTAATCTTTTCTGGTGTGTCTAATGCAAGGCAGCTTGGAATGCGTGAAACAGCTGCAGGAGAGGGCATTTTTGGGGCAGCTGCGTCGGGGCCCATCCCCACCGAATTGGTTGAGCCCCTTCACTGAAGCGGAAGTTCTTCTATCAAGATCTCCTAGTTACGGATGAAATGTTGTTTGTGTATGGCAGTTATCTCAGTTCCGGGAAGCGTGAACGTGTTGGGGTAGGATCCGTTCGTCTGGTACTTTCCCAAGCCCATCTCATTGTAATTTGGTCTGATCTCTATTGTTATTTTGCACCCAGTTTCAGTTTCGAACCAGATGAGGGTTGAGGTGGTTCGAAACTTAGCAGCTCAAATATCAGTTTGGTCTGAGCCCCCTCTCAGCCCAAACTGGGCTATGTTTTAGGGGCAGTCGGGCCACCTGAGAACCGGAGCCAGTGGAAGAATCATTGCAGTTACAGGAACACTGTCCCCAAACCTGCCTTGCCATTTCTCAACAGTTTTCGTCCTTTGCAAAAGAGTCTTCAGTTTTTCTGCCTTATGCTTAGGAACTGGAGACTTTCTCCTGGATTGGCATTCAAATGGTGGCATTTTCTGAATTGTCATTCTTGGCAGAGGTGGCATATCCTGGTGGAAGTGTTTTTGTGTGGCACCTCTGCAGCCTCCCATTCACAACGCCTGTGTTTCCACAACTTGCTCAACCAGATCAGTTCGGGCCTAAGTAGCTCCTGAGTACAAATAGCATTGACCTTGGTTTGTTCCTTTGTGACGTGTTGGCTTGTTGATGGCCCAGTATATGGTGCAAACGTAGGAAATGCCTTAATTCAGTAACCAGGTAAAAATGTGTCAAGCACACTCAATAATTAAGAGTGAGATTCACTTTCACACTAGAAATAAAGCTCTAATATTATGAGGTAGTTTATCGTGGGCTTCTTGGAAGCCAGCCTTGACCACTGAAAACAACCTTCCACCGTATGGGAGAGGCTTGGCAGGCAGGCAAGGTATGTTACGGGTCCCTCTGTTAAGGATGCCCATCCAGTGGGACCAAGAAGAAGGGCTTTCTCCGTGGTGGCTCCCTCCCTGTGGAACATCATCCCTGCAGAGATAAGACTGGCCCCCACCTTGGTGCTCTTCCGCAAGGCCCTGAAGACGTGGTTGTCCCAGGTCGATCCGGAGCCCATCAGGTGGTTTATTTGAATGTATTGTTGTCGCCAGGGGGTGGGGGGGTTGGAGTGGGTTTTATTTTGGGATTTTTATTCTTGTAAGCTGCCCGGCGTCACCAAGAGTGCGTTGGGTGGCCATATAATTTGTACGTACGTACGTATGTACGTACGAATGAATGAATGAATGAATGAATGTTCTGCCTCCCTGCCAAGGCTCTCCCAAATCAACTCCAATGTTTGGCGGACCCATCTCTGCAGGTTTCTCTGGAGTGTTCGTTTGGATTTCCAAATAGCCTTTGGCCCGGCTTACCCCTTTCTGCATTCTGGCCACCCCTCTGTGCACCCAGCAAAGTTCCCGTCCCGCTTGTTGGACTAATTTAGGCATTTTGGCCTGGCATTCGCTTCCACCCCTGCCTTCAGTAAGACCTGTTCCCGAAGCAGCTGTGAGAATGGTCAGCAACCCTCGCATATAGCCATGACTCCGTTCGGTGCAATGCGCGGCGGGGAGATTATAAAACCATCGTAGCCTGACCTGGGAAGTCTGCCTGCTACATTCCACACAGCTTCTCAGAGCAGTTAGTCACAGCCGCCGTGTTTCCCAGAAGCTGGAGAAGTCATTTCTGGCACGTCCCATCTCCCAAAGATGCTGGCTCATAGGAAGGGGGTGTAAATGCTATACTGTTATTAGTGGAATATTAATATTGGTTTTGCTGTGCTGGATTCGGTTTGGGAACAGGTGCACGAGAGTGCGAGGGACCATGTGCAGAGGGCTGCTGAATGGTAAATATATACCGATGTGAGCAGGAAGGAAGAACGGCCTAAATCAGAGGAGACAGATATAAAGCAAGATTACCCCTCCCCTCACACACACAGACACTTTTCTTTATTAAATGAACAAGGAACGTGGGTTAATTCATTCTTTTTCCTACCCAGTGGAAAAACTGCAAATAAGGGGAAATGGCTTCCGAGCAGATTTTTCTTTTAATCTCTCCGCTTATTTGCCAGCCACTGCCTCTTTCGCAGCTGCCTGGGATGACAAGCCACGTCCGGCTTAATAACCTGCTCGGGCAGTTGGAAGCTCAGCTCCGGGTTCTTTCTTTCTTTTTTGGCTGCTCAAGTCAAGGAGCGCGTTTGGCATCCGTACAAGTCAATGGGCAAAAAGCTCGGGGAGCGTTCAAGGGCAGGAATTCAGGTGCCGGCTGAAAACAGCGCCTGATTCCAGGCCCAGCGTTGCAGAACCAGGGCCAGCTTCTCTCTCTTTTCGAGGCACGGCTGCCCTCCGGAACTTCTGCCCACTTCGGGAAGTGGCGGGCACGATGTGGCATTACAGCGGGGGGGGCCCAGTTTGCACTCTTTTCTCTAGCAACGCTCCCAGCTTCTGCTTAGCAAATTCAAAGGGGGCCCAAGCTTGCTTAGAACTGAGAAACTGAGAACTTTTGAACTGTCGGAGGCCACCGCGGAAAAGACAACTGGTGCTTTCTTAAGCATCTGGATTAGTGCCCAGCTATCCTGCTTTTTTTCTTCTCTCTCTCACAAACTTAGGGAGGGCCCCTCTCCTCAAACTTAGTTTTCCACTATGTGAATGGCAGGAAGTGACTCAGTAGTTGGCAAGCCTTGCTCCCCGTTCTGGCCTTCTATCTCCGATCCAACATGACTACTCTCTCAGCAAAACCGGCGCTTCCTTCCTGAGGTTAATTAATTCGAGAGTGCGCGCCCGCATGCACCGGGGCTGAAGCACCCGGTGCTTCAGGAGCGAGGAGCCATGTCCTGAATGCCCTTCGTTGTATTCCAGTCCCCGGATTCATTCCAGTAGCTTCGCTACCAGAAGCGGCGATGCTCACAGATGCTACAAGCCCGTCGGAACATTGCTCCAAAGACGTCACCCTTCGGGTTGCCCTTCCTGTCGGTTGTTTCTAGCAGCGGACGAGTAGTTTCCTCCTGCAGTTTGTAGGCCTAAGGGAGGGGAAGCTAGGCTAGACCTTGCCCCGTCCATGTGGGGCCTGCCTGTTGTGGTAGAGCAGTGTTTCTCAACCTTGGCGACTTTAAGACCTGTGGACTTCAACTCCCAGAATTCCCCAGTCCACAGGTCTTAAAGTTGCCAAGGTTGAGAAACTCACCCTGAGTTCCACCCTGAGCTTTCTGGGAGCTGTGTGGCTCTCCTCTCATCTTGAACATGTTTCCCTTATGCATGTTGCAAAGCCAGAAAATCAGAAGCCTTCTTGCTGTTTTTTTAATGTGCCTTTATGCATTTAATAAAACTGAACCAAAAAAAAAAAAAAAGTGAAAGGAGAGGGGGAGAGAAAGAGGAAAAAAAAAAGAGAAAGCAGTGTCACCCAAAAGTTACATAGGTTTCTCCTCTGTGCACATTTGCATTAAATTTAACGGACGGCCATGTTTCTGCTGTAATCGTCCAAACTTAATCTAGATATCCGGAAACAACTCGTTCAGAAGTTGCAAGCGATGTCTGGTCTTTGATCCCTTGAGTAAGGGGTGGGAGACCCCCTTGCTGCCCAGAAAGTTGGTACAGTCATCCATGGCCCCCTTGAAGATGCTTTGCACATCTTCCTAGCCACCCTGTCCCAACTGATTGGCTTTAAACGAGTTTTGAATTAAGAAGCTAAGAATGCTGGGGGTGCCTTGCTTTTAAATACTTAATATATTTAATACTACTTTAAATAGAATCATTTTCCTGTATAGGATCATGTCTTTGGCTATCCAGGATGTGCCTTTAGGACTATCGCAGCAACGAGGGCGTGCACCCCATGTTTAAACAGGGGAAACGTTGATCCAAGTGCAAACGAGGAGGCCTGGCCCAGCCAACACACACACACACAAACACAAATAAAGGCACACCTCTAGGGACAAACATGTCTCAAAAGGTGGACACAGCCCAAGCACCTGGGTGTAACCTTGCACGTAACAGTTTGCTCACAACTTCTTCCCACACGGCCAGCATAATTTCTCCCGCCCTCTGCCGCCTTAAGAATTTTGCAAATAAAAGTATCATTGGGCTGGCGAGAGGATCAAAGCAGCAAAGGTCCATCCGCCCAATTTAATAGCCCTCCCATAGTAGTAATTAGGGTTCGTGGCCAAACGTTTCAGCACCATTGTGCTGAGCGGGACGATGACGCTCCCACATTCCAGAGTAGCCGGCGGAACTCACTGCAACTTGAGACGGGCTTTGTGGGCAGCACACGTGCCTGAGACAGTTGCCCAGAATCCTTTGCAAGGCTTCCCCCCCATCCCCGGACAGAAAGGCCAGACCCCAAACCCAAACGAGCCACAAGGTGTTTGTGAAGCGCCGAGCCCGTTGCAAGAGAAGGTCTGGTTCTCAAGGAGCGAAGGTGGCCAATTAACCTTCACTTCCTGGTTGAGGACAATGGACGTATGAAAACACGGAAAACTGAGACAGCCCTGCACTGAGGACACCCCCCCCCCCTTCCCAGTTACTCCAGTGGGCAGGCTTTCCACACACGTACGCATGCGCAGTGCTTTATACGTTCACTCAGTTGTTGCACGTAAGCTGGCTGCAATTTATGCTCTGGAAGAAAAGGCTGGAAAGTTAAACTTGCAGCTGTGGGCATTCTTAGAAACAGGGCTGTATGGCTATCCCCTTTGGACTTTAGCAGCTGAACTGGGAAAACAGCCTTAATTTTACCTATTTTCTGGGTTCACACAACGCATTGGATTTCAAGTTGCCAAACACGCCGGGTTTGCAGAAGATCTAGCTGCCCCAGAGAAGCAAAGAAAAACAGTTAATCGGAACCAGACTTTGCGTGTTTCGCAAGTTAACAGCCAAAAGGTCTTTAACCCGGTTAAAGCTATATGCGGATACGGCAATTGCAGGCTTGCAACAGGTCAGCAGAGTGCGATGGGGACAAAAGTTCATTGGCAAGGGGAGGCCTTTAGGATTAATGGCTGGAGGGAAGTTTTAATTTGATGGCTCCTCGAACCGACAGGTATTATGTATGGCTAATAAATTTATCATGCAAGTGATTAATTTGGCAACCTGTTCGGGATTCTTGGTCAAAAGCAGGGCTGTTCTGAATCATGCCAGCCATTTGGGGAGCCCACTTGTACAGGGAAAAGCAAGTGTGCCCTGGTTGCTCTTCTTTCAGACATGATTGTAGAGTGAAAGGGAAGACTCTCTCTCTCTTACCTTTTGGCCATTTTCTGAATAAAGGAGGTTAAAAAAAGGCCCACTGGCTTCCTGTGTTGACCTAGGATTTTCCCATCTTGGTTTATCCCTTTAACGAAGTGTCTGTAAAGGCTTCTAAATTCTTCCCTTGGGGGATATGCAAAGCACCCTCAACTGTTTCCCAGGAACTGTCTCCCCCGCCACCCATTCCACCTCTGCCCTGATTTTCTATTAATTGTTTTAATACACCTATTTTAAAGCAGGAAGCTGCTGGGTTGTAAATCAGATTGCTAGACTTCAGCAATGTCTTTCTTGCAAAAGCACCGTGGGGTTGCACAGGGATGGTAATTAGGGATGGTCATCCCATCCTGTGAGACTAGCTTGCCTTTTAATCAGTAGGTGTTCTCCCCACGTGCTCTCAACCCTCCAGACGTGCCCCTGACCGTGTCTATAAATAAACTGGGATTACAGAGACATTCAGCTTTTGCTTGAATCACCATAGTGGGACAGGACTCTCCAGCTGGGGCTGCTGGGAGGGGTAGTCCAGCAGCCCAGGGCAGGCCCCAGGTCCATCTGAGCAGCAGATCCAAAGAGGACGAGGCAGGCCAATAAACAAAAGGATTGAGCAACCTTTATTTCTTATCAATGGCCTTGAGGCAGAATACTTTCCACGCCATTTCAAAGTTCAGGTCATTCATCACGCCTGGCTTTGCCCCAAACAGGCAATGAAGACTCAGCAAAGCTCCAGAAGGCGAGGCTGGGCTGGGCCAAGCTGGGGAGGGGGGCGGAGGGGGGCAGGCAGCACCATGGATCTCGGTACCCCAGGGCAGGTTCCCCAGATGCCTGATTTAAGGATTTTGCCTGGAGAGAAACAGAAGCACGCTAGACCAGGATCAGCTGCGTAGCTCTGTCCCCTCTTCTGTTAACACCACTCCCCTCCCAAAAAAAAAGCTGAGCCCAGGAAGTGGTAGATCGGGATCTTGAAGCACCCAGCTCCCCAATGGTGACTTTCTGGAGAAAGGGGTGAATCACCCGATTTTCCTATCGTTTGAAGGTGGAGTGGGCGTGACTGTGTACATTACCGCCAACAATTCACCCAAAATTAAGACATGCAGTATGACAGCTCAGCATCTAGAGGATCTAGCGGTGCTCTGGGATGAAACATAACAACCTGGTGTAACTTTAGAAACACCCTTTAAAAAAAAAAAGTGGTTATTTTGGTCCAGAAGAGAAATGCAACCCTTGTTTTGGTCCAAAAAAGCTACCTTAAAGTGCAGGCACCAGCCTTTGAAGGTCAGAGGGTAGTTCCTTTTAAAGGCTCCTTTTAAAATATTTGGGGCCACAAGAAACTTTGGGGCAGGGCAGGCAGGATGGGGAAGCACACCCCGTTCTTGGACTCAGCTCGATTAAGAAGTATTGGTCATGAGAGGGGATGGAAGGAGAAAAAATCGAGACTTAGGATCCCTTTGAGAAACGAAGGGTCATGAGATGTTTTGGGGGGGTAGAAAAAAGATACAATTCCAGCTGTGGCATGAAAAGCATGAATGGGAAGATATGACTGAAGAAAACCTAGAGGTTTTTTTTTTATATATATATATATAAAAAAAGACAGACGAAAGGAGCAACAGTCTGGCGAAAGAATGAGAATCCCAAAGTGTTTGATTCTTGGAAGAGAAATTTGGAGAGGTTCTCTGGAAAGGAAGATACTGGAGGCGGCGAGGGAGGAGGCTCAGAGGATCTGACGCGGCATCCCATAGCCCGTCATGCCCGCCTGCGAAGCCCCTCGGTTTGTCCCCATTTGCAGCCCAATGACGTTCTGCCCCTCTTTGAGTTTGTCGTCCGAGAAGGCCCGGCGATTCTCCTGAGACTTCCTGGTGTAAGCAAAGAACGGGAGAGAGGGGCAGTGAGGAAACCGAAACTCCTAGGTTGACATGTGACACTAAAGGGCGGCTTGTCTAGTGACCGTTCACTGAATAAACCCCGGTGGGCAAGGCTGACACCTGAAGGGGCACGAACGCCCAGGCAGACCCCTCCCTCGGTGCCCCAGACTCCGCTTGGTTTTCATTCAAGCCTGACCCTGCTTTGCAACCTCACTTACTTTGGAAACCAGTTGGGGTCTCCAGCGAAGAAGCCATCGTCTTTGGACACTGCCAAGCCCCCCAGGTTCATCAGGGTCCTCTGCACACAGGCCATGTTTTTCCCTGCGGGGTGGAAGGAGTTCAGAAACGGTTTGCCGGCATCCCTTCTAGTCGTCTGCACTTCCAAGCCTAACTTCATTCTCACAACCCCTTGCACCCCGAGGCTGCTCCCGACGGATCCCAAACCTTCTTTCACAATCATGTGCAAACCGAGGTTTGCACAGCTTTCCCTGGGACTGCTGTGTTTTAGGAAACTGCACGGTTTTAACCCTGCCGATTGCTACCAGGAGCAACCGCAAGCGACACACCGCTCCTTCCTCTGCTCTGGGAGACGCATTTGAATGAAACTCTTCGAGCGCCTCGAAGAGAAACCACATAAGCCCCTCTTATTTCTTCATCCACGTCTCCAAGAGCATTCTTGAATTCAGCCCCACCCCCAAAACAGGAGCACCAATCTGTTTGTGGCTAGAAATTTGATTTAAGGGAGTTAACAGAGACCGGCAGGATGCTGGAGTTCTGGATTTGTGGTTGGTTGGTCGCTCAGGACAACCGTCACATTGCTGCTGAATGGGGAGAAACCTGCTTTGCTGAATCCTGCTGCCTTGTTCAACAAATGTTACAAGGCAATCTTGTTAGGTGTTAGGGTTTTCCCTCATTTCTTCGGCCACCTTTCTGCAGAAAAAACGTGCAGGAGGGAGCAGAAATGCCTTTTTTGGGGGGGGGGGGTAGGTTGATCTGGAAGGGCCCTAAAGTCAAAGATTTAAAGACGCTGCTCAACTGTAGCCACAGCTACCTCTTTCAAGGGGCATTCGGTAACAACTGCGTCCCATCTTCCTGCTCTTCCGAAACAGAAATTAAAATTCTGACCCACCTAGATCTAGTGAGGGTTAAAGATAGCCAAATACTGGGCACCATGGATACTGGCCTATACTATCCTAAACTACCCAAATCCACCTTAGCGTTATTGTTTTGCCACGAAACTCTTATTTTACGCCTGCCGATTCTGTTACCAGTTCTCAGATTTCCCGTGAAACAAAAAGAGTATCGATTTAATTTGTAGCCGCCCCTTAAAAAAAAATAAATGCATCTTTCCCCCCATGCGTTGCAACGTAAAAACCAAATAGTTATTGTAGCTTTGAAAACATGCCCTAAAACAAAAATCAAATGCCTTTTAAAAACAAGCCAGCCAACTAGTGGCATTAAAAATAAAGTTTTGGAAAGGTTTCGTGCTACAAAAACGCCTTTGGGTAGAAACCTGGCTTTGTGAAACCGACAAGGCTGAGCAGATAGGCCAGTTTTTCACAGTTACCCCAATAGTCAGGGAAAAAAGGGAAGAATTTGCAAAATGAAGGGGCCCAACTGTAGCCAGAAAGAGGCTTTTGCATAAAGTGTAGTTCCTAGATGTGTGCTCTTCTAGCAATATCAGGGCGGGGGGGAGCGAATTGTAGATCCTCCTGAAATGGGTGTTGGAAGCCCAATTTTTTGTCGTCAGGGGTGCTTTTTGAAAATAACTATTTTTCAGCTCCCGATGGCTGCAGGTGAGCAGGGCGGCAATGCGCCCCTTTTACAAACCATGCACACGAGGGGGGCTTTGAAGAGATGCACTGAGCCTCTTGGAGGGGTTCCGAGCCCAGTTCTGTTTAAAAAGAGGCAGAACGTTCAGCCTCTCCTTGCCCAATGCTGGGTCACAACTTTTTGGGGCGGGAGCTTAAGGGTAGGGTGCCAATGGCCAGTGGGGCTTATGGGCCCAAGCCACTGCTTGCTAGAGGCTCAGATGCTTCCCTCTTGGAAATACCTTCCCATAAATCCACGGTTTGGAATATGTCCGACGCCAGGATGCCGTACTTCTCGGCTGCGCGCAAGAACTGAGAAATCTGTTCCATCTGTTTGAAGGCCATGCTAGAAGACTGGATCTTGGCCACAGGTCCCTGGCCCTTAGGATACAGGCTGTTGATCAGCAGGCAAAGCACCTAATGAGAACAGGATGAAACACACCTTTAGCCTTGTGTCCCTTCCCAATTGCCTTACTCATCTGTTTAAGGGTCAAAACCAAGACGGTGGTAGTCTCCTCGAGCCAAAAATCTTATGCGTAGTGCTCTGGAGTGAAGCAGACTTGAGTCCCCTGCAATAAAGCATTTATTCTCTATTAAATTATCGGTCCAGTGGTGATTTTATGTCCAAATGGCAAGGAACAAGTTGCTAGCCCCTATTAGAAAAGCCTGGATCTAAAAATCTGGTCTGCATTAATACTTCCATAAAGTAGCTTAGCTTTAAAAAAAAAAATCTGTTCATTAAAAAAAAAACCATAAGAGAGTTTCAAACTATTTATATTTGCATCAACATCTGGAGTCTTTGTAGGCCTCTCCCCTTACTTTATATAGCTAATTTAACACGAACTGTCAGAACTTTTAATGCAAATTCTTCATCTTCTTCCCTTTTTGACTTAAAATTTCTCCAACGTGGGCTTCATTAATGTACTTTTTCTGATATAATTTTCACTCTTTCTCCAAACCCACCCACTTTCAACAAAATACCCTCTGAAATAATTTTGGACAGCCAGTTCTGCTTCATCAAATAGAACGAGAGCAGGCATAAGGGGGGGAAAATACGGACACGTTTTCCTATGTGGCACAAATTCCTCACCGTGCCATCTTTCAGCCATTTCTGGAAGTTTTCTTTGCCCGGCTGGGGCTCCCCGATGTCTGGCCCGCACTGGGCCCCAATCCACTGGATGAGGATCTGTTCCAGTTCAGGATCGTACTGTCGGTCGATCTTCTGCTGAACTTCTCGACTGAGTCCATAAGCAGGGCCTCGGTTTGCCATGACGCTAAGGTAGGTGGGTGATGGGTGTCCAAAAACTTGATCAGAGAGAGAGGAAGACAATTTTAGTATTAAACGACTGGATATTCCAGAATTCATCAGGGTCCAGGAGACTCCACCCTTGTGGAATCTCACTGCCCCGCTTTTCCTTTCACGACATCATTTCAAGTTCAGAAGGGGTGAGCAGGGGTGACAAAACCTTTTCTAGGCACCTTGGGAATAGCCTGGTGTGTGCGTGCGTGTGTACACTCAGAAAAGTGGAAGGGTCAAGGAAAGAATTGAGGGATTCCCCAGCAGAAAATGTTTTAAATCTAAAAGGAGCCCACTCGCTCCAGCCACCATCAAATTTACTACGGGCAAACTACAGTCCTTTGCTGTCGAATGTCATCGCATTCTCAGGGGAGGAGGTGAATTGTGGATCCTCAGAGATTATCACGGTCTTATACGATCCCTTTTCTAAGCACCTCCAGGTGTGCAATAAAATACCTGAAGCTTGAAGGCTGCAACTGGCAGAATTTCTTTGCGACGCTTGGGCGACATTTACTATCCCAACCCCCCCGAAGACCATTCCCCCACGTACCGTGAGTTAGCCATTGCATCTGTGCACTCTTTTTTTCGCAAGAAGCATTCATTAAAGCGGGGTGTGTAACAGAGGGCTTTTCATCAAATCTTGCTATTTATTATTTTTTCTATTTATTGGTTTTTCCCCCTAAGCTTTCCCCTGAAAGCACAGGAGTTAGACTCTCTCCAAACACCCTGTGAAAGATGATCCCAGTCATTCCAATGGCTACCGTGGACTCGAACCCAAGTCCCCCCCCCCCGGTCCTAGACTGACAACTAAACACTCCAAGGGGCCCTGAATCCATGCCCCGACTGGCATTTCTGGATTGGCACAGTGGTCCTTCTTATTCAGAGCTGCTCTGCATAGCCTCAGCAAGTATTTGAGAGACAGAAACACCTTTTCCATCCATTTCTAATTACGTAATAGCCCCATTACCCCATCTGCGTCGATCCAGGCAGGACGTAAATCAAAGCACGGCCAAGAAAATAAATAAAACATCGCGCAAACCAAGGCTTGCCCTGGGGCACGTCACTCTTGAGGTTTTGCTGAATGTGGCGGCTGAAGGACGCTGGGTCAAGAAAGGCTGTTTGCACCGGAAGATGCTTTGGGTCTCCAACACCTGTCCTGATGTGCAGTTTAGGAGCTGGAAATCACCCTATGAGAAAAGCTTAGGGCCATCTCCCTGACGTGGTCCAGATTGGCATCAGGAGCTGAGGGGATTAAGGAGAAAGGCTGGGAAAACTTTTTGATCTTACATAGACCTTACTCGGAAGGGTGGCGTGAACCCTCCCATTCGGGCTGAAGCCGGATCCTCTGACTCAGTTCCAGCCCGTGATAAAAGCACCAGCTTTGGACCCAGCTGGAGCTGAACGATGCTGAGATGCTGAGGCTGTCCTTCCCTGGGGAGTCCCTTTTCAAAAGCTGGGATCATTAACATCTGAGTACTGCTTTTGCGAGTAGAGTAGCAGTCGAAGGCTCCAAGCACCCATTTGGCCCCTTAAAATTCACTCCAACCTCTTAATCTTTGCACCTTTTGTTGCTTAATAAGGAGATCTGAGGCTTGGAGATGGGTCTATAGAAGATGGGGTGAAGTATGGAATGAAGATGTATTTGGTAGTATTTTAAGAGACAGTTTGAGTTGTTAAAGTTGTGTATACTTGCTGGGGATGAAGGGGGAAGTTTCTTTTTGGGGGGATTTTTTTTTCTTTTTCTCTGCACTGTAATTTCATGGCTGTCTTATTTGTTCTATATCATCTTTAATCAAATCATTGGAAAAAAAAAGTCACTCCAGCTTCCATACTTGGCAGAAAAGGGTCAAATATCCAGTCCCACCAACTGAGGTTTCTAAGCCCACAAAAGGGAAACCAGTGTTCTTCCTTCCTTCCTACACCCCACATTTTGGGGAGGGGGGAGGGGAATCCATAGGTCCTGGCTGGCTCTAGAATGGGGGAGTCCTCAATTTCACCCCCCAGCATTGTCCATGGGGAGGAATACCTGGTATTGGAGTCCAACACCATCCAAGGACAACCAGCTGTAGGGTAGAATACAGAAAATATCATTTCGATTCCCCAGGAAGCATCCAGGGCATTGTGGGAAATGAAGATGGAGGCTCCCAGACCCTGTTGTGGGGGGGGGGGGATTTGGGATTGCCAAGAAGTCCAAGAAGTATGGAAGAAACTCTGCTTCTCCCTCCCGCCGGCCATGACCTACAGCAGTGTTTCTCAACCTTGGCCGCTTTAAGTTGTGTGGACTTCAATTCCCAGAATTCCCTAGCCAGCATGGCTGGCTGGGGAATTCTTGGAGTTGAAGTCCACACAGCTTAAAGGGGCCAAGGTTGAGAAACACTGCCCTACAGAAATAAGTCCCAGAGAGGAAATCGGCAGTGGAAGGGGGGAAACCACCCAAATGTTTGTGGAAAAGCAGGGCTAAGATACTAAGGAAACGGTGCCCAAAAGGCACCCTAACCTTGGCAGCGCCCACCCATCCAGGAGCAGCGCAACCGAAGCTGCGCGGAAGCAGAAGTCTTCAAAAATCTCTTTCCTGCTCGTAAACCGAATTCCAAGACTTCTCATTCAAGGGACCCGGTTTACAAACCGTTGGAAAAGGAGTTGCTCGGCGGCCTGGCACACCCCAGTTCTCCCTGCCTCCCCTGCAGGACAAAATGAATGCCAAGGCTGGAAGCCAGGGCAGGTCGGATAGGTTACGTCAGCCTTATCCTGGAAGGCGCTAGCCTAGGGTGAGCCAAAGGTGTTCTCAGGTGACCAGAGGGAATAGCTGTTCTCTTCTTTCAGCCCCTCCTTCCTTCCTCGGTCCAATTCTTACATCATGAGCCTTGTGGCTAGAGGCCTTTGTTTCAGCTTAATTTTGCTCTATGTCCAATTCCAAAATGGGGGGGGGGGAGCTGAGAACCAGTTTCTCAAAGGGTAGTAAACAATCTGATTGCAGAGATTCTTTGGCCAACTGTCTTTTTTTGGAGAAATTGTGGGGGGCAGAGAATATTTCCAGTGTTCTTAGACTGGGTGGGTGGGTGCAAAGTCTGAAGTTACCTTGGATTTCCCACCAGACAGCTTCTCGGGGAGCTGCAGACAGAGAGGAGCATCTACACCATCTTCCAGTCCCCAATTCATAAGATCAGGCTGTGGGAATTTCTCCAACATTTCTCCTAGGCTTCCCCATCAACGTGGAGGTGAAGGATTGTGGGAGGGAGGCAGAAGAAAGGGCTAATTTTGCCTTTTAGACCAGTGTTTCTCAACCTCGGTGACCTGAAGATGGGTGGACTTCAATTCCCAGAATTCCCCAGCCAGCTATGAATTCTGGGAGTTGAAGTCCACCCATCTTCAAGTCACCAAGATTGAGAAACATTGCTTTGGACCGGCGTTTCTCAGACTTGGCAACTTTAAGATGTGTTAATTGAGAAAAATGGAAAGAAAAGGATTGCAAAAAAAGGGAAACTTTGAGGAATCACTCCAAGCAAGGCTGATCTTCTAATGCAGGGGGGAAAAAACGGGAAAGATCCATGCTAAAGTTTTGCCTTGCAAGGAAGCGGAAACATTCAAGGGACGGAGAAAGGCAAACTCCCCGGGGCCGAGAGGCACAGTGTCTTTTTATCCAGGTCAATTCCCACAGCCTTTCCAACTTTCCAACCCCCTCTCCCTCCCCAGCGTCTCCAAAGGGGCTGCACCACCGACCACCCGCTGCCCTCCATTGTCCCTTCGCCAGACAACACTACACGTCTTTGTTTCTCTCCCAAAGCCGGGGAGGCCCCCTCTGCGGTTTTGCAAAGAAGGCCCCGGCTGCAAAGTGCCACCTCCTCCAGCTAAGAAAAGCAAGCCTGCCTTGTCCTTTGAACATCATGAAAATACTGCACAGGCTGAGTGCTCAACCCCCCTCCCCAAACTAGGGCAGGGCTGCCCACCAAATTGGCCTGCTGTTGAGTTATCAGCCTTCCCTGACCAAAACAGCGGCGTTTCCAATCCTAGTGCTGAAAAGGGGCACATTCTGCAAGTCTAGATGTATCGGGACTTCCACTCCCAGAATCCCTAGTGCTTGGCTGGCTGAATGGACTACAACTCCCAGAATCCCCTGGGTTTGGCCAGGTGGACCAGGATGGCACTCTCAGGTGACCTAGGAAGGGGAGAAAGAAGGCCAGGAGACACTGGAGGGTTGGGTAATGCAAGTCATAGGAAGCCATGGTTTGCTTAATGGTGGTTTACTGAACAAGCCTTAGTGGGCTGGGTTTGTGCAACATGCTAATTGAAAGCCTCATGTAGAGATTAGCGTGTTATGCGATTCCAGTCCAACTCTCCAACTTAAATGTGCGGAATCACAATTCCCAGAATGAATTAATAATTATTAATTGGTTTTTATTCTTATTTTTATTGTAAACTGCCCAGAGTCGCTCTCTGAAAGAGGTGGGCGACCTCTGTGAAATAGAATATGAAATAGAAATAAGCAAATAAATAAAATTCCCTTGCCTTTTTCCTTCTAATTCTCCTGCATTTGCTTTCGAGGCTGCAAGCCTCTAGTCCATAAGGCTGCTGAGTTAGGCTCTCCTGCGCGGAATCCTTGGCAAATTCTCCAAAGACAGACCCGTTGCTAACTTTATAGATCTGCCCCAGATATTTTGTGGCTAGAAATGGGACAGTTTTCAAGTTTCTCCCCCCCAATGCATGCAGGAGGGCCCAACTCTGTGGGTTCCCCAACGGCAAATGGAAATGCTTCCATTTCACACGGTTGCAATAAGATAAGATGCTGGGGGCATCTCTTTGGCTGGGTTTGGCCAATGTGCTTTAATCAAGTCAGGAAAAAAAACCCTAGCAAGCGCATTCACACAGCACACTGACTTTCCTTGCTGTTCACCTTAGTTTGTTTTTTTCTTGATGTTGGCTTAGCGTGTTGTGTGAACCCAGAAGATGGCTAAGTTCCACTAAGGCGCCATGATGTCCAACGTGGGAGAAAAAAACACGGCACCCTGCGTGTTGTGTGCTGAAGGAACAAGATTGCTTAAAGCAGTTTTCCCATCCTTGGCAACTTGAAGATGGACTTCAGTTCCCAGAATTCCCCAGCCAGCCATGCTGGCTGGGGAATTCTGGGAGTTGAAGTCCATACATCTTAATGTTGGCTTCAAGAAGAGAAACACTGGCTTACAGATTTGACTCCACGATGAGAGGAAAATGCAGATGCAAAGGAAGTTCATGGGGTGGGGTGCAGGGGAAATCGAAGCTGATTCTTAGCTCAGATCAGTTTCCTGGAAGGAGGAGGAGGAGGAGGAGGAGGAAGAAAAAAGAGGGGGCCGACTCTGGCTTGCCAAGCTGCGAGCAGCAATTTGGTCCCAACCTGAGTATCCCTACAGAAAGTCTCTGAGATTCAGCCCCAGGGCCAAAAAACCCCCCCAAAACAAAAAACCCAACAAAAAACAGGAATAAACTCAGAAGCAGAACTTAAACACTTAAACGCGAACAGGAAACACCGGCCTCTGAGAATTCTGAGCAAAGTGGAGGCCGGGGAGGGGAGGATCAGCCAGAGATGGAGCAGAGTGTAAAACAGGATGTGTGTGCGCACCCTGGTAGGTGAGAGATCACAAGCGGTAGCCGCTGCCGAAAACACTAATTCACTGACTTGCTACTGGATCCACCAACTGTTGAGAAACTTAAGCCAAGCCTCCATGTTTAGCAGTGCTTCTCAACCTTGGCAACTTTAAGACCCGTGGACTTCAACTCCCAGAATTCCCCAGCCAGCATAGCTCCCAGCATTTCTGGGAGTTGAAGTCCACGGGTCTTAAAGTTGCCAAGGTTGAGAAACGCTGATTTATACTCACAATATACCTGTCTTCGGCTGTCCTCCTCTACTGTGTTAAACCACAAGTGCTCTGCTCTGATTTGGAATTAGCCCACGGCCTGTGGTTTAATAAAAACCAGATCTATGGGCTTAGCAGGGTGCAAACCAGACCACAGCTTGTTGAACAAACCTTGATTTTGCATAAAGCGATAACAGGCCTCTTTCTCCCAGGCAGAGAAACCAACCACATTATGGCTGTGATGCAAACTTGACTTCCCAGCTATAGCTGGTCCCTGGGCATCGGTCTGAAGCCTGGAAATGACCTGTTGTTTGGCTTCTGCGTTGGAACAGCCGTGATCTATCTATCTATCTATCTATCTATCTATCTATCTATCTATCTATCTATCTATCTATCTATCTATCTATCTATCTATCTATCTCTCTCTCTCTCTCTCTCTCTCTTTCTCTCTCTCTTTTTCTTTCATTTTTTTCATTTCTTTCATTTGCATCCCTGCAAATCTTTACTGGGCAGCTCAAAGCGGGGAAGATCAGAAGCCAGGAAAATGTCTTTGTCTTCCCAGCCCCTGCATTTTGGAGACTGACAATTTAGGCGTGGCGAGAGGGTTTAACTGCTGCTTATTTCGTTAACTGGATGTCGAAGAAACCGGATTTCTGTATACAGACAACATCTTGAGGCTGGTTGGGAGTAACTAGGATTTATAAGCCACCCGGGGAAAAGTCAGGTTTTTGAAAGGCAGCACAGGAAGGTTGAAAATAAAATAAACCTTGAGCGGGTTAGAGGCTGCCAAGTCATTTCATTTTATGGTTCAAATGTGCTCAGAAACTGGTTTAATTCTGTAGTCGAGATTGCAAAATGTTCTGCACGCTTCGCCACTTGGTTGCACTAAATCAGTGTTTCCCAACCTTGGGAACTTGAAGATGGGTGGACTTCAACTCCCAGAATTCTCCAGCCAGCCATGCTGGCTGGAGAATTCTGGGAGTTGAAGTCCACCCATCTTCAAGTTCCCAAGGTTGGATTAAGGAAATTTCCCGGTACATATGGATCATAGTTAACTAACCCCATCCTAACTGGCTTTACTAAAACCACTAAGTTATTGTGGGGCCTATTTGGATGGGGTAGCCAGGATTTAGGGCTTAGCAAAACAGGCAAAATTCAGCGAGGGCCAACGCTGTCAGGAAGGAAGCTTTGAATCTGCAGAACCTAGTTTCCTGTTTAGGACGTGGTGGCTAATTAATGGAAGAAACATGACACGTGCAGAATTGCATTTGAGGTCTTTGTAGCTGTTCACCAGAAGACCCCAGAAGGTCCAAAATGTGGCATATGAAAAAAAAGAAAAAGAGCTGATCGTGGTTAACACCACCAAGATCACACCGCGGGCATGTTCTTATTTTCAGGGACAGGAAGGCATTGGAGAGAGAGATGTGGAAGCCACAGCGGTTGGGGAGAAACTTCCTGAGTTTTTATACAAAGCATTGTTGTAGCAACAAGGTTTATTTTATTCTTTTGCACGCCTTTCGGAAGGCAGAATTATCCAGCCCAGCCACCCATTTCCGTTTCGTTAGCCGGAGAGATGCTTTGGGGGAAGTTCACAGGCAGGGCATGGATGCAATAGCCCTTTCCTCAGCTTACCCCTGGCATCGGGTATTCAGAGGTAGACTGTGCCTAAGCCAGGAGGTTCCACCGCAAAAGAGGCTTGCCAAAGCCTAACTTCGAAGGCGGCTTCGTTTAATCCAACAACAGTCTTTACCTAACTAGGATTTTCTCTTCTGGCTTGTTGACATAGATGCAACTACACTCCAGGCCCGGAAAAAGATTCCGACCGTCGCTGTGTGGAAATCCGTTCAATGCGGGACGCAGAAACCGTTCCTTGCGTGTGGTTCCTCAGGAACACTATTCTGTTTTTTAGAACACGTGTTCTTTTTGGAGCACCTGCCCGCATTCAAGGCGCCTGGTTTTAAGAGCGGCGCCGTGATGTCAGACTATTTTATTTTATTCTATTCCACGTAACGTCCTAACTTGAGGACTACGCCTTCCGTCCATAGTTTGGTTTTACTGGGTCACAGGAAAGCAACCCGTTGTGGATTTTAACTGTGCTTGAAGGCACGCTGTGCTGTGCGAATGCAACCTACGTGGGCACCTTGGGAAAAAAAACCCAGTCCAGCAAACTGGGGTTTGATGCAGAGGGAAACCCGGTCCGCCCCACCGTCCCCTCCCCTGCCAGCGGCGCTGAGTTGCCCTTGGCACACACTCAGACTCACAATTTAAAGTCCCACCTTGGCGCAGATAAGGAAGCAGGAAGGATTAAATACACACCCTGGTTTCCCAGACTAGCAGCTTAGAGCCAGGATTTGCAGATTAGCTGCACCTTGAGATTTGGAGTGGGGGGAAAAAAACCTTCCCGTGCCTGGCAGGAGAGAGAGAACGCCAGCAAACCTCCTCCCCCCAAAAAAACAACCAATTCTCCTCTATTATTCTGGTTGGTGGATCACGCTAGGCAAAGATGTGGCTGGTCTGGGCCCACCGCTGCAGACTGGAAACCAGGGTTTGTGGGAAGCAACCGACTGTGCCTTATTGGGGCGACGTCTGAACTTTAGGAGTTGTGCAAAGAGGATCTATGGAGCTCTTGACAGCGTCAGCTTCTGCAAATAGGCCTTGTCCTTGTTCAAACCATACACCGTGGCAAGGGTCCGTCTTCCCTTCTAATTTTTTTAGATGTTTTTATCCTGCCTTATTTTTATAAATAAGTCAAGGTGGCGAACATACCTCATCCCCCTTCCTCCTCCTATTTTCCCCACCACAACAACCCTGCGAGGTGGGTCAGGCTGAGAGGGAGGGACAGGCCCAAAGTCACCCAGCTGGTTTTCCTGCCTCGGGCGGAACTAAAACTCACCATCTCCGGCTTTCTAGCCTGGAGCCTTCACCGCTTGACCAAACTGGCTTTCTGCTTAAAAGGAAATACTTTTAAGTTTGCAAAGACCTGTTATGCCGTTCCTTCCTTAGGACGGCGGCTTGGTGCGCTGATAATGCCGCAGGAGCTTCCATTAAAAGTGTGAACATTTGTTTAGCCAATCAAAAGCATGGCAGATCCCACAGGAGATGATCTAATTCAGTGTTTCTCAACCCTAGCAACTTTAAGATGTGTGGACTTCAACTCCCAGAATTCCCCAGCCAGCTATGCTGGCTGGGGAATTCTGGGAGTTGAAGTCCACACATCTTACTGCTAAAGTTGAGAAGCACTGATCTAATCCAACGAGGAATTGACCACTTCAGCATCTCTATCCTTAAACTAGAATCAAACTGCTAAGGATGGTACCAGCCTACACCCCATTAAACTGCAGACAGGAGGCTAGTGGCATCTAGAAGCTTGGGGGAAAAAGGAGCGGGGGGGAGAAATCTTCCCTGCATGTGGAAATCCAGCACCTCAGGGGAAAAGTTTCAACCCTCCCCTTCTGCACTGCAGAGAACAGGCCGTTCAGAAGCTGCATGTTTGAATACTTTTGAAGTGGCATAGTTCAGGTAGAGAGTGACCACTTCATTAGGCACTTAGGGGGGAAAAAATTGGCTTTAGAAAGTTAGCCTTGTTTATTCTGAAATGTTTACTCAGCCACCACCCTACCTTCTAAAACCGCAATCGCCGGGGATACACCTCGGATGCAAAAATGTAGAAAGCAAACAACATTTGCCGACACACCTATTGTGGACCAACCGGAAAAAAAATTAGTTCAAGATTGCGGCGTTGGCCCGAAAAGGGGGTGAGGAAACTCCCCCAAATCTCTTTCCAAACAGACCCTTTTTGCAAACATAACTGAGAAATGAAGATACAGAAGCCTCGAACAACATACCTAGCCTCGGGATCTGCAGGAATATTTCTACCGATCCTGGCCCCCTTCCATCACGGCAGGAAAGCTGGAGGGTCACTTATTACGTTAAATTTCCCATAATGCCCCCTGCTGCGGATGGAGCACCACTGCAGGGGATTGTGGGAATTCCAGCCACCCAGCGGCCTACCAGGGCCATGTGCCATTCAGCCATGATTTGATTGCATCGACTTTCCACCCCGTTGATACGGATACACGGCTTTTTCTAAACATCCAACTCAGATTTTGCACGGCTTGCACAACCCTCCGGTAGTTTGTAAAAAAAAAAAAGGGGGGGGGGTTCTGCCTTAGCACAGCGTGCAAAGCCCAGCCAGCGAACAATTCGTTCAGTAAACCATGGTTAAACAAATCACCGTTTAACAATATGGTGTGAACTTGCAGCTGCTGGATCGGCCTCCACGAAGGGAAGCACGCTTTTTAACCCTGCGCAGAGCAGCAAGGCAGGGGGGAAAATGCCTTTTTTTGAAGTTCATCCAGCAGGCACATTTATTTAAATTATCTTTGGACTTTACCGAAGCCTCTTCTCAATTCAGTGGACTCTGGTCCCAGGAACTCTCTGTCAGCATAAATGTGTGATGTCTTTTTATTTTGCTGCTCAGTTGTAATAACTAAGAAACTCCTTGGCGCATCACAGAACGACAGGGGGGCCAGGAGACAACTGAACGCCGTTATCTGCGCGGTTTCTAATGCACTGCTAAGAGGTCCAAATGAGCTGTCCCCACCCATCATTTCCTGAAAATGTATTTATATATCCAATTTGTCACTGCCCGTCTTGTTAAGAACGACTCTGGGCGGTTTACAAAGCAGTTAAAATCAACTGAAAATACAATATAAAATGATAAAATAAATAGAATTCAAGAATAGAGGTTAAGCTGGCAGGAGCTCGGGGAGGGAGGGAAATTAAAGAGGGAGCCGCAAATTGAAAAGATTGGAACATTTTTCTGGCGCCGATCAAATTCCTAGTCTGCGTTTAGAGAGACGACAGGTTTCCCAAAGTTCCCAAAGGACATATAAGAGGTTCTCCCTCCCTCCTCTTAAATCCTTCCGGTTTATTGATATAAAAAACTTTTGTCCTGCATGCACAAGGAAACATCCAGCAGTTTAAAACTGGAGGATCTTTTCCTTATGGGCAAATACACAAATTTTCTCCTGCTCATGGCAGGTTAAACGGATCTGGTCTACCTTATAGGGTTGTTAAGAGGACTCCTTGTGTTGCAGCCGGTGCTCTTCCAAGGGGTGTTAAATGTTACAAGTCTGCATCCAGACGTTACAGAAATGAACCTGGGTTTTCTACTTGGCCAGCATTCAAAAGAGGAAAGAACTACAAGCCTGATTTGCACAGGCCAAATCAAAACAGGGTTTGCTTTTCGGCTTCAAGGATTATAGCTGCGCCTGTCGCACGATCACTGAATGCAACTGGTTTATTTACTGAACAAACAAAGCCACAAATCTTGAATTAGGCCCTGGATTTCTCCTGCCTGTTAAATTTCAAGACGTGAAAATCAATGCCAGAACCAGTCGAGAGTCCTGCTGATTTCCCCCCCCCATGTCACAATTGTGCTTTAAGAGTTTGCACCACTGGTGCAAATCCAGATTTAATCTCCCACCCCGCCACAAAGCACACTGAGCGATTTGGGGGAATACTCATTATTTCTTACGTTTGGTTAGCCTGCAAGGTGGCTGTGAATATAAAAGACTCGCCTCTACCACCTTGAAGCCGATTCAAATAACACAAAATCCGATTGGAAAATCAAGTATTGATCCATTCGGCGCAAACCCTCTCCCCTCTACGAGGAGCTCTGTTACAAAGGTAACAGGTCCACAGGTACAGCAACACCATCCCCAGCCAGCAGTTAAAGATAGACTGCTCTTCACCATGGAGGCTCCATCTGATCGATCATAGGCCCATACTGACCACAGCAAGACACGGAGGATGAGGCAAAGTTACAGAAACTCATTTGTACATGGCCAAAACACTGGAGTGCGTTATAAATTTTACACTGGAGTGTAAACAGGGGAGGGAAGCGTTTTATAAATTGTATAAATAAATACAAGGGTGATCGATGCATATCATATTACACAGTGTGCTTCTTTTCATGTAAGGTTGCAAGCCAAGGTAGGAGATTCAGGACGGGCTCAAGAATTTCTTCCCACTGGATGCAGCTCTACCTGTGGAACTCACCGCCACAAGACGCCGTTTTGGAGAGCTCGAAAAGGCTTATTTGTGGCGTGGTAAGGCCCCTTCAAGACAGTCCCCGGGAGATTTTGCAGTGCGATAAGGCAGGTTTCCAATGATGAGGCCTTATAAAAACAATAACATGGATTCACCCGCACCTTCTCACGGTCCAAAGCGTAACCGCCACAACGACCCTGCGGGGCAGGCTGCCCACTCCCTGCTTTGAGGGAGACGCCCTGAGGAACCCACCCCAAGCGCAGCTCGCCCGCCGCCAGCCAGCAGGGAGACCTCCAAGTGAATGGCGTGCCCGCGAGAGACAGTCACGGGCTCGTCTTTCAACGCCCTGGATCGCGCACCCGCAGAGACAAGCAAGGCGAAAATCGGCCGGGTCAGCACGCAGACCTTTCTTCCCCAAAGCGAGTTCCAGCAGAGCCCTCCGAAATCTGGTTTCGTCATCCCTGCATTCCAGACTCTGTCAGAGATCAGCCGAGGACGGGCCTCGGTGGAAACAGCAAGAACTGGGGGAGAAAAACCGCCACGGGAAAGGGTCCAAATGGTCTCTTTTCCAGAAGGGTCTGCGCAGCGTTCAAACCCTCTCCGCCCGGCTTCGGGGCCATAAATAACAGAGAATTACTCACTCGGTTCCCACCGCTCTCAAGCGGTTGCACAGAGCAAAACCACACTCCCGTTTGCTCCTCGTTTCCTGCTCGGATTCCCGGTGCCCTCGAGCTGAGATTGCCAACCCCCCTTTCTTCTGGTCTCGTAGGCCGGAAAATATAGGGGGGATGCAAACGGTCCATAAAGAGAAGCATTCTTTCCATTTTTTAAAATTGATCATAATCTAAAGTGCCTTTGAAGGGGCGTGCTTACAAATTGAGGCTGATGGCGGTGAGGAGCTTGGTAGCGCTCCAGATGTTCATCAACTACAAAGCCAGGCGGAGCGGCCTAGAGGAAGGGAGGTCGGGAATCGTACATACCTGGGCGGGGAGATCACAGATCCTTCCCTTCCCCCCAAAAGCAAGGAGCACATATAAAGTTAGCCAACGCGCTCTGAAAAACAGCTGATCGCCGTCTAACAGCTGGAGAGCAGCTTCTAGCAGAGACGCTGGATTCTCACTCAATCACGGCCCGTTCAACGACGGCATCCTTTAACGGCATAAACCACCGCCGGCCGGGGGTCACCCAAGATGCTAAGCCAGCCACAAGAGTGGGGTGGTGTGCAAACAGCAGTTTGTGGGGTCAAAAGCAGCAAGGCAGATGCGGCGCCTCCCACAGTGAACAAAGAAAGCCTGCAAACCTCCAGGCGACCACCAGATGGCGGCAAGACCTGGTTTGCCTATCTTTATGCGGCCACCTAGTGGCTCTCAGGAGGATTGCAGCCCAACTAACTTCTAACTTCTAAAACCACGTTTCTTTGCCATCCTGGGGCACAGAAGGCCTTGGCAAAGGGGCCCTCTAAAGGTCCAGGGCTACAATTCTCATCATCCCCTAACAGGAAAACGGGAGTCGCAGCGCCAACAAGAGTCAGGGAGGGCAGGGGTCTTAAAAAGCAAATAAACTCATCCTACATAAACAGGGGGGGGGGCGGCGGGAAAGAGACAAGGGAAAAGAACCGGGGAGGGGAGCCAAGAGGAGAGAAGACCAGGAACGGGGCATCGAGGACAGCGTGGGAATGGGCGTGGGAACCCTGGAGATCATCTTTCCTCCCCGCCGGCAGCCCAGACGCGGGGCGCACACGCGAGCTCTGCCAAGCACGTGCGGAGAGTCCCGCCCGCCTCCCGCGGGGAAGAAAGACCCAGGCGCGGGAGCCTTTCCGAGGGGGCTCCCGGCCGGCACCTCTCGGGGGTCCCAGCGCCCCCGCCGCCCCCCCGCCGCCGGCTTACCTTCCTCCCGCGGAGAGGCTGCGAGCGCCGCCGGATTAAGCAAAGCCGCGCCTTACGCTCGCCTCCCACGCCCAGGCGCTGGCTTTTTAAGGCTGATGTCAGCGCTCCTCGGAGGGGGGGCGGCGCCTGCCCCGGGGGAGGAAAAAGAAAACGAGAAAAAAAAAAAAAGAAGAAAGAAGAGAAACTCAAGGGGAAGAATTGGGAGAGGCCTTAAAGGCGCCCCGTGCCAATTCGGAGCCCGGCACGGACCGGGCTCCGGAGCCACCCTTGCGCCAGCAGCCCCACCGAGCGTGTCCTGCCCCTTGGGGGGAAGCCCGGGCGGGGGCGATCGGGGGAGGCCGGGGCAGCGGGAGGCGGGTCTCTACTCCGGAATGAGCGCCCTTACTCCGGAGTAAGCCGCGGGCGCCCGGGGGTCCCGCTGGAGCTCCGCGAGAGCCCTTCTGGGGCGCTTGTTCTCGAGTGGGGGAACGTGAATCGGGGTGCGCGCTCCCGAGGGAGCCCCGAGAGATTGCGCTGACATCTGCTCGGGAATCGCACTTTTAGCGCTCCCGAGGTTGGTAAACTACAGTTCCCGGCAGCCCTCGCCGTCGGGGAGCTGGGGCAAGGCGTGGGTCAACCCCATCTGGAGGGCCTGACTCCCCCAGCCTAAAACAGATCGCCTTGCCTGCCCCCCTCCCCCCTTTCTTTCTATCCCCGGATCAAACAGTCCCCCGCAGTCTTCTAGTCCGTAAGGTTGCACAATTCGGCTCGAATGCCCGGGATTCACGACATTCTCAAGAAATCGGCAGGATGTTGCGTGCCCCCGGCCCAGCCTAAGCCGTTTCGTGGCCTGCAGTGATGCAACCATGATTTCAACACCAGAGATAACCGTTTTTCCCTCTCCAGGGGCAGGGAAAGGACACCAGTCCATTCCTGGGTGACACAACTCTGCCAGAGGAGCTGGGATGCGCCACCTCGGATGTGACTCGGCTATGCCAGCACTGGGGGGGGGGGGGGGGCAGCTTCCTCACCCTGCTTTATCCAACGGCAGGGCCGGGCTGGGGAGTCATTTCCATTTCCGCCCTCCCTCGCTCTGGGCTGTGGTCCAGCAACTTCTAGAGAGGTTGGTCTTTCTCATCACGCCCTCCCGGTGCCTTCCAACTTCTATTTTTATCCGGATTTTTTTTTAAAGTAATGTCTTTTTTGAGTCAAGCTCGAATCCCAAGATTCATGGACGTGTCTGATAGCGTGTGTCTCTGTGTGTGCGCGTACATCAACCATCTGCCATTGCCTTCTAGTTTTTTTCTTAAACTCCCCAGAATAACCTTCCTGGTGGCCTCCTTTCCAACGGCCAATAAAGCCCGACCTGTGCCAGCTCCCCAGTCGCCGAAGACCCGCCGGAGTCGCCAATCTGGGGCCCTTTAACGGGTCAGGAAAGCGAAAGGGCCACCCATCCGCCGCGGCCGGACTACACATCCCATCCCGTTCCTGGACGAACCCTTTCCTGGGAGCGCGGCGCAGCCAAAGCCAGAACGGAAGAGCCGAAGCCCGATCTTCCACCAGCCCGGCTGAGCGCGTTGCGCAAAAGCGCGCCGGAGTTTCGGAGCGCGCCCGAGGACCTCTCGCCCCTTCCCCGCGCAAGCCCTTCCCTCGGCCGCTCCAGCCTCCATCCCCTGGGGGCCACGTGACTTGCAAGACAAAAGGCCAAATTTGGGAAGACAGGAAGCCAGTTAAATTCCACCCCCCCCCCAGCGCTGGGTCATCCACCGTCAATCCTGGCTCTGCGAGTGGCAGGGAAATGGGTTTAAACGCGAGCCTTCCAACGGAGTTTGGAGAGAGAACCCCCCTTTCTAGCCCGTTCAGGGTGCGCAGAAAGCTAGCTAATGCTGTTTTTCTGGCGGAAGGCGGGCCAGGAGAAGATTAAGCAAAGAAGAATTACAGCAAGTTGAAAACAGAAGCGGTGCCCCCATTCCCCTGTACGCTGCATTCCTTTCAAGGCATGCGTCAGCTTCCAGCTATGCAATTCCCTATGACACAATATCCCCCCCCAAAGCTCCCACTGGAACCAGCTTGGGCGTCTAGTCTAGTCACCTCTGGAGACAGCCCCACCCCAAATCGAAAGGAGCCGCTGCTGGGGAAGGGAAGGGAGGGGAAGCACGCAAGAAAGCAGAACCAACATTAACCTCGGTGCCACGGGCCACCCGGTCAGTTTAGTGAGTGTGAAACAGAGCAACCGGATCCGTGTTGGCTCTGGGTGTTACGATCCTTTTATACGGCCTTTGCAGACCTCGGTTCATTCAACGTTATAACCTCTTAATCTTACGAAACCCTTCAGGTTGTCCTGCTCAAATTCGCACATTTTGCCCAGGGTTGGAGTTAACCACAGCGGGGTGAGTTCACAGTGCCATAAACCACAGTCAACCAGTTCCCCAGATGGGGTTAAGTCAACTCCAAGCATACTTGACTGCCGTCACGAAGGATCTCCTCCTCCTAAATACGTTTCCACGCTGCTGATCATGCTGACCGGCGCCCAACCCGAAATGCGAACGGAGCAACACATCACAAAGCAGAAGGAGCATCTTTTGTGACTCAGAGTTCGCCCCCGTCCTTGGCTGGCAACCTAAAAGGACACAGGCCTTTTTGACGGCTGCATCACCCGATTCATATTCTGCTTGTCCTGGGTGACGTTCTGGATCCTTTCTCCATGCAAGCTGAGAATTCCCCCATGAACTCTGGCGAGCTTCTTCTGGTCCCCAACCGTTAAAAAAGCCTCCAGACCAATTGTCAAATTACTCCTGGATGTGCCGTTTGCCCAGTTCCGTCTTTTCACAGCGCAGCTCTTAAATTGCGTGCTGTTCCATATTCAAGGATTTACAAGACACCAACATTGGGTACAAGGTCCTTTTTTTCACCAAAGCCCCCCTTTACCAAAAAGCCCACCACCCGCTTCCTCTGCTCTACAATGCAGCTGAAAATCAACCAAGCGTGTTGATTTTCACACACACACGCACACACACACACAAGGCTTGTGTCAAGGTATGTTTCTTCCTGCCTGGATAAAATACTCCAGAGATTTGGAAAAAATCGCAGGAAAAAAAATCGCCCAGCATCTTTGGAACTGTCTGATGTTTGGAGTCCGAAGCAGTTCTCCCACAGGGCTCTAGAGGGCAGTGTTTCCTTCCAGGAACAGAGCCCACATGGTCCCAGATCTGCCCCCTGGTGGATGGGAGGCAGATCAGCCCAGGAAAACCCAGGGAGGGGAGATCTGTTCCTTTAGAACAGTGATTCTCAACCTTGGCGACTTTAAGATGGGTGGACTTCAACTCCTAGAATTAGCTGGCTGGGGAATTCTGGGAGTTGAAGTCCACCCATCTTAAAGTCGCCAAGGCTGAGAATCACTGCTTTAGAACAATGTGGCTTGCTCAAATCGCTCATCCTTTCCGCTGGGCTCCATCTTCTGCCGCCGTTGCTGGATCATTTCTCGCCGACGGCGGTAAGCCAGGAACTCTTTGCGCAGGGCGGCACAGCGCTCCTCCGGGCTGGCCAAGGGCAGGGGAGAGACGGACCCATCCAAGGCGCTGACCGATTGTGAACTGGAAGGGGAAGTGCTGCTGGATTCGGTTGAACCTTTGGAGCCTGAAAAGGAGAGGGAGAGGAAGACGCCGGTTCAAGGCACACTAACCCCATCCTTTGGGGCAACCCATCATGCGTTTTAATTAGCCAATTTTTTGGGCGGCATATCAGAGGGCAAAGAAAAAATGAGATAAGAAGGGAGCCTGGACCAGATTGGCTCAACCTCACTTCCGTCTTTCTTAGCTCTGGACCTTTCAACGAATACTGCCTGAATACTACTGAACCTTACATCCATGAGGTCTAGAAACTTAATTCAAAAAGGTGGGATTTAGAGGAGGCTGCCAGATTCAGAAGCCAGCCTATCCCACTTCCGGTGATGTCTGTTCTCCACCAGATCCCAGCTTAGTTCAGTATCAGGAGGAGTCTGGAAGCACCTTTTCCAACTACAGGGAGTCCTCACTTAACATCCATTCGTTTAGTGCCATTCAAAATTACAACAGTGCTGAACAAAGGGAGTTACAACTGGTCCTTGCACTTACAACCATCGCAGCACCCCTGCGGTCACATGATTGTGATCCGGCTGCTTGGCAACCAGCTCGCAGTTGCGACGGTTGCAGCGTTCCCAAGGTCACATGATCGCCATTTGCGACCTTCCCAGCTGGCTTCCAGCAAGCAAAATCAATGGGGAACTGCGTGATTCGCTTCATGACCGCTGCAAAAAAGGTTGTAAAATCAGGCGCGACTCGCTTAACAAGCACCCCGCTTAGCAACGAATTTCCCAGTCCCTATTGTAGTCGTTAAGTGAGGACTACCTGTCACAATTTTCATTAAAAGGGGCCAGCTTTTGTAAGCTGCAGCTCCCTCCATGAGACATATAAGAGGCTCAACTGATGTAACGGGGGGCAATGAGCTTAGCTTGCTGTGCATCATTTATTCCTTTCTGAATGCTCCTTGTCCTACAAGCTCTGCCTGCTTACTCTGTTTCTCCAACTCATGGGCCGCGATGGTGGAAATGGGCCTTTTGGGGTCTCCGCTCCGATAGAGTTGCAGGGCATCCAGCAAATCCGACTCCAGAGCGAACTCGGAGTCCCATTCGTAGTTCTCATCCACGGAAGTGTTTCTCCTGGAAGAAACTGAGAGTTAAGCCAGGCGGGCGAGAAAAACGCGCACACAGAGATGACTCCGTGAGCCAGTCTGATGTCGTTAAAGGCACCAGGCTAGAGACCGTGAGTTCGAGTCCTGCCTTCGGCACGAAGCCAGCTGGGGGGCTTTGGGCCGTCCCCTCTCGCAGCCCTAGGAAGGAGGCGGCAACGGCAAACCACTTCCAAAATCTTGCCAAGAAAACTGCAGGGACTTGTCCAGGCCGTTGCCAGGAGTCAAGGCTGACTCCAAGACACTCACAGACACACACGCAAAAGATCACTCAAATGCAGGCGCCAGACGGGGCTAGGTGTTTGTCTGCTTGAAGTCTTAGGGAACAGCTGCGGGCTGCAACCGACAAGCCACCAGTTCAGTGCGAGGCAAACGGCTACCTTTCTAAAACGGGTGACGGGGGGAGAGTAAAGAAATGATAATTTTATTAAAGTTCTATGCCGCCCGGCTCCCAGCAAGAGAGCATACGGGCCACCTGCAAAGGAATTTTGAGCCGATGCTGGGGAAGGAAAGGGCCATTTAGAGATCACCAAGTCCAGAGGTTAAAACAAGCATGGGAAAGGCATTCCCAACGCCCTTGCCTTGTTTTGTTTAGAGTAAGAGGAGACAGAGAGAAATTTAGGCTCCCTGCAACAATAAAGGAGCATTCCACAGATCCTTGTTGTGCCTCCTGCTTGCGCTGGCCTACCTCGAAGGGCTGACAGCGGTTTCTGTTTTCACCAGCCACCAGACCCTGTTGAAATCAGTATTGCCCTCCCTTACCTCTTTCTCTAGCATAATGGTGGCAGTTAAGAGATAGGGTGATAAAGATGTCTGCCTTTCATGCAAATAGACGTCTATCTTTCTGGCAGGACGCTAGATCGTTTCTTTTCAGTTCCTGGGGGAGGGTCCTTTAGTGTTCAGCCTCGTTCTGCATCTTTTCCACCTTCTGCAGCATCCCTGGCTGCTCCGCTCTGAATAAGCCCCTCCCCCTTGGAAGACCCTCCTTCTCCCCGGGATTGGACAGATGGGGGGAAGCCAGGGGGGCTGCAGGGCGCTGGAGAGAGGACTCTGCAAGCCGATATTTCCTCTCTCAGCCAGGGAGGCTGCAGAAGTTGGAAAAGTTGCAGAATTTCCCCGTAAAGCTGTTCTCCCTGGAAAGACAAGCCCCAAAGGTATTTTCTGTCATCAGCTGGAAGGAGAAGTGGCAGAATGGAATTTCGGGGCATTTTTAAGTTTTGAATGAAAAGATGCTTAGAGGGAATATCCCCACCTTGTGGATACATTGAGAATAGCAGCTTCACATTCATCTAGGCCAGTGTTACCCAACCCTGGCAACTTTAAGACATGTGGACTTCAACTCCCAGAATTCCCCAGCCAGCCATGCTGGCTGGGGAATTCTGGGAGTTGAAGTCCACACGTCTTAAAGTTCCCAAGGTTGAGAAACACTGATCTAGAAAGTAGCAAGGGCTTACAGGAGGAGACCCAACAGCCACCCAAAACTCAACCGGACCCAAAGTCAAGCTTGGCGTTCACACAACATGCCAGATGAGGCTCAAATGGGTCGAATAGGTTGGGATGCAACATAGTGTAAACACCCGACCCTCGTTGGTTTTCCAACACGTGGCGTGAACTGCTGTTGGAAGCCAGAACAGGGGTGTATTGCACGTCATGGGAACACAGCACTAGGCTGAAGGTTGGGTTGGGTCAACCCAGTCCCCGGGTCTTCAGTGCATCCTCCAAGCTGCAAAGTTGCATCTTCTCTCCAAGGACATCTATTCTAAGGAAGCCCAGAGATGGTGCTACTTTCACTTGGAAACTGAAATTCCTCAAATCTCTTCCTGTTTGTTGCTGGAGGTGCTGCAGCCAAACCAGAAAACCTCTATTTAACCCTGGCTTCCTCTTTCAACAGGGCTAGGGGTCAGGACACGACAGGATAATTTGCTTCCTCTTCTGCCTGAATCACGAAATGCTGTGTGCCAGATTGATTCCCGTCTCCTGATCATTCAAATCTGGCCGAGGCAAGGTTATTTAAGTATTAATTAATTATTCCATCACCTGGCAGAACCTATCCCTGGAAAAACCCATTTAATTCTCTCCGTGGGGTTTGTATATTTTAAAATCTATTTTTTTAAAATGTCCGATAATGCTTTTATTCTAATGATGTTTTATCTTTTTAAAATGCTTGTTTTTATTTACTTGTTATTTTATTTTCATTGTTGTACACCGCCCAGAGTCACTTGCGATGTGACTCTGCAATGTATAAATAAATAAATAAAATAAAAATAATTCACAGATATTTGCAATTCCACCAGAAGCCGCCTCTGAGCTCCTAAGTGGGAGACCCAGCCTTAAGGACTAGACTTCATTTTATTCATTTCTTGAACCTCACACTCCTTATCCAGGGGTCGTCCTAGGAAAGATTCCAGAAAAATTGCCCGCTTTATTTGGCTCCCCGACAACCCCCCCCCCGATTTCGACCTCACCTTTTCTCCAGCGCAACCACTAAATTCTCCTTTTGGGATCTGTTCTCCTCTCCCAGAGAGCTGCTTTGACAACTGGCCACTTCTCCGAACGGGGAACTGAGGTAGCTGCCCGCCAACGAGGGTGCCAGCGACGGAGGCCTTAAGAAAGACACACTGCCCCGTCCGCTGCTTTGGCTGGTCAAGCTGCCCCTCAGGAATTTCTCAGAGGGGGGGCCTGGTGGGAAACTGGCCGTGGGCAGTTTGTGTTTCTCGGGGGGCAGGAACTGGGAAGGCAGCTCGGGCGAGGGGAGGGCTGGGCAGGGCAGCTCGGCCTGGGGGCGATCCTGAAGGGGCTGGGATGGGGAGGAGGAGGAGGAGGAGGAGGAGGAGAACATCCAGAACCAAGGTCCTTGCTCCTTCGGTGGTGGGGTCTCCGCCTCAGAGCAGAGGTAAAGCGGGCAAGCCGGGGACCCTGGTAAGGGGGCCTTCACTGGACCCGTATCAGGATCCGGGAGCCTGAGGAGAGACGGGGCTGCAAGCTGATCCTGAATGGAGTGGGAATCAGGCTCCATGTCCATGTAGGCTGGACCCGCCACTTTGTCCTGGTCTGGCAAAGGCGGGCGCTTGGCGCTGCCCACAAGACCGGGCTCGTGGGAGACGGGCTCCAGCGATGGCGCCTCCTCCTTCTCATTGTCCTCTGGTGGCCAGTCGCCATCCACGTTCATCTCTTTGAAGAAGGGCATGCTCAGATACTGGAGGATCCCGCTTTGGGCAGAATTACTCGCACTGGCCTGGGAGCTCGGAGACCGAGGCGAAGCCTTCGACGTACGGCGTGGTGAGGAGGAAGGGGAAGAGGCCCCGGAGCCCGGAGGCCAGGGGGTATCCTGGAGAGCTCCGTACGGCACGGTGGCCAGTGGGCTGAGGTTGACGACACGCAAGGGCTGGGCCTCCTCCGTCAGGGTGCTGCTGCTGTGGTCAAAATAGCGGCCTTGGCGATGGCCAGACACCTGGGCCTGCCCGGGGTTCTTGGGCCTCAGGTGGACACTCCTCTGCCACACGGGCTCCTCGAGAGGAGAGAAGACTTGCAGATAGGGCTCCGGCGGGCCCTCGACGCTCTCCACAGACAGGCGGGAGACGGGTACCTGCTGCTCTTGTGACGCATCCTCGCTTTGCACCACGAAGCGGCCATCGGATCCTCGGGAGATGCGTTCGAGAGGAAGCGGCTCGCCCACGTGGCTCTCGTAGAGGACGTATTTGGCGCTGTTCGCCACATGGCCCCCCGAGATATCGAGACTGAGTTTACGGGCGGCTTTGTCTCCCCAGAAGAGGGTGCGGCGAAGGCTCTGATACGGAGAGCCCTGGAATTTCAGCTTCATAATGCTGTCTGGGCTAGCAGCACCTGCAGAATGCCTGGGGATGGGAGAGAAAGACCAGTTTGTCGGACTCACTGGTTCTTGCACCCGACCCCAACTTTGCTCAGCTAGGGCAACCTTCAGATGGATGGACTTCAACTCCCAGGATTCCCCAGCCAGCCTAGAGGTTGCTGAGAATTCTGGGAATAATCCAGAGGGTACTTTGGTTGGAGAAGGCTGCCTGAAGGTCATCAAGACGAACCCCAACGTCACATAGCCCTTCCAAAAACTGGATCCCCCAACAGAGAACAAGTCACCTACTAGACAGTGAGTAATAAGTGTGCTACCAAATCAACAGTGTTCAAATGAGAACAAACTCCGAACCGCCACGCCATCAAGCTACAACTCTCTCGCCGCTGCAAAAAGGGTCGTAAAATTGGGCACCACTCACTTAACCGCCCCATTTAACAACGAATTTTCCGGTCCTGATTGTGGTCGTTAAGCAAGGACTACCTGGGCTTTCCAGCAGCTGGTTTGCAGAAACCCTGATAGCTTTTACCCTTTCGAAACCGGTCCAACCTTCTTGTGCTCTCAGCGTATCTAACCGTACCACCTACTCTCATGTCTGCCTTCTTCCTGGCCTTGCCAGGAGATGATGTGTCCCACCTTCAGCCTGAGAATTCTGGGAGGGGACATCCATGCATCTAATAGAGGTTCATTATGGAAAAGAATACCCCCCCATCACATCACAGCCCTCCCTGCAGCCTGTTTAGAAAAAAAAACAGTGGATAGAGGAAGGGGCTAGGGGAGGAACCAGGAAAGGGAGGGATTAGCTGATGCACTGGGGCAACTTACTGTGCGGGCAGAAGCTTCTTGGTGGAGGAAAACACAATTGGTAGATCTGGAAGGTCATGAGAACACAAAAGGGGAAAATCATCGGGAGAGGAACTCAAAACCAAGGAATTAATAAAATAATCTTGCAACGGGATGGACAGCTGCCACGCTACAACCCACAGCCAGACCCAGTGGCCCTGGGGCCACACCCTTTAACTATAGTCCCCAGATTCCTCAAGAACCACTGCTTCTCATCTTTCAAAAAAAAATTGATAAAATGCAGAAAAAAATAAGATAATGCCTGGTAAACCTATATGGGTTTGGGGCCAAGGAGGGACCCACCAAGACGCCAGGAGGCTTTTCCCACCACAGCCAAGGGCCTGCCCTGTCTCCTGCCACTATGTGAGCTGTGGCAAATGGTGAATTGAGTGTTTAGGGCCATGGAAGACAGCTGGGCCCCAACTCTTGCCTGACCTCTGGTGCCACCCTAGGAAATTCAGACCTTCTCCACTTGGGAGGGAAACATTAACTTCCATTCCAGGCACTCCAGGGCTCAGCGGTTCCCCTGCTCCAGTGCCAATGATCGTAGAAGCAGACATGGTGCTTTAGGAAGAATTGGTGATTCTATCTGGTGGGGTCAACAGCTGAACAAAGTCTCGGACTTTCAGTGTTTTGCTGAAACAACCTCCCTCCGCTATGGACTCCAAAGGTTACAGCTACAACTCTCTTCGTTGGAGCTCTCCATGGTCCTGAAGCGGCCAGCCTAAACTTTGCGGCATCTTATCAAGGCCACCTACCCTCCTGAATCTGGGACTACTCGGCAAAGTCGTTTTTTAATGAGATGGGCGGTGACAAATTTGATATATAAATAAAAAAAAATTTAAAATCCTAGAACAGAACTGACTGGGTGCCCTCTGATACTTTGAGGTCAAGTATCCCCAGTGCACTGATGAACTTGGGAGACCATTTCTGTGTGCAAAGCTTGTTATTACTTCTAGCTGAAGGGCTGGATTGACATAACATCCTGATGTATGCCTTGCTGGGATCCCCAGAAGGCTAGATTTACTGCGCCCAAGTTTGCAACTGTTTTGGAATGTGCTGGCTCTCCGGTGATTGCTTTGAGCTTCCTGGAGCTCTTCTGCCCAAGGGAAACCGAGGCGTGAGGCAGATACCATCTGTCCAGCATGCAGCAACAGAAAATGGGGCAGTCATATTGTTAACAACGTACTTCGACTGAAAAACAAAAGCCCCGGATTCTCTGCGCTAATTTCCTACCCGAGGAAGGGAATGAAAATGACTAGATTCTCTTGATCCCAAAGATCCATGTGATATGGCCAAACTCCTTTGCTCTGTCCATCAGATTTCAGAAGGGGCAGCCTGGTGACCCTCTGCCCACCATTACCTCTTCCTTGTCCTGGTCTGCTGCCACTTTTGTGATCACATAGCCGTCACGCTTTCAAGGGCTCAGCAGCCAGCCTACCTTGCCTGCGTTTGCGGAGACGGGCTGCTCTCCTCCGGTTCATGACACAAGCTGCCATGGTGCTGAAGATGACGGCCGTGCTGAGGAAGCAGACGCCGCCGATCACGCCAGCCAGCACAGGCTGGGGTAGGACCTCGGGGAGTTGGGTACGGGAAGGGTACACCTCCATTCCTGAGGGCGCAGAAGAAAAGCAAGAGCAATTAAAATGTAGCATTCACACAACACGCCAAGCTTGTTTAGCATTCATGGAGGCTTAATTATTGTCCAAACCCAGCCTGCCTACTTAGTGACCTGATAACTAAAATATGATGGGTTGTCGACGTTCTGTTTTTCTTGTTATAAACAGCTGAAAGTCAGTAAATTAGGATTCAATCTGCTACTGAATCAAAGATCCATCTAAGATAACCAGCCTGGGTCACACAACCAGGGGTAAACCACAGCTTGTTGAATAAGCTGCAGTTGGCTAGGTACAACTCACTTGCTCCAGCAGCCTGGTTTTTCCAAGGTATGCCCAAACAGGCAGGTTAAGAAAGCCACAGGGCTCGCTTGCTTGCCCCTTGCAAAATATCAGAGGTAAACTGCACCTGAACATGGAAGTTCTATGACAAAACTAGGATTAGAAGCAAAGCAACAGCAAAGCAGAGGATTGAAAGGGCTAATTATTGCTAACTAGGGAGCAGTAGGGAAAAAAATAAAGAGGAATAAACTTTCCTGAGCTAATCTAGTCAGAAACAGTTACTCCTGCTATTTCAACAGGCAGAAGAGGTTCTTCTGGATTGCAACCAAAGACAATTGAAACAGGCTGAATCACATCTCTGGTTAGTGGCAGGATTTGCTGTGCCCTCCATATGCCACGTCTTGGACTTACCCATGGTTGAAACATTGACCACATTGCTGGGGTCACTGATGTAGCCACCGGCAAAGGCCACCAGGCGGAACTCATAGAAGGTGTCCTGTGTTGGGAGAGGGAAGGAGACAGCAAATGGACATTATGACCGTCCACCAAAACAGATCCGTCCCACCATGACAAGCGAGCAACAGACCGAGGTGTTATGCATACAGATAAAAATAAAATTTGGAGGAATAGGGCCAGCAGATAGCCCTTGATAAATAACTCACCTTTTGAGAGTCTAT
The DNA here is from genome assembly GCF_059951505.1 of Python bivittatus. Taxonomy (NCBI): domain Eukaryota; kingdom Metazoa; phylum Chordata; class Lepidosauria; order Squamata; family Pythonidae; genus Python; species Python bivittatus. Next base: position 5,329,285 of record NW_028277047.1, on the reverse strand, counting down.
CCGTTCTCCCTCCCCAAAAATTGGACTGGGTTTTGCTTTTCAAATAAAGAGGACTAGAATCTTGGCTGCGCCTTCTTTTAAAAAGTGAACCTTGAGGTTCTCAGGCACCGAGGCAGTCACGCTGATGTTAGAACAGGCAACGCGCTACCCAGATCTGCCCGCCAGGCTTCTGGTGTTACCTTTTTTTTTTTAAAACACCCTTTTAATAAAGATATAATTAAATAGGACGCTGCAAATTCAGCACCAGCCTCCAGCACACTTATTAGCAAAAAGGCTTGCTGTAAATGGCTCTTCTGAAGGGACTCTGGGGATTAAGTGTATCCGCGGCACTGTTTTCCATAATTTTAGCATTTTACTTTTTTAGAATTGAACTGAAATGGTTATTCTAACGAATTATTACCCTGATGGCGTCTTTTTTTTATTATGGAAGTTCCAGAGTCTGGTTGGCTTCAGGTGGGGGACAGATTTTCATAAATGAATAGCAAATTTAAATAATAAAGATATTATTTCAATATATAACAAACGGTGTTGCAGGCCTGGCCACACCCACCCTAGAAGCCATTTTGTGAAGGCACCCTCTGCTGGCTCCCATCACCCTAAACCTGGCTCCTCCCTCCCAATTACTATCTTACACTTATGCTGAATAGTTTCCTTTTCTCCATGCAAGCCCACTTCTCTGGTTGAGAATTCTCCAGGGCTGTGCAAACCCCGGATCCTTTCCAAACGCACCTTGATGAGTCCAGGCACCAGGAACTGGGTCTCGGAGCTGGGAATGATTCCACTCAGGAATTCCCACCTTCCCTGATTCTGGCGCATCTCCAGGGAATATCCAGTCAAGGCGAAAGGGTCGTGGAGTGGAGGTTCCCACAGGAGGAGGACGCCCCGCGTGGTCTCATTGGATCTCAGGGATTGAGGTGGGGAAAGGAAGACCAGGGAGGCGGTGGTTGGAAGGACCGGGGGCACAGTCTGAGTTGGGAGCCCTGAAAGAGGAAGAGAAAGGAGGTTGTGTTGAGGAATGTAGATCTCTTTGGCCCTCCTAGTCCTCTTGCTTGACCTGACTTTTGCAAAAGTTATTTTTAAAAATAAAATACAGGTAGTCCTCGCTTAACAATCACAACTGCAACCGAAATTTAGGACACTAAGTGATGTGGTCTTTAAGTGAATCATCATGTGACTGGACCTGATTTTACTTTTTTGCGATGGTCGTTAAGTGAATCACTGTAGTTGTTAAGCGAATCATGCGGTTCCCCATTGATTTTGCTTGCTGGAAGCTGGCTGGGAAGGTTGCAAATGGTGATCATGTGACCCCGGGACGCTGCAACTGTTGTATGTGTGAGCCAGTTGCCAAGCGCCCAGATCACGATCATGCGACCATGGAGGTGTTGTGATGGTCGTAACTTCAGGCACTGGTGGTGAGTTACTTTTTAGCGCCGTCATAACTTTGAATGGTTGCTAAACAAATGTTCGTTAAGTGAGGACTACCTGTACTGCTGTGCTGGAAAGCCAAGCACCAGGTTCCCACATCGTTTGCATCTGGAGGAAAGCTTCCATGCCACACTGGAATGGTGTAGCACACGCTAGGAAGTTCCTTTGCTTTTTCGGCTATGCACCCCAAGAGGCAAGTTGACCACGTTGTGAGGGCACCCACCAGATGCTCTCACATTTTGAACGTGCTCCCAGCTCAGAAAGGTTGTGGTAAAGGAATGTAGAGCTGATTTTGGGGATAGGGGAGGAATGAGGGAGTGGTCAAGGGGGGGCCTGCAGAAAAGATTCCATGGTCCTGGGAAAGAAGCTCAGAGTAACCCTGCCTTGATTTTCTTTAGTATAAGAGGGGACAGAGAGAAACTTGGCAGCCCTTCAAGATTCTGTGATTCTACCTTACTGCAATAAAGGACGTTCCTGGATCCCTGTTGCACCTGTTTTTCGACACGGTCAACCTCGAAGGGCCGGCAGTTACCTACCCTTGGGCTATGCTGACCGGAAACCCAGGAATCAGAAGAAAAATAACCTCCCATCCAGACCAAGGCAACCGGGAACGGCTGCTCACCCAGAGGCATGGTGGAGATGATTTCGCTGAAAGGGCCGCTGCCGAGCTTGTTCTGGGCCAACACGCTGAACTGATAGCTCATGTCCGGCTGCAGGTTCTCCACGAGGATGTGGGAAGCCCCCACAGGCACTGGCAGCGAGGCCCAGTCGTGGTGGGGGCGGTTCAGGCGTCTCAATCTACAGTACAAAAACCATTTGCGTGAAAAAAACATGGAGAAACCAGAATCCCAGCTTAAAAAAGAGGAGTGAATCTCTGGTCCCCTTGGAAAGAAGACAGAAATGTAGATGAAGCTTTGGATGAAACCATCTGGAAAGTATTTTTAATACTGTCAGAAAGAGAGAGAGGGGGAAAAAAAGGAAACAGGCCGGCAGAGAAGCTCACAGAGAATGCCCTAAAGACCTACATTGGCGTGTACCAGATGCTGAATCTTTGGAAATAGCCGCCATCAAATCCTGGCTCCCAGGTTACATTAACGGCCTGTTGCAGAGGCCACACAGAGACATTGGCCACGGCGTGGGGGCTGGTGCCTGGCGGGGGGAGAAGGGAAACTGCATCAGTTTAACTCGATTCAACGGAAGGACACCAATAAAGAGATTTAGGGTTGCTCAAAGGCAAGGGATTTCATCGAACAGGATTTGGGGAATGATATAACTCCCTCCAAGTCACAATGAACTCTAGAACGAGCGTCCTGTGCTTTGTTTGGACCAGGGTGGACGTTAGGAGAAAAGACGTACCTATTTAAGGTGTTCGCCGAACGTGACGCTCCCTCGCAAGAGGTGCCATTGGCGCGTCTTCAAACCCAAACGCTTTTCAATAGGCTTCCAGGCTGTTAGGGAAGTTGACTGCCCTGCCCTCTGAGTTAAGAACTCACCCAACACGTAGACTGCGGTGGCGGCACTGACCCTGGCCACACCGTTGTTGGCGGTGCATTCCCACGAGCCGTGCTGCTCCTTTGTCAGGGGCCGCAGGACCAGGCTGCTGTTCCTGTCCACCTGAGCGTTGACCAGGGTCTTGCTACCCGTCTGTACAGCAGGGAACCAACCAAAACAATCTGATTAGGTTACGTATACCGGGGGGGTCTGCATAAAAAACAGTCTAGCTGGTGGCCACCACCACGAGATCAAACCCCCACCCAGTTTTACATGGGTCACCTAATACATAAAAAAGGGCGTTGCAATGTCTGCCGTCTGGAACAAGGTCCCCCCCAAGATCCAGATGGCCCCCACTCTGCTGGTGCTCAGAAGAGCCGTGAAGACCTGGATCTTCACCCAGGACTTCAGTGAGGGAGGAGACCCCTTGCTTCATCACAGTTGTCATTCTTTACTTTTTACGTTTTATTGATATTATTGTAATTTCGTTGATTGCTGTGAACTTCCCAGAGCCGTTGAGAGTCGGGCGGCGTGCAAGCTTAACAAATAAATAAATAAATAATTGTGGTGGCCGCCATCTTGACTTGTTTGACTCCCCGCCCCCGTGGACACCTTTGGCAGACACAGTATATTTTTATATTGTGGTTTGAGAGTCAAAGGTCACCTGGGTAGGGGTCTATGCAACAGACAGTATTAAAATGTGATTTTAAAAAATGCAGCTATTGAGTCTCCAGAAATAGCCCGACTTTTGCAAAGAGGCCATGATTTACTTTTGTCCAAGAGATGATGGGTAAAGGGTCCCCTTGGGCAACGCATGGAATTAGCAACTCCCGACCCACTTCCTGGAAATATTCTTCTTTGGGCTGCAGGGTGAACGCGGGAGGATCCTGGAAAACGAAACACAAGAGAAATCCCACAAGGGTTAAGAGCAGAACAGCAGCCTAAAACTGCCGATAAAAGGCCAAGTGGGAGTTGTTAAGCAGGATGGAAGAAGTTTTTAAACCAGCTTAAGAATCACTAATCATCACACGTGCAACACAACCCAAGCTATTCTAAGCCTGCCAAATTCAACATTACAAGTAGTCCTCGTTTAGCGACCATTTGCTGTTACGACGGTGATGAAAACGTAACTAGGCAACCAATCCTCGCACTGACAACCTTTGCAGGTCTGTAAAGCAAAGGAAAGTCGAAGTAAGATCATAAACACAGTTGCGGTTTCACTTACCAACCGCTTCGCTTAACAACCAAGTTGCCGGGCCCAATTGTGATCGCTAAATGTGGACAACCTGTATTTTTTTTTTAAAAAAAGTTAAAAATAATTTTATTCTGGTGAGGTTGCCAAACCTCTTAAAAATCTGCCATTACTATCCTTGAAACCACATGAGATTTGAGGATTTTGTGAGACTCAGAACATTTGGAGTCTTTGTGCGTATCTTCTGTCTCAAGAGATGGGGCCTCTGCCCTGGGGGACAAGAGCCAGTGTGACGTGTGACCCAGCAAAGAATAGAAGTCTTTAACACTGATTATGAAGGCAAATTAAGGGAAGAGTGTCATGGAACCTCCAGGTCAAGTGGCACTCTACCTTCACATAACAGGAGCAAAGGCAATTAATTGCCTTCTCTCCCTGCCTGCTGGGAAGCGTCATCTGACAATGGCGGCGGTCAAGGATGGGGAGACAGGAAGCGGTAGAAACATGCAGTAATTAAGGGTCCTGCTAAATTATTTGCAAAGGATTCACAGCATCAATGGTGAAGATGATAGTATTATAAAGCAGCATATCTGGCAGTTTTGGGGTGGGGAGAGAAAGATGTTGGCCCACCTCCTTATTCTCTTAATATTTAATAATTGGCTTTATTCTGAACTTTTATACCCCCCTCTTCAAAACCTACATTTCTCCCAAGGCAGGATTAAAAAACATTTAAAAGCAACCACCTAAATATGGCTCAGAAAAAATGAAGAGACACTTGTGAAACGTCACAGGAAAACAACCGACGTATTAAACATCTTGGACAGTGTTTCTCAACCTTGGCGACTTGAAGACGGGTGGACTTCAACTCCCAGAATTGAAGGCTGGCTGGGGAATTCTGGGAGTTGAAGTCCACCCGTCTTCAAGTCGCCAAGGTTGAGAAACGCTGATCTTCGAGAATCAACACAATGTCTGGCCCCCAATTTCTTACTCACCTTGAGGAGGACGCGTGTGGGCGCTGAAGTGCCAGCTGTTCCAAAACTGTTGTACGGGGTGCAAGCGTACACACCAAGGGCATCGTCGTTGCAAGTGGCAATCACAATAGTCCCATTGGCTTTCAGGGACCAGCCTGGGAACTATGGAAAGGGAGAATGTGGGGCTCAGGAAGAGAACCGGATGAAACCCCAACGAAGCTGGGGGACGCATCCCACTCCCGCAGCGCACCTTGCCTATCTCCAAGGCCTGCCCGTCCTTGATCCAGCTGACGAAGAGCAGCGGGGGGTTGGCTTGGCAGGGGCACCTGATCATGCCTTGCATTCCGATGGGCAGAAAGGTCTCCGGAGGCATGTCACTGACTCGAGCTGGATCTGCAGGTGGAGGACAGCATGGTGTCAGAGGTGGGATCGTGAGGTCAGGGATGGGGAGGGAAGCTAGAAAGGAACTAGGTCTAGTGAAGGAGGCATGGGGTCAGTGGTGGGATCGTGAGGTCAGGGGGTGGACCAAGAAGCTAGAAAGGAACTAGACTTAGTGAAGTAGGATTGGTGTCAGAAGTGGGATTGTGAGGTTAAGGGGTGGCCCAAGAAGCAGGAAAAGAACTAGACTTAGTGAAGGAGGATTGGTGTCAGGAGTGGGATTGTGAGGTTAAGGGGTCGAAAGAGAAAGAAGAGGGGAAACAGGAAGTAGCAAAGGCTTGAATTAGGTCATTGGCAAAATGCTGAGATCTTCACTTTGGACTAATCCAGACTTCGTGTCACAAGTGAACAGTTTGTGGGGAACATGAGAAGATTTTCTTTTTCTGATGAAGTCCTACCACCCAAGGTGCAAAGCGAGGGATATCTCTTCACGAGATCTCGTTTCAACCCCATTTTCCTGCCCCACTAGGTTATTTCTACCAACTGAGGATCTGGGTTGACGGGGTGGCGATCGGGATAAGCAGAGCTTACACAGAACCGTAAGGAAGGCAGAAGCCGATGGGGGCTTCCTCAGCCCGTTGCTGGGAACGCAAGTATATTTTCCCGAATCCTCCGGGGTTGTTCTCTGGACCAAGAGGCTTCCATCAATCAGGATTTGAATCCGCGACCGGAGATGGCTGGAGGCCAGGAAGGAAAGAGAGGTCAAACTGAGAAGCATTAAGAGACAGCTCCCTGGTCATCCTAGATCCGTGTTTCTCAAGCTTGGCAGCTTGAAGATGGGTGGACTTGTTGAAGTCCACCCATCTTCAAGTTGCCAAGCTTGAGAAACACTGTCCTAGATATTAGCTTAGACCAGCCTTCTGTTCTCTGGACCCCCTTCTGACAGGTATATTTAATTCCCAGAAATGCCCTTTCCTAAGAATTCTGGGAGAGGAAGTCCACACAGCTGAAGGATGCCCAGATTGGAGAAAGCTGCCTTATGGGTTTTCAAAGGGGAGGCTGCAACAAAAGTTTGCAGCGTGGAACCGTCCTGCTTGGAGCACTACCCCCTCAGTGATTTCCTACGAGGCTCTGGATGTTTCATACTTTCCCCCACCAGGGAGAAAGTTTTGGGGTCATTCTCATTTCTTCTTCCCCCTCCCCTTTTCTTACCTGAGATGAAACACGTTGGTGGCCCCCAGAAACCAGGTGTAGGTGAGGTTGGCCGGGTAGGCTTCAGCTTGACAAGCCAAAAAGGCATCTTGGGTGAGGTTGACGGTGACATCCTGGGGGGGCACCACAATCACTGGTGGCCCTGGCAGAGAAGGAGGAGGCAGAAAATTGAATTTCTGCAGAAACCGAGGAGACTGTAGTTCGACCAGCGACCCAACAGATGGGAGAGATCCCTGAAGTCAATGGCTGCATTCGCACAACGGAAGAAGACTGGTTTGTTTTAACCTTGGATAGATTTGTTTTGTGGCTAAGCATGCTGTGGGGAACTTAGCTTGTTGGGTTAGTTGATGATTTGTATCCAAGGTAGAGCTGTCTATCTGTGGGGTCGTGAGGAGTTGAAAGCGACTTGATGGAACATAATCAATCAATCAATCAATCAATCAATCAATCAATCAATCAATCAGCAGTTGCTCGTCTGCCCTCTGGAGAAGGGCAGGAGCTTAGCCACTGATCCATCCACTGGAGTTAGGCGGCCAATACATTTAAATAAATAAATGAGCGAATGAATAATTTTAATTTAAATAAACAAATCCTTGCAAAGTCTTCGGTTTTCAGGATCTTCAGAAAGGAATGGGTAAATCTTTTGGGCTGAACAGTAGATGGCCTAAGCTGAATGAACTAATATTCTGTCTCTGTAAAAGCCAGGCCCTTTAAACCAGGGTCTGGCTTCATTTACAACCATGAGGACTGGAATCTTACTTTCTAATTTGAGTAGTATCCCACCGGTGGCATGTTCAGAATCTCCATTTCAATCCCTGGCATTTCCAAGAAGGGTGGGCAAAAATTCTTGCCTGCAAATCTAACAGGCTGCTACGTTGATAATACATGTAGTCCTCGACCTACGACCATTTGTTCAGCAACTGTTTGAAGTTATGACGGCTCTGAATGAATGGTACCTATGCCTGGTCCTCAAAGTTGCAGCCATTGGAGTGCCCTGCGGTGACGTGATCAAAACTTGGGTGCTTGGCAGCCCACCCACATTTATGACCGCAGGGCGCTTCCACAGCTCAGGACCCCGTCATGTCTTCCTGCCGGCTTCCCCATTGACTTTGCTTGTTGGAAGCTGGCAGGAAGTCACGAGGAGGTCCTCGCTTAACAACCCGCCATTCTCCCTTAAAGAGGCAACAGGGACTGCCATTACTAAGCGATGCAGTCACATGATGTCGCGCTTTACAATTCCATCACTTAGTGATGGAAATTCCGGTCCCCATTGCTGTCATAACCTGAGGACTACCTGTCTGGGGTTTGAGGAAATCAAGGTTATTAAGGCAGCGCGGGGTGTAGGGGGTTGGACTTGATGACCTCTAGGATTCCTCCTTTGGTTAATTAGCCTCTCTAGGTCAGCAAGGGCTTACCTTGGACTAGGAGGCGGGTTGTGTGAATGACAGTGCCTTCCTGGTTGCTGGCCTGGCAGGTGTACAGCCCAGCATAGGCCCGTCCAACTCTAGCAAAGGAGAGAGTCCCGTTTTTCACCTGAGAAAAAGAACAAGGGTTAGTTTCAGCTGGGCGATATCCTGCTGAAGATCTTGGCAGTTAAGTACAGCAACATTCTGATTTAACGGATCCCCATTTAACAGACTTTGGATACAGCGGGCCAAGTGTCTACCCAGACATCCTCTGAAATCACAGATAAGCCTGTTACACTCAACCTTGTCTGAACAAGGCTGTTAAATGTCCATTCATTTTACCTTGTAACATCCCTGGCTATTTACCTCATTTGCACAATTATGCCATTGCGTAAATTGACGCCAAGGACGTGCGTTTGTATTTAACAGACTACTGAGAATAACAGACGTCCCTTCCTCCCAATTAGTCCCTTAAATCCCGGTTTTACTGTAACAGACATAGGAAAGACAACATACCTGAACTTCGGTTCCGTTTTCAAGGGTTCGGCTGTCCCTCTTCCAAGAGACGGCAGGCTGCGGATTGCCGGTGGCCGAACAGGACAGAGTTAGAGACTTTTGGTCCTGAATCTCTATGGAAGCCGGCGGGGTCTCCTGGAAGACGGGGGGAGCTGCAAGACACAGATTGAGAAAAGGCACACAAGCCACGATTTCATTGCGGTCCCTCTCGTTTGCTCCAGCCTCCACTCCACGCTGCTCAAATCCCAAATTTGGGGGGTTCAACATCAACTCGGAACAGAGTTTGTCTCAGACGCAAGTTGGTAAAAGTCTTCAAAACAGCCTGATTTCCTACATAAATGCTGAAGCGTTTTACTGAACGTCCGTTTGTGCTCCTGGAGGGCAGTAAAAGAACACACCAAAAGCGTTCAGATGCTACCCCGTGATACACAAATAAAGCTATCCCCCCTTTTTTGCCGTGCTTCATTTATTCAGAAGTTAATAAAGTTTGTTCTCGATACTGCAGTTAACTGGAGCATTAAATAACAGATCCTGAGAAACCAAAAAGTTTATTAGTCTACCTCAGGGGGTTGTGGGGGTGATAATAAACCAGGAACGGATCATCTTTTGACCGTCAGCTGACTAATATTTTCAGTGAGATGCTCTGCATTTTATTCATTTATCTATATATCACATTTGTAGAGCCGCCCATCTCACGCAAAGCAAAGCAACCCTGGTTGGCGCACGACAGTGAAATAAAATAACAGATGGATAAAAGCAATCGTGAGGAAAAGAGAAAAAAATGATTATTAAAATTTTTAAAAAATCAAAAGTTTTAAAGCAGATGAACCCCATTGAGAGAGCAAAATGTCAATTACAGTGGAGACATCTGTCTCCGGTTCCCAAAGACCCTCCAGGCCTGATGGCATAACCAGGTCTTTTGGGAGGTTTCTGGAGAAAATTTGGGGAGTTTGATTTGTTTGGGGTGGGTGGGGGGGCTACAAGCCATGGGGGCCTTCTGGTTCTCCTCCCTGTAGGGTTCAAACGACGCCAGCTTTTCCATTCAGTGTTAGGAAAATACTTCCCGCTGGTCAAAGTCAACAGCCTGTGCGAGATTCCACTTTGTTGAAGATTTTAATCCAAGGCTGACAGTCACCAACTGGGAGGGGATCCCCCCCCCATTTTAATGCTGGCCATCAATTCCTAGCAATTAGCTAGGAAACAGGCGATAAAGAGGTTTAGGGAAACAGCACGGGCGAGAACCAGATTATAGGGATGTTCGGAGCGTCTAGAAGGATGGCAGATGGGGAGGGAGCTGAAATGAATCCCCAGCTAAGAAAGAACAACATTTGCAGGGCAAAAGATGCTCAGATCAGTGAGGGATGTGCGTGTGATGCTCACAAGCTTTGCTAACTCCCCTTCTTGTCTGCTTTGATAGGGGGAAAAACTCACGTTTTTGCAAAGGCCAAAAAAGAAAAAAATTGAGTAAAATTTTCCAAAGCAGGTTACAAGGTTGGGGAGAGGTACGCAGATTTTGGGGCCCCCTCCCTGCAAAATCCTGTCCCTCTGGCCCGCCACGGTATCCCTGGGCATTTGATGCTTCTGTTCATCTCAAAAGAAGGATTCCTCCGGTGGGGCATTTCCAAATGGGAAAACGGAGCAGCTGCGAAGCTGCAAAGAGCCGGAACAGAAAGCCCCATGGAAGCTCCTCCAACATTGAAATCAACATCAGGAAACACGTGAAGACCACGCTAAGCCCCCCGCAAAAGAAGACAGAAAAACAGATGCTTCCTTTCCAGGGAACAAGCAATTCTGCAACCCGGGAGGACGGATCAGGTCACATGGAATTTCAGTAACCAGCTGTGAACGAGGCAGACATCCCCAGAGGATTTATTCTCATGATCTGCCGATCCATAAAATCCATTTACTTATCACAGCTCATGTTTAACCTCCACTAATTTACCCAATCGTTTCCCAAAAGCAATGAACACAGACAGAGGCCTCCCCGTCTTGTGACGGTGAGTTCCACAGGCAATGTCGGTTCCTCTTGTCCGTCCCCAGGGAAAGAGAATTCAGAGGAAGAACCTGATCAGAAAAGAGGGTATCTGACTTACAATTGACAATGAGGTGGATCCAGGTGCCATTCTGGAATTCGTCATCGGTATTGGGACGGGTGAGGAACAGCACCCGGCATTCGTACCAGCCCTGATCCTGGGCACGCAGCCGGTCGATCTGCAGAGAGGCCCCCCCTTGGATCCGCACGCGCCCTGCGTTGCAAAAGGAGGAAGGAGAACGATTTTGTTCACTAAGGGTTCCAATCTCCGACGGGAAGCCTCATCCTCTAGTATCGTCTTTATTTCCAAGAATACAGCTATGTTTCAGAGGCACTTGGGGAAAATGTATAGGTAGTCCTCGACTTACGACCATAATTGGGACCGGAATTTCTGTTGCTAAGCGAGTCACACCTGATTTTACCTTTTTTGCCACAGTCGTTAAGTGAATCTGGCTTCCCGCATTGACTTTGTTTGTCGGAAGCCCCCTGGGAAGGTTGCAAATGGCGATCACGGGACGTAAGGACGCTGCAGCCATTGTAAATACATGCTGGTTGCCAAGCGCCCGAATTTTGAACATGTGATCACAGGGATGCTGAGGTGGTCGTAAGTGTGAGGGCCGGTGGTAAGTTACTTTTTTCCAGCACTGTCGTAACTTCCAACGGTCATTAAATGAATGGTCATAAGTCCAGGACTACCTGTATTTTGTCACTTTGTGTGAGATGGGCAACTAGATAAATACGATAGATAGATAGATAGATAGATAGATAGATAGATAGATAGATAGATAGATAGATAGATAGATAGATAGATAGAATCTAGAAGTTGCTGGATTCTCGGGAAAACTGAGCAAAAATTTCTAAAGCATGTTGGAATACTAAGGAGTTTTTCCTGGTGGATGGATGGAGCAAAAAGGTTCTGCTGAAACAGGTAACAAGAAAGTCCCTGTTGGAACAGGACTGTTTCTTTCCTAACAACCTGACTTAAGGAAAGGTTCACCTTTCTCCCAGTGGAAAAATGAAAACTTAATTTTGACTTAACAAAACAACCACCACAGAGTGGAGGTGTTTGCCTAGGGGGTTCAACGGTTGGTCTCCAGAAAGGCACCCAGAATTTGCAAAGAAAACAGCATGTTTGAGTCACCTTCCTCCAAACTGCCTAGTCCTGAACAGGACGAAAAAGTCTAACTTTGTGAGGGTTGGAATTGGAAAATAAATTCACAGTAACATTCGAGATTGGCGGAGTTTCTGTAGCAGGAGTCACCGAAATAAGTACTGCCGTTAACCTACCCTGCCCCTCCCACCCTCACCAAGCTTTGCATGTTGTGTGCATGCAACGGTTAAGTCTGCCCCTGACTCTGTCAACAATATCAGACCCAAAATTTGAACCCGTGCAATTGCAGAACACCTTGAACGCGCTCCTGCGTATTCCTCCGGATTTTAAAAGCGACTGAGTCATCCTCCGGAGGCAAAACCTGAGGCATTGCGAATTGCGATTTGCAAAACGGGAAAGATAAAAGCTCACCGACAAATGCTGCCAGGAAAAGGAAACTTGGGGGGTCAAGGACCCCCACAAAAGGACAATTCCCTTATTCTCCAAGGGTTGGCCCAGTTGAATCGGAGGGAGGGGAGCATCAGCGAGCATCGTTCACAAAGGAGCATCCTGAGCGGCCAAAACAAATTCCCACGGAGGGACCCTCTGCGAGGGGCACTCGCTTGTTGCTGAGCAACCGGGTGGGTTTTTTCAAAGAGAGACATGCAGCCCACCTCCCCTGACACCGGTTCCTCCAGGCAACCGAGCAGACCCTGAAAGATAAAGGAGCGGTTTGGGGGGAAAAGGGGGGGAGGACAAGAGAGAGTCAGGAGCCAGAGAGCAACTGGAGCAGCTCTGGTTCGGGGATCTAAACGCTCTTTTGGATCAGGTCTGGGAGGGAGGACCGGATCTGGTTCGTGCTTGGATGGGAGACCACAAGGAGATCCCGGGGCTGGAGACTAGACCAAAAAAATAACCTGTGAAAAAGCAACGACAAACTACACTTCTGTTTTGTTGCCAGGAAAATCACAGGGATATGTCTATTAAGTTAGCAGGAGCCAAGCTTAATTCCAGAGAGATTTTATTTCTGGGTGCCCCCAAAGGGTCAATAAACATAGTGGGGGGAAAACGAAGGCCATGACTGCAAACCCCTTTTGCAGCCTGTTAGCAAAGCTTACCCTTATATTTTGGCAAGGATCCCCCCCCCCCTTTTTTGAGACAGGGTTCCCCGCTGGGAATCTTGAAAGCCCAGCGGGTGCAGCCAGCTACCAAGTGGTCCCGGATTCGAATCCTTGGCCCCTTTTGCCAAGAAAGGGTTGAGTTTCAGAGCCTACCTATTTTCACTCGGCCAGAACGTAAGCCGTGGGGAAGCTGGAGTTTTTGCAGGGTGGAACACTCGCTTCCTATTTTTTTTTCCTTTAAAGGGATTTAAAATTAAAGAAGTAAATTCGGGGGAGCACAGAGCCTTGGGCCTGGGGTGGAAGAGCAGGTTCTATAAGTTTAAGCTAGCCTGATGAATTATGGTCTGATTTTGAGGGTGTGCACACGCGCGTGTGGGTACAGGCAACCGAGAACAAAGTTGACAGCAGCCAACGCATGTTTAATTTCTTTCCACCCAATTTATCAAACCCAACTGCTCTGTTTATACAGTCACCTGTTGCACATATGAATGGCAAGCCAAGATTTAATATTCTCCTCCGTTCACATTCTTTTGAACCCGGTTCCTAGTGCAGGGAAACAGACATCTGGATTAAACAGAGTGGGTTCTCTGTGATTTATTCCCAGCCCAACCATTCAATGGTTTACTGAGAACTGACGTTATTAGCAACATACGAACAAATTACTTCTCTACATAACTTAGCTGTGGAAGAACAGAACGAAATGTGGTTATCACGGATTGAAATGCTTATGCAGACATTTTAGATACACAAACATATATCATTTCAGCTGCCTTCTAAAATGTATTGATATGTATTTGGGAGCATACGCCCTGCAAGTTTTTATTCCTTTTCTGTTCTTTTTTTCTCTTTCTTTACAACTTTGTGAACAGTTTATTTCTTTCTTTTTCTTCGTGGTTTTTTCCCCCCACAAAAACGAAGCCCAATCGCTCTATTCACCTAACCGGCTATTGCCAATCAATCAATCATCTTCCAGTTTAATGGGGTGATTTGGTTCACATCACTCGCTAAAACTTGCTTCTATTTTATTATGTATTGGAATGTATATATTGAATTTGTTTCTTGTTACGTGGTGGCTTTTTTCCCCCCTTCTTTTTTTCATGTTTTTTTTAATGCCGTACACCACCCAGAGTCACATGGTTTGAGCTGGGTGGCCTTATCGATCTTAAAAAGAAAGAAAGAAAGAAAATCACCGCTGTGTTTTCACCAAGGGCTGAACCTCCAAATAACTTCATTTAGGGTTTTCAGGGGAGCCCTGGCAAAGTCTCTGGACACAAGCCAGCTCTAAGCTATAATCTGAATTTTCTGATTCCCTGCCTGCTTTCCTTCCGTGCAAACGATCAGGCTGTCTGGCTTCATAAACCTTCGCCGCGCTCCAGATTTTGGGTTGGCCGAGCCAAATTGGCAGGTATTTGGAAGGGAAGGGAAAAAAGAAAGCAGGCGGCAATTAAAGCAGGGCGATCTCAGATTTTCATCGGCAACCCGTCTAAGCGAGTCTGCCGGCGCTCACAATCCAGAGGAGGATTCCCACCGTTGGGTGTTCAGAAAAGAAAGGGTTCAAAAGGTTGGCTAGACAATCAGCCCGAGAAAGTCTCTGACCCGAAAAAAAGGAAGCGGAGAAAAGAGAGCAAGGGGTTAAAGAAGGGGGGGGGGAAAGACCAAGCAGCAGCCATTTGGGGTCACCACAACCACCCAAGATGTTGTCTTGGGTCACTTTGCTCATTGCCACCACACGGTGCCCAAGATGGAAAGGGAGAGCCGCTTCTCCAGAAATGATATAGAGACAAAGTCAGATGAGGACTACTGCCTATCCACACGCTAAATTCTAGGACCTGAAAACACAACGTTCCGGGGAACGCCGGAACATTCCAGGGAGTGCCGGAACGTTCCGGAGGATGCCAGCATGTTCTGGAGAATGCTGGAACGTTCCAGAAAATGCCAGAACGTCTTTTTCTCTCTCTCAGAACACACTGTTTGAGAATTGCTGTCTGGCTTCCTCAAACAGGTTTACTGTGGAATAGGAAGGGGTTCGCTTCTGAAAACAACCAACAGTGGTTAAATCAGCATGGCTGGGAGAAAAATGGAACTTTCTGAACGTTCATGGACAATGTTCTGGGATTGGGCCCTGGAGTTTCTTGTATGTCCACTGCCACCCTGCTTCCTTTTGGCTCCGAGGGTGAAAAAGAAGGGCAAAAGAACTTGTTCCGAGTGTCTATCACAGTGTTTCTCAACCTTGTCAACTTGAAGAGGTGTGGACTTCAACTCCCAGAATTCCCCAGGCTGGGGAATCCTGGGAGTTGAAGTCCACACCTCTTCAAGTTGACAAGGTTGAGAAACACTGGTCTATTGTCTCGACGGCTGCATGTTCTACACGTCCAGTTTTGTTGCATCGCCATACAGAACACTTGGCACATTCCCAACGGGATTGTTGTTTCCAAACTCGGAGCAAACTGTTTTACCCGCATGCCAACTTGGGCACTACCTTAATGTTCAGATCAGCCTCCAAGGGAGGTGAGAAACAGGAAGAGAGGTGAGGAAACTGGCAATTGCAGATATGACTTAAAGCAAAGAATTCTATTTTTTTTCTTTTTTGCACGGGCTTCCCTGCCTCTCAAAACAAACACGCCCTCAAACTCAAAGACGCCACTAAGTCAATCTTGCCCTCGTGATCAATAAATAAGGGCCCGGTTGCCAGCACCTGTCTGCAAACACAAACAGACCCGCCTGGGCGAGCCCAGGAAATTGTCTATGTATTAAAGGGCCTTTTCTGTTTGCAAGAGAATCCTTAAGCCAGAGATTTCCAAACTGTTGGGTTCCTGCAGCCTGCTAAAACGATAAATGAATTCATGCCACCCAGCCACTTGAATTAAACTTGTGATTAGAAAGAAATACACCCATTTATTTTGGCAAGCAATAAGTACACCAATTGCATTTATCGGTAGAAAGAAATGGTAGAAATTGGTGGAAAGAAATACACCCATTTGTCTTGGCAAGAAATAAATACACCAATTTCCCCATTTTAACGGCGCCATCGGAGGGGTTCTGAAACTTTGCAGCATCAGAAGGGCCAAAGGAGCAAATTTTGCAATCTCTTCCAGGCAAAACCAAAAGACCAGAGAGATGGTTGACGATGTTCTCACTTTGTCCACACAAGCCAAATCGGATTTTTTAAAAGCGAATCCACTACCAGATTGCTCACAACCACCCTGGAGATCCCAAACTATAGTTTGAGAACATCTGCCTTCCTGCAAGTCCCTGTTGCAGTACAAAGGGAGATTCTCCCCCCATCCTATCTTTTCAAGACTTATTGGAAGGATCCCCTCCAAGAATAAACAAAGCCAGAAAAATCAAAATGGAATCAAAAACGTCTCCCTTCAAAACTTTTAAAGTCTGCACTCTGTTTCTATCTGCAAGCATTTCTTTAAGCAAGCTTCCGATCGGCCTGGCAAGTCTTAACCACTTTATTCTTCTGCACAGGGAGACCTGATCTCTAGCTGAGGTTAATCCGGAGAAGAAAACGCAGTTGGACTTTGCAATTTGAAAAAGAGGCCCAGCCTCGCTGAACTTTGCTTCCTGCCCTCCAAATGAACCGACTAAATAAGTTTATGACGGGGCTTCAGAAATCCATATTTCACAGAAATCCAATGAATGGAATGACGTGTTGTAGGAACATCGCAACTGTTCTGATCGGTCTTCCTTTTCCAACAGACCGTGCAAATTTATACCCCTCTGGCCCCAAAATTGCTCCCTGTGGAGTCAGATTTTGGAAAAGACAGACATCGCCAAGGTTGCACCACCGATCCCAGACTGGGGAAAGCTTTCCCTGTTGAACTTCTGCCCCACGCACTCACCAACGTAGTCGGGATCCACACGGGGGGAATACAGCCCGAATTTGATAAAGATGGGGAGCAGGAAACCAAATCGCACCCACTCGATGACGTAGAGAGGGGGACTGGCCTCGTCCGGCTTGAGCAAGTTGCAGTCCAACAGGGCGCTCTCTCCTTTTCGGCCAACCACCGTGCGAGGTTCTGCTCTGTTGTTACCTGCTGGCAGTAAAATTGATAGGGAGTAAGATAAGCCACGCTGAATCCAGTCCAAACCCTGAGTTTGCTTTTTGGATTAAGGCAGTGTCAAAACCCACTTCCTGAATTCCCCAAAGGGGAGGAAGAGGCTTCTGTTTTTCTACCTCATTCTCAGAGAGTTTCAAATTTGTTTCTAATGGCTTCAGGGGCTGAACAGCCCAGGGAAATCAAAACGGGCAATAAATTAAGAAGATCTGCCACTTCAGAACCAAACAGAACCAACGCTTAATTGACTAACTAGACAATACTTTTGGGGAGGAACTTTTTTGGGGTCAGTGCAAAACCATAGAGAGATGCTATCACGTTGCATTTGGCCTCCGGCCCATTTTGAAAAATACTCAGCTACAAGCAACACCAACAATAACAACTTTTGAAAAATGTTCAGGGTATTTCTAAATGGTGGCACCCTCTAGAAATACCAGATAGAACTTTGGATGCAGAGTTGAGCTTGATTTTTTTAAACATACAGAGCCTCAAGTTTCTAGTCCTCAGGGGTGTGAAAAACTGAAGGCGGTGTGCATGGGTCTCTCCCTTCCTTTTATCTTCACAACCCACCACAGATGAACAGTGCCAGGTCACGCCGTGAGTTTCCTCGCTGACCGACTGAAATCTTCCCACCCCTTCAGGCATTACCGAAGAAAAATCAGGTTATTCTGAAAAGCAGACTACAAACTCTGATAGGCAGAAAGGCGTAGATGATTCAGAGGTCAATCATGGAGGCCTCTGCCCATTTCAGGACCCCGTGCCTGCGAGCTCTGCCGAAGAGTGAGGTTTGCAAACTTTTGGCAAGCTCTGGAGCAATCGAATCTCGCTGGCAGAGGTGACCCCATGAGGTAGATCAGAGATGATTATTCCACAAAGGAGATGGATAACTTTTTTCTCTCTTCTCTTCTCTTCTCTTCTCTTCTCTTCTCTTCTCTCTTCTCTTCTCTTTCTTTCTCTTTTTTTCCTCTCTCTAATATATATAGAGAGGGAAAAAAGAGAAAGAAAAAGAGGGAAGGGAAGGGAAGGGAAGGGAAGGGAAGGGAAGGGAAGGGAAGGGAAGGGAAGGGAAGGGAAGGGAAGGGAAGGGAAGGGAAGGGAAGGGAAGGGAAGGGAAGGGAAGGGAAGGGAAGGGAAGGGAAAATAATATATACTAAAGTTTTTAAAATACACACATGTGTGTGTGTGTGTGTATAAAATGTAAATATTTAGGGCCACCAGGAGCCTGTGGACTGACCCCCCCATTCTCCACTTTTGGCAGGGGTCTGTGGGGGACCCCCTGCTCCCTCCCTCCTAAGAAAGCAGGTTACCGTCAGCCCGGCTGCTGCAGACCAGGGTGAGGCAGGCAATCCACAGAGACCAACTCATAGCACAGTTGTCCGGGCGAAACGCTGCCGTGGGACGACCGCTATTCCGAGACAACCGCGCGGCGTGCTTGGGAAGCGACTTCCAGGGACGGGGAAGGGGACGCCAGCGACGCTCACGCCGTCCTCGTGCACCGAAGCGCCGGCTTTTCAAGGCAGTCCGCCAGAGCACCCTGCAAAGCGTGGGCGGGGAGGTTTTGCACCCGAGCCCCGCTTTTCATCTCCCGCAGATCGGTCTGCGCCGCGCCGACTTCTGCCTTTTCGGTGGGAAGCAGACCTCCAGTTCCCGGAGCCTCTGCAGTGGAAATCTTCTGTCTCAGCATTGGCCAAAACCTGCGAGAGCCAAGTTTGCAAAAAGGAAGAAAAAGGGGAATAAATGGAGAACGTTCTACGGAGGACTTTCTCTCTGCATTTTAAAGGTGGAGTCTCCCTTTTTAAAACTTTTGTACACCTATTTTAATTCCCAGCAAAACCCAGTCAGGGCAGCCTAAAAGAGTGTCCTTCCTTCCTTCCTTCCTTCCTTCCTTCCTTCCTTCCTTCCTTCCTTCCTTCCTTCCATCCATCCATCCATCCATCCATCCATCCATCCTGATTCACAGAACACAGTACAGGTAGCCTAAAATAGTTGTTTTGCCTCGTTTTTGGAAGACGAGCTCCAATTTGAAACGCTCACCTGCTTGGACTAAACTCCCACAATGGCTTAACCTGCCCCTGAAACCAAGTCAATTTTCTGCACGATATCCTGAACTCGTTTTTAAATGATTTGATTTATTTAAAAAATAAATTTGTTTTTAAAAAAATTAAAACATAAACAAAACTTGTTAAGTCTACATCACAGTAAACAATGGTGGAAAACTCTGGCGTGGTTATAATAGAAGAGCCGTCTGACACCTATATTCATATTTTATCAGCGTCAGCGGTGTGATTTTTATCGCTTTTTTTTAAAATGCTAGTCAGGGAAGCATTAAACGCACCCCAAATCAGTTGATGGATAAAACCATCCCAACGAAGCCACCGAGCAAACAACCCCCCGATCAAAACTAAACTTGGGCACCTACAAATACAGCCACGAGGTTTGGAACCAACCTGGTTAAGAGTCTCACGGCCGTGCCCAAGGGGAAAAGCAGATTTAATCCCCCAATTTCCAATTCCATCTCCCCTTCTTCCTGTGACGATTATCTATTTCTTTTCTGTCCCTTTGACCTCACTAACCTTTTCTGTCCTTAGTTTAATTCCGTCTCCATCGATGCTTCTAAAAAACAACCCCCCATCCCCCCCATTACTTTCCCCTATGGAGAATTTTCTTCTTCCGGTGAGCGGGTCCAGCCTCTGTCATTCATTGCAGCAACTTTAGAAAACAAGACAATTGCAGGTTCTCCACCCTCCCGGGGATATTTTATTCTCCTTCCCTGTTTGCCATTCAGCTCAATTAAAAACAGGGCCTAAACAGGAGATCATTCCACTTCGGTGCCCCTCTGCCACACGCAGCAAAGGGTCTGGCCCGGCCCGGCCCGCCTTTCCCACTACAAAATGCGCAAAACTTTACGATGCGTTGGAGGCAGAAGTTTTATTTTCAGTTTGAAAAAAACACCGCCTTGGGACAGAAGGCGAGCAATTCAGATTAAAGTGCAGCAGGAGGAGAAGTCTTCTGCTGAGTATCCAATAAGAGGCTTTTTCCCCCCTCTCGAAAATTAGCACAAATAAATCCTACTGTAAGACTGCACAGGCCTCTCTAAGCAGCTTAACCTGGCAAATGTTCCTCCCTGGCTCCATTTTATCCTCACAACAACCCTGCAAGGCAGGTTAGGCCGAGATGTTAGAGACTGGCTTGGGGGGGGGGGTCAGTGCCAAACCTAGTGGGCAATAATTCACTATTTCTGCCATTTGCTCCCACATCTTCTACTTCGTCCTCACAGCAAGCAGCAGCTGCATTTCCAACTCGAAAGAGCAAGATTTTAAACTTCGGATTTGCTAATTTCCCAAAATATCCAAAGCGCATTTCTGGCAACGAAAGCGAATCCCATTTGGAAGCTCCGTGTCTGAATTTTAATTATTACATGCCAGCTTAAGGGACCAGATTTGAGTTTTCTCCCTGAAAGAAAAACAAATGGAATATCTGCTCTAGGTGCAAAGAAGACACCAGAGGGGCCTTTTTCAAACACTTACACTCTGCTCCCTACAAAATGCACCCCGCTTTTAAGGGGGGAGCCCCACGGGCACTGATGCTGGCAGAGCGCCCTCCCCAGCAAAATACATTGTGGTTGTGTTTCTCCTGGGCCCCCTGCCAACAGTCCATTCATGCTGGCCGTGGGCAACGGCTGGGTAAAATTCCACGTCTACTTTCAAATTACAGGAACGAGGGGTGTGCAAACCTTAGCCACCTGAGCTCGATTTCCAAGTGCAAAAAGATCTGGCTTTGCACAATAACTGAGCGCTAGCAAGTTATCCAGAGCGATAGTTCGGAAAAACCAGGAATTTTCCCCAACTCCCTTTCCGGGCATCTAACCCTAAAGCTAAGCAACTCAGAAGACAGCCTGGCGTGGGCTGGCAGGAGGGATGGGAATTGTAGTCCAGGGCATCTGGGAGGCCCCAGGCTGAAGGAGGCCACTAGCATGCCAGGCTGGCAATTCGCACCCGTGGTTAACTAGGTCAGCGAAAGGCCCAGGGGTGCGTTGGCACCAGATGCTAAGTTTGAGACAGCAAAGCCCGGGCCAGTTTTATTGGAGGGTTGATGGTTAAACGGGCTGCAGAACCCGAAGATGGGGGGATGCAGGAACTTGGTTAAGTGTGTTCGTGTGAACGGAGCTACTGGGGGCTCCTTGCGTGTATCCTGGGGGGATCCCAGGGGCCCGGCTCGCTCCGTGGGAAATGAACCCGGGCGCCCGGCTGAGTAGCCAGAGGGAAGCAATTCAAGAGACTGGTCCTCAGCGAGGCGGATGCCTCGGCCCCGGTCTCAGAGCTAAAAGCCCGCTCTGCCTCTCGGTCTCCCCCCCCCCCCCAATCCTCGTCGCCTCCGCGGGACACGCGCCACCTAAACCCGGGTTCAAGCGAACCCCCTGGCCGGGTTCAGAGACCGCAAGGGATCAGGCAAACTCGCGAGTTTCCCTGCATACCCGGGTTCGCTCAGCCCGCCGACTCAGGCGCTCGGCTTCCCACGACGCGCCAACCCCCGGGTTAACGAAGCGCGCGGCCGGGCGCAAGGAAACCCGCATCCTCGGGTCTGGCTCAAAAGCGAGGACCAGCCGCCGGGAGGACCGGACCCCCCGCCCGAGCTGGGCTGCTGGCGGGGACGCGGACCGCCCGGACTTACCTGCGCGCCGCCGCCGCCGCCGGGAGAAGCCCGCTCCCGGCCAGGGCTCTCGGTCCGGCCCGGCCAGCCGCCGCCATCCACGACTCTGTAGCGCCAACTTTACGCGCCGCGCGTTTTGCAACGCGGCGCCCGGGGGCGAGCGGCGGGCTCCTCGGCTCCGCTTCTCCCCCGTCTCTCCTCCGGGCAACTCAATCCGCGGCTGCTTCGAGGCGCGCCCTCAGTTCCCTTTGGCATCTCCCCCCCCCGCAACGAATCCGGATTCGGGCTGCTTTTCCCCCCCCCTCCCGCCTCCAGAAAGCGAGCGAGCGCCCGGCGCGCGCGGAAACTCCGTGGCGGAGCGCTTGGACAGAGAAACTTCCAACACAATGGAGGGGCGGGAAGGGGACCCTGCTCCCCCCCCCAGCCTCTTTGTTGCCACAGGAACCGCCAATCGCGTGCCCGACAGCGCTTCTTGCGCCTTCCAAACGCACCAATCACGCGAAGCCAAAGGCAGGACCTGGGAGCTTTAAAGGGGAGATGCAAAGGGAAGAACGTGCGCCTTGCTACTGAAGTCCATTGAGGTTGCAAAGGATTCTGGGAGGTGTAGTTTTTCCCCGTCGGGGCAGCAGCTCCTGGGTGGTTCCGCTAGATCAGTGTTTCTCAACCTTGGCCACTTTAAGACCTGCGGACTTCAACTCCCAGAATTCCCCAGCTGGGGAATTCTGGGAGTTGAAGTCCACAGGTCTTAAAGTGGCCAAGGTTGAGAAACACTGCACTAAATGGAGTGGGGTATTTTGTAACTTGAAGGAAAAAATGCCCCCATCCTTAAAACAGCCCATCAGGGCATGAAGGAAGGAAGGAAGGAAGGAAGGAAGGAAGGAAGGAAGGAAGGAAGGAAGGAAGGAAGGAAGGAAGGAAGGAAGGAAGGAAGGAAGGAAGGAAGGAAGGAAGGAAGGATTGAGTAAGGTATAGCGGGAGGTGATTCCTGATCAGGAAGGACCAAGATCATCTGAGCATAGGAAAGAACCCCTCTCTGGGATACTGAATATCTTGCCCGCTTGCCAGGTTTGTGCAACTCACTGCCACTGAGTGGCCAACAGCTTAAAGGATGAAGGAAATTCGGGGTGAAAGGCTGGGAGGCCACGCATTTGCCCAGAGTGTGTTTGGAAGCCAGGGGATGAATTCAACTTTCCAAAGACCGCGGTCCTTTGAAGGACACGCGGGGCTGTGCGGTTTTAAAAGCCCATTGCAAAAAAAAAAAAAACCAGGGGGGGACATCACGGTCCAGCATTTTGCTCATCCCTTGCAACTCGCGCGCCCACACTGCTGAACGCAATTTCTGGAATTGAACAGTCTGTGGGGAAACTCAGCGATTTTATCGACTTTTGCAGCAGTCGGAGAACGTGGGGAGTCCAGGACGGCCGGGGCATGCCGCGGTGATGCTCCCTGGAGGCCACCCCAATGGATGCGCCGTGACCGGACGCACCTGAGCATGTAATGGAGTTGTTTAATATCCCACCTGTTGCTTCTGAATCACACCCAGACCCGCTTCCTGCCTTTTTTGCACTTCCCCCAGCCTTTCAAGGCGGGAAGCCAACATTCACAGGCTGTGGGTATCCAAGCAGCGAGATTATCCACCCTCCTCCCTCTTTCGATAATCACCACCTTGGAGGGGCTGAAACAAGATACTGCTTGACGTTCCCTTTTAAGCTGATCCAGGGTCTGGGCGCAGGAGACATCTGATCCCTCCTTGGAACGGCTGAGCGGGGAAGACCTGCCTTGGCTTGAACACAGCTGGGCCCGAAAGAGGATTTATTTTCGGGCCAACACAGCAAAAAATGTGTTGGAACAGGAGTTGTACTCACTCCCTCCTCTGCATTCAGGAAGGGGGGCTAAAACGCAGGCTTAGCAACAGGCGGACCTTGAGCCAAAATCTGCCCTCTTGGCCCACAACAGCTATTGCTGCAAATCAATGGACTGTCAAGCAATCTTGTTAATTTGTTTTCCCTAAGCTGACATTTTTTTAAAAAACTCTTATTCTTTTTCTTTCTCTCCTTCTCTCCTTCCTTCCTTTCTTTTTTCCTTCCTTCTCTTCCTTCCTTTTTCCTTTCCTTCCTTCCCTCCCTCTTTTCCTTCCTTCCTTCCTTCCTTCCTTCCTTCCTTCCTTCCTTCCTTTTTCTTTCTCTTTTTTCCTTCCTTCCTTCTTTTTCCTTCCTTTTCCCTCCCTTCCTATTGATGTATATGTCCACCAATCTCACAACTGTGACTGGGCAGCTAACTAAAATTTAAAATACAGTATAAATATAATATATAAAATAAATCTTTAGGTAGCATCTTAATTCTGCCTTCTATGTGCCACAGTCAGACCATAAATGTGATTTTTTTTAGAGACTTCACCCTGTCCTTCTGGTGATGTTTTAAGGGGTGTTTTCGGGAGGGATGCTGAAAGTGAATCTCAACATCAGCCCGGGCTTCCCTGCCTCATTGCAATCTGGTTCTGCCCTTAAGCAATTAAAATGTCTGCCAGGACCGCTCTCCCCCCCGCCCCACAAAACAGGTCCCAGAATGTTTGTTTTATTCAACTCATTTTTTGCCCAATAATAACAGCAGCATTCTTACTCCTCCTCTTTCCTTCTTTTTAAATTTCTCCTCTGGCTTTCCTCCACCCAGCGTGGGTGCACAACAACCCTGCGAGGTAGGAAGCGAAGAGCAGGACTGATTTCCATAGCTGAATGCAAGAATGGTCCGTTGCAATTGGGCACAAATGAGGGATTGTTTTTTCTTGCAAGACTCCCCCCCTCCCCATTGTTTTCGTGAAAAGACCTCAATGTCCCCCACTGACTTTTAAAAAGTGGGTCTGTTGTGCAGCCCTGCTTTAGGACAACGCTTCTTGCAGACAAGAATGCTTGTCAGTTTGAGTTAGCTGGTGAGAAGTGCCGAGGGGTTATCCTCCTGATTAGTTGTTCATCCAAATGCCCCAGGGCTGGGGGTCTCAGCTGGTGCCAACGTCCCCAAAAGTGAGATCTACTCTCCCCGCTCAACGATGGAAACCCGGCTGCTAAGTTGCGGCTGGACGATTCCTTGCAAAGTGCGGGGGTCTCAAATTCAGCGTCAAATTCTCCCCCAACTTGAGGTGTAGAGTTGCTCGGATTTAATCCCCAGGGAGGGCTGGGGGAAAAGACCCCCGGCTTAAACGGGGAGGGTTCAGATTCCCTTTTGTGGCTGAGACATCATCCGTGAAACGTTTTGATCCTGGGGCCCGGCCTCGCGTGGGAACGCTGCGTTTCCTCTGGCAGCACCTTTCTCCCTAATCCAAGCTGGCAGCGGGCAGGCCGACTAGGGCTTGACAGCATCTCGCTATCCTCCTTTTCTAATACTGGCTGGTTTAGGAGGAGAGGAAGAGTTTGGGGCTGGTGTTTTTATTACATTTGGAGGCCAACAGCAGGATGCTCCCCCTATAATTCCAGACGTGGAAGAGATTTTCATCGCCTGGCACAGGGCAGGCTGGCTGGCTTGGCACAAGATGGAATAATAGAATTGAAAGGGTCCTCAGAGGTCATCCAGTCCAACCCCTGCCCTTGGCATTTGACTTAAATACTGAACTCAACCCTTTTCTGGGTTTGCACAATTGGCCAACTCTGACACTCAACAAGCAGATGGGGTTTGCCCGAGACACCCAACCCACCCAGCAAACAAACGACCCAACCGAACCAGTCAAGATACCCCTCGCCTAGATTAAAACGAAGCCGTTACGCAATTGCTCTCTGTGGATTCGCTGGGCATTCAAAGGGTTATCGTGAGTTATCTAAGCCCCTCTGGTGAATCGGGAAATTGTATGGGCCACCTTCCCCAAGGGCCAAACCCAACATGCTCAGATGGTGCCTTAATCGTAGGGCTGGCTCTGTTTTTCTGCAACGGTGGGAAATTTACTCCTGGAAGTACTACAGCCCCCATCAGCCTCGGCTGTTTTGACACTCCTCGTCTAGCATATTGTAAGCTGCCTTGAACGCTTATCTAAGGCAGGGAATCATAGGAGGCTAGAATTGTAGAGCTGGAAGGAACCATGAGGGTCACCAAATTCATTCATTCATTCATTCATTCATTCATTCATTCATTCATTCATTCATTCAATCAATCAATCAATCAATCAATCAATCAATCAATCAAACAATTTATATGGCCCATCTCAAGTTAAATGACTCTGGATGGCTATATAAAATGAATGAATGAATGAATGAATGAATGAATGAATGAATGAATGAATGAATGAAATAAATACATTCAGGGACCCTCTTGGTCTCTTCCAATTCTACAGTTCGAGGCTTCTATGAAAGCAGAAAAAAGCAGAAACACCGAACAACACACCTAAAACAGCAGCCAGGGTGAAAACAGACCCACAAGTGACAATTCACATAGCCAATGCATGGGCTCAGCCCCACTTCCTGACCCCCAGCCTGGGGGTCTTCCAAGCTTTTTTAGGGTGCAGAATCTGTTCCTTAAAAAAAAAAATATTCCCCAGAACCCCTGATCAAAAGGGGTGGGGCTTCTGAAGGACAGCAGATAAGCCCCACCCTTTTTGGTGCACCTTAATGACTAAGCCTCCCCCCCACCAAAATCCCTCGCAGGGACTTTTCCCTTCATCCCTTGCGGACCACCACCCTGAGGAAAACTGACATCCAGCTAAATTTTCTGTGTTGCTCCAGCCCAACCTTCGGCAAAGCACGGGAAAACCCTAACCCCTTATTAACGGGGGTGGTTTAATCATAATCCACTAAATAAATAATAACACTCACCAGTCATAATCATCGACTAAAGAAATAAATAACCTGGCAGGCAGAGTATTTTTATTATGACGCACTCTCACCATCAAGGCTATCCTTAACCAGACACTCCCCGCCCACCGCCCCCAAGAGATTCCAAACCTTGAAATCCAGGATTTTCTCGGGATCGGCCTTGGAGTCTTTCCCCACCGATGTTTCCCCTTCTTTTTTCGTCCCTTGCACCAAAGGACAGGACTTGTCAGGTTCAAGAAGGCAGTTTGCAAAATGGCCCGGGACTGCGGTTTGCAAAATGGCCCGGGGCGCTTCTCCCCATAAGGTAAACCTCCTTGCAACTGACTCGGAGGGAGCCAACGGATACGGCAAAGGGAACTTGCACGTGTGGGTGTCTGGGATCCCGGCTGGAGCTGGATCCTGCGGTGATCCCCTCTCTAAGGCCAACCTGTTTCTCCCAGGAGGGAGCTGAAAGGGACACGCTTGTCGCGTTCTTCCCAATGGCACGTCATCCCTTCCTGGAGCTACTTGGTACGCTGGTAGAACTGGACGACCGCTTTCTCCTGGTCGTACGTCTCGATGGATCCTGGCCGCAGCCGACGGATCTCCTGGATGGCGTCCACCCCGGTGATTTTGTGGCTTTTGGAAAGATAACAGGCCAGCATGGTTCCGGTCCTTCCGTAGCCCAGCAGACAGTGAATGGCCACACCCTGGTGGAAGGAGATCATTTCAAGGGTTATTTCCTTTTTTAATATATACATGTGTGTGTGTGTGCAAATTACATATATATATATATATATATGTGTGTGTGTGTGTATGTGTGTGTGTAATTTCTATTAAAACTTTTTAAAAGGAGGTCAAAGTGAATACAAGCTAATACGAAGGAAAGAAGGCACGTGAGCAAAAAGGGGGAAAAAATTAAAGGAAACTTAGAAAGGGAAAAAGATACAAAGCTTCTGATCTTCTTGGCAGCAGTTGTAAGTACAATTATTTTTTTAATAACCTCTCTCTAACGTTACATCAAAATCTATCCTGTCTAATCATCGAAACTATAAATCACAAGCTCGGTTTTTTTTTCATTTTTTATGCAAAAAAGTCCGTAAAAAGTTTCTAGTCACCAATAAATAGTGTCTTTTCTGTAATCTAATGCTTCTCAACCTTGGCCACTTTAAGATGGGCGGACTTCAACTCCCAGAATTCCCCAGCCAGCCCATCTTAAAGTGGGTAACGCATTTCAAGGGTTATTTCCAACAAGAGGCCTCCTTTGCAAGCCCACCAGCTTTGCAAGCCATCTCAGTCTGTAGCTTCCTGGCAGATCGAATGTGCGGTAGACTGCCTCTGAACGTGGAAGTTCCATTTAGAGGTCCCCTCTTCTCACAGCTGCTGATAACATTCTGGCTGAATTTGCACCCCACTCTAGCCTAGGGGAGAACCTACTCCTGACCTTAGCGGGCGAAACAAGCCATCCTGTTAAACTGTCAGGCAATAGAAAGGAGTTTAGAGATGATCTTGGGGAAGGAATGAAAGACGCATTAAAAGACACAATTACACCGTCCAGAACTGAAGCAAGCGTGAGGCAGAAACCCACAGTAGCTGTGCCTTGATTTTATTTCTTGTACGAGAGGGTAGACATTCTGTTATTCCACCCTACACCAGTAAAATAGCCTTCCTGGAATCGCTGCCCTGCCTGTTTCTCGGCCCGGCCTACCTCACAGGGCTGACGTCCCCATCATCATCATCATCAAAAATAAATAAATGCCATTAATTAATTAATGACTCAATCAATTCTTTAAATAAATAACAATAGTGAATAAGGCGTCCCTGGGATATCCTCACCCCCCTTACCTCCCCCTTGGCGTTGGCGTCGTCCACAATCTGTAGGAACCGCTGGATCTGTTCGACCGAGGGGGAGCAGAAGTCAGCAATGCGCAGGCGGTGCACACGGATGCCGGGACACGTGTCGTGGTAAGGCGGGCTCCGCTCGGTGAGCGACACCAGGTGCCGGATGCCGTGTTCGTGCATGTACTGGTAGTGAGCGGGCAGCCGCGGCATGCCTAGGCCAGCCAGCAGGCCTGGGACGACCCAGGAAAAGTTGGGGGGCAAAGCCGACGCCATGGGCCCTGCGGGGCGGAGAGAGAAGTGGATTTATGGCTTCGGGAAAGGGCTGAGTGCGCTGCACCGAAAGGGTGCCACGTTCCAGCTGTTCCAGCTGAGCCCCACCGGGTGGGCGAGAGGGGCCACCCTTCCAGCGCCGGGCAACCTGCGAACAGGGTCCCCCCGCCCGCCCCAAGCAAATGCCCGGGTTGCAAGGCGGGCGGGCTGGAGCCCAGCGCCGGAACGAGCAAGGAGACATCTCGGCTGTGTGGATGGAGGCCGCTGAGGGCGGGGGAAGAATCAAAACATCTGGCGGTTTTGCGCGGAGGCCAACCAGCCGCCTTGCCCGGCTTCTGCAGCCAAGCGCAGCCCCCGAGGGCCGGGCAGGCTCGCGCTGGAGCGGGCAGAGGGTGCAGCGGGGGGCGGCGGGGGTTGATCCCGGAAGCTGCACGTGGGAAGGGCCGCGAGGAGACCCGGGAGCAGCGAAGCCGGAACCCCGCGCGGGGCTGCGAGGTCCTTTCTTGCAAGCCAGCCGGAAGACCCATGGCATTTTTTTGGGGGGGGTCTTTTTGCAATTGCAGGGGAGGCGAGCAGGAAGCGAAATGGCCCCCAGATGTCCGCGGGGACCCCCCGCCTCTCCCCCCGGCCCCCCGGGGTTCTTTCCGCCTTGCAAACCCGGCTAAAAATAAACGCGGGCGGGCAGGCGGCGCGTCCCGGGCTGACCTTGCGGCTGTCCCGCTAACGCGCCTCCTCCAAACGACCCTCCTGACCCGGGAAGGGCCCTGCCCCAAACCCGCCAGTGGGGCACCAGCCTGGCGCCTCCCGCTCTTCCTCCTCCCCCGCCTGGCCTGGCGAGCAGGGATCAGCAGCGGTCGCGGCGCTTTGAACTCCATTTAAGCCACGATTGTACCTGAGATACCGGAGGGGCGCGGACGCCGCGTTCCCACGTGCGGGGCCTGACCCGGGCGCCGGAACGGCCGGCGCGGAATCCACGTGTCGAGCGCGGCGCTTCCAGCTCCGGGCTGACAGTGGGAGGGAGCGTCTCCAAAGGCCGCTCCGCGCCCTGAGCGCACAACGCGGCAGGGACCGTCGTCCAACTCTCAACTTTCCCGGCAGCGGAAACAGCGGCGCCCCGCCGTCCGGAGCCGTCCGGATCGGATGCGGATGGCGGGGAAGGAAATCTCGGCTGTCTTCGCACCCCAGCTTGTTGAACCCGGGGCAGGAATTCAGGCATACGGGCTCCACCGCAGAAAAGCCACCCAAACCTCCAACGAACCTCGCTTGGCCTCTTGGAGAAAAACAGTTCTGGCTTCGCTGCAATCCTGACTTCTGCCCAAGTGGTCGCGGATCGCGACCTTCAAGAGGACTAGAAACATTCCCGGTGGAACACTGATTTCGGCTTCAAGGCCGGCTCTCCGGTTTTGCTGCCGAGAAAAAAGAAGGATAATGCTTGGAAGTGGGGCCTGATGGCAAGGAAAAGTGTGTCTGGTGCCAGATTGGGGGGTGCTGTAGCCCACTCAATGCATTAGAGGTGCTGTAGCCCCCTCAAATGACCTCCCATCTAATCTTTGATTGGTTATATCTACAAAATAAAGAATTACCAAACTGCCCTGCTGCCTAGGTTGATTGTGGTTCCTGTCTGCTTTTTCCATTCTCTTCCATTGTATGGTTTTAACAACTCTTGTATCTCCTTTAGATCCCACCGTCTGGTCACCTTGTCCAACCTGATGAGGTTGACCCACAGTTTTCAGATCTTAGCCAGTGGAGTTGGATTACCAATATTTGAGGAGGTGATTGAATTCCGATAAAAAGGAAGGACACTTTTTGAAGGACACCCGCATACCAAAATTGGCCAGTGCTTTAAAAATAAAATGCAAATTGTTCGTACATTTCACAAGAGTGTGTTATTCTTTGGTTCTGGATTTCCTCCAGAAATTCATTTTTAAAATCTGTTTTGCAATCCTCTGCAAACACGGTCCTTTGGAAGAACAATAAAATTAATAACTTAGCCAACCCTTAGCTGCAGGAAAATATTTTGATTATAATTTCTCAGAGATTGAAGATGACGTTCTTGGAGACATACAGAAATATAACTCAGGGGGTTTTAGCAGCCTATGAACGTGAAATGGGTTGGCTTCTAAAAAGAGGGTGATGTTCTCTTCTGAATGATGTCCAGTTTCCTTGTCTGATTCTGAGAAGGAAGCAAAATCGGTGCCAAGCCCCAGCCTCAGAAAGTTGAAGCTTAGTTAATCCTGAGGTGTGGCTGTCCCTACTTCAGAAGAAGCTTCTGATGATCAAGCAGGACCTCCCTCTGCTTGCTTGCAAATGAATTTGGATGGGACCCTCTTAGACAAGCCTCAAGTCTTCAATCTGGACCTCTAGGACATTTCTTTCCAACCTTCTGGGCTTTGGCCCTACCCAACTGGCTTTGTTGGGCTCACCAAACTTGACTTGGGGTCCAGTTGAGTTTTGGGTGGCTGTTGAAGTCTCCTCCCGTAAGCCCTTGCTACTTTCTAGATCAGTGTTGCTCAACCTTGGCAACTTTAAGACGTGAGGACTTCAACTCCCAGAATTCTCCATGCTGGCTGGAGAATTCTGGGAGTTGAAGTCCACACGTCTAAAAGTTGCCGAGGTTGAGAAACACTGTTCTAGATGAAGGGTCTCCAAAGTTTTTTGATTGTTCATCCTTCTCAGTAAAAAATCTGTGAGCATGCATCTCTAATATATTTAAAAGAGAGCCAGTTTGGTGGGATAGTTAAAGGCATCAGGCTCGAAACCGGGAGACTGTGAGTTCGAGTCCTGCCTTAGGCACAAAGCCAGCTGGGTGACTTTGGACCAGTCCCGTTCTCTCATCCCCAGGAAGAAGACTAGGGCAGACTATCTCCCTAAATGTTGCCAAAAAACTGCAGAGACTCATTTAGGCAGCGGCTTCAAGACAGTCTTGAAGCCACAATAAAATAAAATAAAGCAAAATAAAAAAGATACATGGACTACTGTACGAATATATTATAGACCTTAGAAAGCGTGCTTCCCAAATCTATTCCACGTATTCAGCATCATTTTTGGTGCCTTCATATATTAATATCGCTTCATTCCGTTCTTAATTTTTTTGAGGTTCAAAATAGAAATCTAAACAGCAATTTTCAACTTTTTCTTCCTGCACCCCAAGGGATTGCCATGGCAGGTGTGATCAGATGATTTAAGCTCCGCCTATTTTAGTGTGCACGCAGTGCGTGCAATGCACGTTAAAAGGGGTAGGGCTCTGATCACCTGGTTGCGCCCACCATTTTGAAGTTGGGGATTATCTCTGTGGGTGCCCCTGGCTGATACGTTGACCGTGGTCCATCAGGTATTGAAAACTGTGCATAAATATTTTCCCCAAACAGGGAGGCCCCGATCCCATTTAGGCTCTTCAAACGCTTCAGGCACATCTTTCTGAATGTCGGCACCAGAATGGCCAGTTTTTAGCCGTGGGACTTTTTTTGTGGGCAAAAACACTAAAACTTTAGAAATGCATGTTTTGGGCCAGCGTAAAGCAAAACACCCTCGTTTCCAAACTTAGAGGTGCCGGAGACTCTAAAAGAAAACAAAAATCAAAGCTTTTGGCATCGGGTCCTGGCGGACTCATCTTGGCAGTCCTTCGAAGCCAAAATATTGGCTAAATAATTGTGGTTCCCATGTCTAAAGAGATTATCTGATTCTCATGCAACATTACTGTTTTGCTGGTAGAATACTGGCCTTTACCTGTGCAGTGCTAGAAATAGAACCTGGGTTGTAAATTCATTTTCCTTCAGATGGAGAAGAAAGAGTTTGGATGTTATGTTTCCCAGGGGACGTCTGGATGTATGTGCACGGGCTGTTCATGTCTCTTAATTTTGGGGTGATCCAGGATTATCTATGTGGATAGATGAAGGCTCTGGGGTTCCATGGTGCACTGCTATCTTTGGTGGCCATCAAAAACCAAGTCCTGGCTGAACTAGCAAAACCAGAACTAGTTTGTTCCCATTAGTTGGATCCCATCTCTTCCTGAAGCTCTCCAGAGAGGGGGGAGGCTCACCCCCTCCCAACTGGTTGTGCTGTTGCTCTGTCTGCTATACAATACTAGTGTACAGGGAGGGGGGAGTCCAAGAATCTCATCTCACCTTAGAATGGAAAAGACAAGGAATTGGTAGATGGACCAGATGTCCACCCTCTTCCTGGAATATGGCTAGATTGGGTTTGAAGAATTAGCGGTCACGCTTGTAAGATTACCGCTTCTCACTTTGGTTCTGCCTTCCCCAAAGTGGGTAATGCCAGCTGGGGAGCTTTCGGCTCCCAGAATTCCCCAGCCAGCATGGCCATTGCTGAGAACCTTGGGTGCTGAAGACCCCTGTCTGGACATCACCTCCCAGAATTCCCCAGCCAGTGGAGCCATCGCAAAGAATTCTGAGAGGGGCTGTGGAAATCCATATATGTGACACGGGCCCAGTAAAGGGGAGGATGACATGAATCATGGCAAATACATAAACAGAAAGCATTTCCTGGAGAAAGTCTCAGAAAGAAGCTTATGGGTAATCCTGTCTTTGTTTTAGGTTTAAGAGGAAATTCGGAGCAACATCATAGAGTTTCACAACTCGAGATGTTTGCCTATTTATATATTGATTGATCAATGAGATTTATAGGCTATTAGGGCTCTGTTGGTTTGGACCTGCAAGGAAGACTCTGCTGCGCACCCAAGAAAATCGGCAGAAGAGGCTGTCTGGAGTCCCCGTGACCAGCCAGTTCCTCCATCTTCCACCACGATGGTCCTCCTTCCTTCCTTCCTTCCTTCTTATCCTCGCCTGCCTGTCACCTTTACTGTCACAGCTGTAGTAGCAGAATCTTGCAAGTCTGAATGCACTCCTCCTCCCTCTTTGTGTGAGCTAGGAAGGGGCTTGTCAGACATGTTTTCCCAAGTTACTTTCTTGGCCCGGGCTCAGGCCACTCTTATCTGACCATTGCATAGGTAGCTATCTCCCTTGTGAACCCCTACACGATCTTAGGCATGTGTCCTGCTAACAGAGAAGATGTCTTCTGTCTCCTTCCAGATCTCCAGAACAAGGTCTTTGTTTTCCCGGAAGCTTCTAACACTGCCGCTGTGGTCCTGGATGTCCCCCTTCAGCAGCCCTTGACCAAGGTCACCGTCTGCCTGAGATACTATTCCCTCCTGTCCCGTGCCTGTGGCATCTTCTCTTACGCCACCAAGTCCAGCGACAACGATTTGCTTATTTACAAGTCGAAATCCAACCAGTATGCTCTTCATATAGGTGGCTCGGTAGTAACTTACACGGTTCCTGAGAAGGAGAAACCAAGCTGGGAGCACATCTGTATGTCTTGGGACTCTAGCAATGGGTTGGTAGGGTTGTGGCTGGATGGGCAACCTCTCCCCAGAATGGGCATGAGAAAAGGTTATGCCATAAGCAACGTGGCATCAATCATTCTGGGGCAGGACCAGGATTCCTTCGGAGGGGGGTTTGACGTCAACCAATCCTTTGTGGGGGAAATTGCAGACGTAAACATGTGGCCCCGGGTCTTGACCTCTGATGAAATGAAGTTGGTCTGGAATGATGGCTCCCTTTCTGACCATTTGATTAGCTGGAGGTCCTTGAATTATACACCTAAAGGTTATGTGGTGGTTGAGGATTTGCTGCGTCAGAGTTTCTGGGCCTCCAAAATGTAAGCACCTGCATTTGAAAAAGAGAAGAAAAGGAATTCTCTTTGGGAAAAAAATCTATTTTTCTGCAATGGAATGCAAATAGCCCAAGTAGAGTCGATAATGATTTATCTGCAGATGATCCACGCCTGAAAATCATTCTCATTTCCTTCCAATAAAATACGCTGTTATTCATGATGCCATGAATGTTTCTTCTTCCCTTTTTTAACCACTCTACATCAATAGAAAGTATATGGCTTTCCTTGGGGAAGGGAATTGCACCTTTTCTCTTTGCTACAAGAGGGCTGACTAGAACCGCCCCCCCCCCCCATTCACCTTATGCTCAGACTACTGTAACACGCGTCCCCTGGGGCTGCCCTTGAAGATGACTCGTGTGGCCATTGACGGGGGGGCGGGGGTTCATGAGATCATTGCAATAAAAGAAATTAGGCAATCTGTTTCCTTGCTTGCAAATACAGGTAGTCCCCGCTTAAGAACGAGTTCTGTTCCCAAGGTCTGTCCTTAAGTCGAATTTGTACGTAAGTCAGAACAGTCTTATTGCATCATATTGTATAAGTAGTATTGGGTAATGAACTCGAACCATTGTGGATTTGACTTGAACCATTGTGTATGTAACTCAAATTTTGCTACAATAGGCTTCGTTCTTAACTATGGGCTGTCCGTAAACATTCATCATGTGGCCTTAGAGTCATTTGTAGAAGAATAGCATAGAAATAACAATAACAACAACGACGACAATGTTGTACAAACAATACACTAAAAGTACAGTGCATGGCTACAACTTTCCTCCTCCAGTTTTTTTCCAAAAGTGGGGAAGGGAACCAGAATTATCTTTATTACAATCACCGACCAGCATTTTATGCAATTCTTGTTAAATCGTTACGAGGCTCAAGGTAAGGTATAGAAACATTTTCCAGAAAATCAACAGAGGTAAATAAAATGACGCAGGCTGCCAAACATTTTATCTACAAGGAGTAGAACGGGGGGGTGGGGGGGGAAGCTAAATTAGTTTTTAAAAGCTTAAAACTAATGAAGTAGATTGTAAAGCACGTTGGCGGGCACAAACATGGTTTTATACTGCAAGTGACTTTATTGCCTGACTTGACGTCACTATAAGAAAATGAGAATTTTATCGATTTCTGAGGAATGTCCCTTAGTGGGAAAACTCATTCCCGAGTTTTCATAACCAGCCAGACAAGAAAATCTGGCCGACCAAATTCTCTCCAACCAAATATAAATTTCACACGAGCATTTTGGATGTTCACAACTGCAAAGCCGTTGCAGGACGAGAGACATCTGTGGAAGAGATCCATCCAGGAGACCTCCACTTCTGACCTGACCTTCAGCATGGAGACTCTCCATCCTTTTCTCCTCATCCTGGCCACCTTGTTGGGGGCTTTGGCTCAGAAAGGTGGGTGTCATCTTGACAAGGGAGATTGCCCCCCCAAGATGTCCTGTTGCATCCACTAAACAGTTGTGTTTATGAGTCTAAATGGAGTGGAAGGATCACCCCAAAAAGGGAATGCTACCCTTGAGTTAAGTTCGATTCCAGGTGTCTACAAGGGCACGTTCATGTGGTTTTCTTGACTCTGACCCCTACTCCAAGGAGCAAGCATTGAGCAGGGTGGTGTTGGCCTAGAATAGTTGGGTTGCATCCAAGCTGTGACAATTGTGGCTAGATTCATTTCTGGGTTGAGTTTCCAAATAAGTATTAAAATGAAATACTGGTGTAGGGTTTCACGGCCAGTATCTGTTGGGCGGTGTTGGGCTTCAGGGTTTAGTGACTGTGGTCCTGGAAGTCTGTTGCCTAGACCACGGTCACCAAACCCTGAAGCCCAACACTGCCCTAGCATTAACATGCATTGAGCAGAGATTCCTCCTGGCGGCTTTGAAGCGTCTCTCCAGATGGCTAACCAGAAAAAGAGGCTCCTGAGAAGTGTTGACCTCACCTAGATGGGACGTGAATCAATCATGGATTATCTGTCTTGGTCCTTAAACATTTGAATAGATATTCATCCTGGATTATTGCCTGCTTACAGCAGATTACAGAATCCAAGGGTGCTAGAACAAGTATAATACTGTAAATGCATGAGTTTTCTTAAGAACAAAACAGAAAAGCAGTTCTTCTCTCCATCCCCAGATCTCAAGAACAAGTCTTTGTTTTTCCGGAGGCCTCCGACACTGCCCACGTGGTGGTGCAATCCTGCCTTCAAGAGCCACTGACCAGCTTCACCGTATGCCAGAGGGTGTACACAGACTTGACTCGCCCTTACTCCACTTTCTCTTATGCTACCCAGGCGAGCGACAATGATATCCTCATCCACAAGGCCAGCCCCACTCAATACGTGCTTTATTTGGGACGGTCCAACGTGGCCTTTAACATTCCAGCCACTAAATTTGGGTGGGAGCACACCTGTCTGGCGTGGGATTCCTCCACGGGGCTAGCAGAGCTGTGGCTGAATGGTATCCCTTTGCCCCGCAAGGGAATTTTGAAGGACTACGTTATAAGTCCAAATGCTTCCATCGTCCTCGGCCAGGATCAAGATACCATGGGGGGTGGATTTGATATCAAGGAATCCTTTGTAGGGGAACTCACAGATGTTTATCTATTCAACTGGGTTCTGTCACCCCGAGAGATAGCTTTTCTTAAGCGCAGTCTTTTTGCTTACAAGGCCAGCATTAGCTGGAGATCCTGCAGCTACAAAATCAAGGGTTACGTTGTTCTGAAGCCCTTCCTGTCTCCAGTGGTGTGAGCCTCAGAGATTTTACATCTTGATCATCCACCTAATAAAAATTGAGATATTGCATTCCAAAAAACTCCAGCTTCCTTGTGTCTCCTTCGCTGTTGCTTCATTGCTCACGTTGCACCATTGTTTAGAGTCTGTTTAGGGATTTTTACGAAGACGTTCCATTAGCGACCTTTCCTCTTGAAATATACCTTCTTGAAATAGAAATTAAATAGGAATAGAAACCAAATATGCATTCTGAGATCAATGTGTGGCCCAGAATGCCACCCAGAAGAGAAACAAGGAAGTTCAGGATGTCACAGTAAACCATCTAATTAATACGAGACAAGGCCCGCAAGGAAAGACCCAGCATTTTTATTAAAGATGCTTTCCAGTTGTTGCATAATTGGATGTGTGACAGTAACAATGTTGCTATCTTATTCTTTTTTTTTTCCACTTTCCTTTAGCAGATCTAGAGGTTCCCTCTTAAGGGTACGTGCAAAGTTAAACTAGTTCACCACCAGCAATGGTCCTTAGATCGTTTTTCCTCATTGTCCATTCAATGGGATGGCACCCATGGAAACGCACCCTGAGATAAGTCAAATCAAACTCTGAATACAGCATCTTAGAAAATCAACAGAGAAGAATCCTGGCTTTTGTTTTCAAAAGAGGTAGACATGTTTGATCTTTGTATTGGTCAGAGAGTTTCAGTGCAACGTTTTCTCCAAACATTATCCTTTCTGTCTTTTTTTTTTTGTATAATGTTATTAAAGATCTTTTAAAAAGAAGATAAAATTAATACAAATGAATATAAAGTGAGAAAAAGAGAAAATGGAGAAAGAAATCAAAGAAAAAGCTAAAAGTGCAAGAAAAGAAAAAAGTAAAGTAGAAACAAAAAGAAAGATATAAAGAAGTTGCTTCGGATTTCTTCACAGCAGTTTTAAGTACAATTATAAATTTACCTCTTACTCTGTGGTTACAACATAACTCTCTTCTTTCTATAATCTATTCTATCTAATCATCAAAATCATAAATCATACGTTCATATTTTTGTTTGTTTCATGCAAAAAGTCCAAAAGAGGTTTTCATGTTTCCATCTTTAAAATCCTCTGAATCAATGTATGTATCTGAATCCAGAATTTTCTCGCTTTTTTACATCTCCACCAAACAGGATAAAATGTCCCTTCTTGTTGTTCACATTTCCAACGTACATTTGAAGCGCCTTTATACATTTTAGACAATTTCTCTAGTGGCATAGACCAACGGTACCTCATTTTATAACCATTCTCTTGAAGATTATAACACGATGTAAATTTTCATCCTTTCATCCACACATTTTCCCATTATGACATCTGTATATTATAACCAAAACTTTTAGCCCCCTTTATCATACATTCCTTAACACCTTCTTCTGTTTCAAATTTCAGTAAAAGTTTATTCATTTTCATGTTCATCATTTGTACACAATGCTATTTCATACTCAGTCTTTGAAACAAGCATGGTCCTTTCCCAATCATTAAAATTGTGATTTGGAAACCAGAATGGCGTGGCAGCCACAGGCTTCCCCTGCAACCCTCCTCCCTTCTTGTGCTTAGCAAGTTCCCCTCCGCCCTTCCTTGCATGGCGTGCTGTTAGTCCAACGTAGCACAGCATTTTCTGTGCATTGGATCTCAGCTTGGGCATTCTTTGGGTTGAGGATGATTCGTATGGAGCAGACATGCACAGAGAAGAAAACAAGGAGGGCCCCAGCGAGAAGAACTGGAACCAGAAGAAAATGCTGGTTGAACATAAATGTAACTCCTACCCACTCATGTGCAACTGAGGTGGGCGCAGGGAGTGGGGAGGGTGCTGGATCCCAAATCTAGCTGTAATCTTGCAAGCCTCTGCTCCTAACTGTAGTCTCCTCCTCCTCCTCCTCCTCCTCCTCCTCCTCCTCCTCCTCCTCCTCCCCAGATGCCTGCCTGCCTGCCTGCCTGCCTCTCTTCCATCTCTTCCTTCTCTCTCTTCCATCCTTCTTTCCCTCCCTCCCTCCTTCCTTCCTTCCTTCCTTCCTTCCTTCCTTCCTTCCTTCCTTCCTTCCTTCCTTCCTTCCTTCCTTCCTTCCTTCCTTCCTCCCTCCCTCCCTCCCCTTTCCAGCTCTCTTTCCTTCCTTCCTTCCTTCCTTCCTTCCTTCCTTCCTTCCTTCCTTCCTTCCTTCCTTCCTTCCTTCCTTCCTCTCATCTTTTTCTTCCTGCTTCCTCACACCCCATTCCTTTCCCGGCTCAGTGACAAATAGGGCAGAGGAAACCTAGTGCTTGACACCTGCTGTCACTCTTGGCCCCCAGACCTCTCAGAGGGTCCAATGCGTGGTTCAGACTTGCTCCCGTGTCCTGTAGTTTGGTTGGAAGGGGAGGGAGGAATTCCTTCTTCAAGGCCACCTGCAAAACTCCTCTACTCCACCTTTGTGAAAGGACCTGGGGACAAAACAGGAAATGGCAAGATGACCTTTGCTTTATACCTGAATAGCAGAGTGTTTCAAAGCACAAGAGAAAACCCCCTGACAGAACTTAAACACTCCCTCTCTTTCTCCACCCGTCTTCCTCTGGACGTTTTCTGACCGTAAAAGGAACTTCCCAAACCAGAACGCCCCAAAAATGGCAACTGGGGAGCCTCCATGCCAACACAGGGACATGTTAGAGAGCCGAGCAAAACTCAACAGAAGTTCTCTCCAAACTGTTTTGATTGTGCATCTTATCAATTAAAAAAAAAAATTGAGCATGCCCTCCCAATATATCTATACACATGTATTAGTTTACTAGCATGTTATGTCCACTATAAAGCATGGTACAATGTAAACTATTTCCTGGAGAAACTCCCAGAACGAAAGTTACAGTTAATCCTGCCCCTTGTTCTAAGTTCAAGATAAATACCACAGAGTTTCACCATTTCAAGAATTGGTTTGGACCTGCAAGGAAGACTCTGCTGCGCACCCAAGAAAATCGGCAGAAGAGGCTGTCTGGAGTCCCCGTGACCAGCCGGTTCCTCCATTCTCCACCAAGATGGTCCTCCTTCCTTCCTTCCTTCTTATCCTCGCCTGCCTGTCAGGATCCTTCAGTCAAGAAGGTGAGGCTTAAACCCAGCGCAAGGGCAGCCCCACCTGTTCATTCAGGGTCCCGTGGTCTCCAGAAGCTGGGCGAAATCTGCTTGGCATTGCTGCCAATGGGGCTGTTGGAGCTCCTCTTCATGGGGAAGGGTAGAGCGTGTTTGTCAGTGGGGTGATTCCCCCACAACATGCTTCTGAGGTGGGTTAAGCTAAGAGAGGGGCTGGGCCAACCCCCAGGCGGTTTCATGACTAAGGGGAGACCTGAACTCCTGGCCCTCCATCTTCCCCACTGAACCAGCCTGTTCTTGGCTGAGAAGGAGAAGGTGTCCTGGTGTCCTCCAAGAGTTTCAAGGGCCAAGGGGGGACCTGAACGTGGGTCTCCCACTCAGAGTCCAACGCCTTCCCCACTATCCCTCCCCGTCCAGCACCCCAGGGGACCAGGACAAAAACATAGTTTCTCCACTGGTGAATCCGAAGATCAACAGCAAGTAACATCAGGGTTACCTCTGGACATTGGAAGAGGTGATGGACTCTCTCCTCCCACCCAAAATCTTTTTTAAAATCTCAGCGGCTCTTATCACTCGTTCCTTGGCCACTTTATAGCAATATTTCCAG
Organism: Python bivittatus; assembly: GCF_059951505.1. Lineage (NCBI taxonomy): Eukaryota > Metazoa > Chordata > Lepidosauria > Squamata > Pythonidae > Python > Python bivittatus. The sequence goes on along the minus strand of NW_028277047.1, from coordinate 5,288,759 downwards.
CAAGGATTGCAAAGTACAGGAGTTAGCTACGTGGCCTGGAGTGGCTGTTGAGAAATTTCCCCCCCTGTACTAAAAGGAGTGTACGAAGCACAACCCCAAATCTTGATATTCATCTTTAAAGTGGAAATGCCACACTTCCTTCTTTTTCAAGTCCAGGTTTAGCCTCGGTTTCGCTTCCATGTGGCCTGCTTTACCCAGCATAAAGTAAGGCACAGAGGCCATAAAATTAAGTTACCATCAACGTTATAAAGAGCATAAATTTAAAATTAGGCAGAGGTCATATGAAAAACAGACTGAAATTTGAGTTAGAATTTAAAGTGGCAACTTTTTCACCATAATAGAAGTGGTGAAATGCAAAGTAGAAGAGTGTAATGTGCTTTACGATGAAAAGTGATTCAATAAGAGTGCAAACACGATCTTTGTGAAATCAAATTAAACCTTGCCTGCAGTCAGATGTGTTCAAATTTGGACTCAGCCATACAGAGGCTGCATTCTACCTTTTCTGGTGTGATGGGGTTTTTTTGCTCCAAAAAGTAAATTGAACCTAAAGAACTTGGGGTGAGATCACATCAAAACCTGAGTAAATTAATTGAGTCATTTAATCCAGCAATCCAATAGCTTCCTTTGGGCATTGTATAACAGGGTGCTGAAATAACTCCAGTTTTGGGATCTATGCAATACATTAACCAGTTTGGCTGGATTCACACAAGGTACATAGTAGCAAAAAACTAAACCAAGCCCAAACTAAGAGTAAGGCTAACCAAGCTTTTCATGTTGTGTGAATTCAGCCTCAGGGTTTCTGCTCTCACTAAGGAAGTTGTGTGAGAACCTGGAGATGTAGTGTTAGCACATTTGAGGGCACTAAGGAGGACATGGTGGACTTCCAGGATCCACCCCCTCATCTCCAATGGCCAACTACCCACCTTTGGGACACCTACAAGCAGGAAGTGGTGGCCAGAGCAACCTTAGAAGTGATCTGTCAACCCTACAAGTAGACTAGAGTAAGTAACCAATGCCGTGTGGGTCAGGACTACCTTTACTGTCACAGCTGTAGTAGCAGAATCTTGCAAGTCTGAATGCGCTCCTCCTCCCCCCTCTTTGTGTGAGCTAGGGAGGGGCTTGTCAGACACGTTTTCCCAAGTTACTTTCTTGGCCCGGGCTCAGGCCACTCTTATCTGACCATTGCGTTGGTAGCAACTCTCCCTCATGAACCCCTACACAATCTGAGGCATGTAAGGCACTTCTCCGCCCTTATTGCATCTGCAGAGTGCCGCCCGGCGGTCCTGTTTGGGATCATCAGGTCCCTCCTTGGTAAGGGGGATGTGGTGGTTCATTTGCAGGGCCGCACGGAGGAATTTGCGGAGCACCTGCAGGATAAAATCGCTCGGATTCATTCCAAGTTGGACTCCGAGCGTGGTGCAGGGTCTGGGGAGATACCAGGGGATCGTCCTTGCCTACTTAGCTGGGAACGATTTGATCCTGTGGTTCCTGAGGAAGTGGACAGGATCCTCCGGACTGTGAGGGCCACCACTTGCCATCTGGACCCATGCCCCTCCTGGCTGGTGAAAGCAGCTCAGGAGGGGACATGTGGTTGGATCCAGGCATCCTTGCAGGAGGGAGTGTTTCCAGCACCCTTTAAAGAGGCGTTGGTGCACCCCTTCCTCAAGAAGCCCTCCCTGGATCCTATTGTACTGGACAACTTTTGTCCAGTCTCCCACCTCCCCTTCTTGGGGAAGGTGGTTGAGAAAGTGGTGGCTTCGCAGCTCCAAAGGGTCCTGGAGGAAACGGATTATCTGGACCCTTATCAGTCAGGTTTCAGGCCCGGCTATGGAACGGAAACGGCATTGGTCGCGCTTATGGGTGATCTCTGGCGGGAGCGGGATGGTGGGAGTGCGACCATCCTTGCTCTCCTTGATCTCTCAGCGGCGTTCGATACCGTCGACTACGGTATCCTACTGGGACGGCTCAGGGATATGGGGGTGGGCGGCACAGTCTTGTGCTGGTTCGCCTCCTTTCTCCGGGGCCGGTCCCAATCGGTGGTGATAGGGAGCAAGAGGTCCCATCCTCGGCCCCTCCTTTGTGGAGCGCCACAGGGTTCGGTTCTCTCTCCACTCCTTTTCAACATCTACATGAAACCGCTGGGCGAGATCATCCGTCATCATGCAGTGAGGTATCATCAGTATGCTGATGATACTCAATGATATATCTCCATCCCTGGTGAGGTAAGTGATGCCGTGACCGCCCTTGTGCAGTGCCTGGGGGCTGTGAGGGTCTGGATGGGGAACAACAGGCTCCAGCTGAACCCTGGCAAGATGGAGTGGCTGTGGGTCAATGGCTCCTCTGTATCCGGGACGTTGTCATCGTTGGTCTTGGATGGGGTGGCACTGCCCCAGACAGACCCAGTGCGTAATTTGGGGGTCCTCCTGGACTCACGGCTCCTGCTCACAGAGCAGGTGGCAGCCGTGGCCAGGAGGGCTTTTGCACAGCTCCGGGTTGTGCACCAGTTATGCCCTTTCCTGGATCGGGATGCCCTGCGAACAGTCACTCATGCCCTTGTTATCTCCCAGATAGACTGCTGCAATGCACTCTACATGGGGCTACCCTTGAAGAATATCCGGAAGCTTCAGCTGGTCCAGAATGCGGCCGCGCGAGCAATTTTTGGGGCCCGAAGAAGGACCCATATAACAACTCTGCTCCATGAGCTGCATTGGATACCGGTTTGCTTCCGGGTCCAATTCAAGGTGTTGGTTATCACCTTTAAAGCCCTACATGGCATGGGGCCAGGTTACCTGAAGGACCGCCTTGCCCCCACGATCTCAACCCGTCCCACCTGATCTCACAGAGAGGGCATGCTCCTGATCCCCGCGGTAAAAGAACTTCGATTAGCGGGGTCCAGAAGGCGGGCCTTCTCTGCTGTGGCCCCCGCCTTTGGAACATCTTGCCCCCGGAGGTGAGACAAGCCCCCTCACTCCAGGCCTTTCGGAGGGATTTGAAGACCTGGCTCTGCCATCTGGCCTGGGGCAGGGAGGGAGGATATCAGAAATGGGGTTGGCTGGCCCCTTAGCGGCCTAGTGTGGCCCCTATTGGCCTCTTGGATTTTTTAGCTTTTTTATTTTTGTAATGTCGGGTTTTTATAAATTTTAATTGTATTTCTGTTTTTAGTCTGTTGTAAGCCGCCCAGAGTTCCCCGTTGTGGGGAGATGGGCGGGGACAAGTCAAATAAATAAATAAAAATAAAAATAAAATGTCCTGCTAACAGAGAAGATGTTTTCTGTCTCCTTCCAGATCTCCAGAACAAGGTCTTTGTTTTCCCGGAAGCTTCTAACACTGCCGCTGTGGTCCTGGATGTCCCCCTTCAGCAGCCCTTGACCAAGGTCACCGTCTGCCTGAGATACTATTCCCTCCTGTCCCGTGCCTGTGGCATCTTCTCTTACGCCACCAAGTCCAGCGACAACGATTTGCTTATTTACAAGTCGAAATCCAACCAGTATGCTCTTCATATAGGTGGCTCGGTAGTAACTTACACGGTTCCTGAGAAGGAGAAACCAAGCTGGGAGCACATCTGTATGTCTTGGGACTCTAGCAATGGGTTGGTAGGGTTGTGGCTGGATGGGCAACCTCTCCCCAGAATGGGCATGAGAAAAGGTTATGCCATAAGCAACGTGGCATCAATCATTCTGGGGCAGGACCAGGATTCCTTCGGAGGGGGGTTTGACGTCAACCAATCCTTTGTGGGGGAAATTGCAGACGTAAACATGTGGCCCCGGGTCTTGACCTCTGATGAAATGAAGTTGGTCTGGAATGATGGCTCCCTTTCTGACCATTTGATTAGCTGGAGGTCCTTGAATTATACACCTAAAGGTTATGTGGTGGTTGAGGATTTGCTGCGTCAGAGTTTCTGGGCCTCCAAAATGTAAGCACCTGCATTTGAAAAAGAGAAGAAAAGGAATTCTCTTTGGGAAAAAAATCTACCTTTCTGCAATGGAATGCAAATAGCTGAAGTCAATCATGATTTATCTGCAGATGATCCATGCCTGAAAATCATTCTAATTTCCTTCCAATAAAATGAGATTTTTTACTCATGATGCTCTGAACACTCATTCTGAATTCTTCTTATTGCAAATAATCCTAAATGCAGGTGTAGGGCCCACAGTACCTCTGCAAACCATCTACAGATATAATCGTGCATGCCTTTTGGTTTCTGCTCCTCCCTGTATTTATCTTCTTTCTTCCCTTTCCCTCTTTGTTTTCCTTCCTTCCTTCCTTCCTTCCTTCCTTCCTTCCTTCCTTCCTTCCTTCCTTCCTTCCTTCCTTCCTTCCTTCCTCCCTCCCTCCCTCCCTCCCTCCCTTTCCTCTCTCTCTTCCCTTCTTCCCTTCTTCCCTTCTTCCCTCCCTTCTTTCTTTCCTTCCTCCCACATCCTCATCTTGCACTGCTTGCTTGCTCAATTAGAGCTTTCCCAAAGAGTGCCACATATCATTATTCCAAGGGTGGCAAAAAACACAGGAGGAAGGGAAAGAAACTTCTAAGCAGAACAAAGACAACATAGGTAGAGCATGTAGAATTCTTTCCTAGCCCTTGTCCAGCAGTGGCTGTAGAAGGCAACTGTATTGTCTTCTGTGTAATGAAGTAATGTGTTGTGTCTGTGTGCGTCTGTGTATTTTCTGCTCAGGGACTTCTCAGGGTGCAGGCAGATGAATAACAAAGAACAGTTTTTCCAAAGAGTGGGAAAGGGCTGCCCTCTGGTGGCTTCCCCTTCATGGATCACTGCCTTGTCGTGGCGAAGGGGCTTGCGTAACTCAGTGAAGCCATGAGCTATACCGTGCAGGGCCACCCAAGACGGACAGGTCATGACAGAGAGTTCTGACAAAATGTGGTCCACTGGAGAAGGAAATGGCAACCCACTCCAGGATCCTTGCCAAGAAAACCCCATGGACAATGTCAAAAGGCTAAAAGATATGACGCCGGAAGATGAGCCCCTCAGGTCGGAAGGTGTCCAATATACTACTGGGGAAGAGCGGAGGGCAATTCCAAGCAGCTCCAGAAAGAGTGAAGCGGCTGGGCCAAAGCCGAAAGGACGTTCAGCTGTGGATGTATCTGGAAGCGAAAAGAAGGTCCGATGCTGTAAAGAACAATATTGTATAGGTACCTGGAATGTAAGATCTATGAGCCAAGGCAAGCTGGATGTGGTCAAACATGAGATGACAAGATTGAACGTCGACATCTTGGGAATCAGCGAACTGAAATGGACGGGAATGGGTGAATTTAATTCGGGTGACCATTATATCTACTACTGTGGGCAAGAAACCCTTAGAAGAAATGGAGTTGCACTCATAGTGAATAAGAGAGTGGGAAAGGCAGTAATGGGGTACAACCTCAAAAACGACAGAATGATCTCAATGCGTATCCAAGGCAAACCATTCAACATCACAGTCATCCAAGTCTATGCCCCAACCACTGATGCTGAAGAAGCTGAAGTTGACCGCTTCTATGAAGACCTACAACACCTTCTAGAACTAGCACCAAAAAAAGATGTCCTTTTCATCATAGGGGATTGGAATGCTAAAGTAGGAAGTCAAGGAGTAATCGGAATAACAGGCAAATTTGGCCTTGGAGTACAAAATGAAGCAGGGCAAAGGCTAATAGAGTTCTGTCAAGAGAACAAGCTAGTCATAGCAAACACTCTTTTCCAACAACACAAGAGACGACTCTACACATGGACATCACCAGATGGTCAATACCGAAACCAGATTGATTATATACTTTGCAGCCAAAGATGGAGAAGCTCTATACAGACAGCAAAAACAAGACCAGGAGCTGACTGTGGCTCAGATCATGAGCTTCTTACTGCAAAATTTAGGCTTAAATTGAAGAATGTAGGGAAAACCACTAGACCACTCAGGTATGACTTAGATCATATTCCTTGTGAGTACACAGTGAAGGTGATGAATAGATTTAGAGGATTAGATTTGGTAGACAGAGTGCCTGAAGAACTATGGACGGAGGTCCGTAACATTGTACAGGAGGCAGCAACTAAAACCATCCCAAAGAAAAAGAAATGCAAGAAAGCAAAATGGCTGTCTGATGAGGCTTTACAAATAGCTGTGGAAAGAAGGAATGCGAAAAGCAAGGGTGAAAGGGAAAGATATAAGCAACTGAATGCAGATTTCCAGAGAATAGCAAGGAGAGATAAGAAGGCCTTCTTAAATGAAATAATGCAAAGAAATTGAGGAAAACAATAGAATGGGGAAGACTAGAGATCTCTACAAGAAAATTGGAGATATCAAAGGAACGTTTAGTGCAAAGATGGGCATGATAAAGGACAAAAAAGGCAGGGACCTAACAGAAGCAGAAGAGATTAAGAAGAGGTGGCAAGAATACACAGAAGAACTATACAAGAAAGATCTTAATGTCCCTGATGTCCACGCTGGTGTGATCACTGACCTTGAGCCAGACATCCTAGAGAGTGAAGTCAAGTGGGCCTTAGGAAGCATTGCTAACAACAAAGCTAGTGGAGATGACAGTATTCCAGCTGAGTTATTTAAAATACTAAAAGATGATGGTGTTAAAGTGCTGCACTCAATATGCCAGCAAGTTTGGAAAACGCAACAGTGGCCACGGGATTGGAAAAGGTCAGTTTACATTCCAATTCCAAAGAAGGGCAACGCCAAAGAATGCTCAAACTATCGCACAATTGCACTCATTTCACATGCTAGCAAGGTTATGCTCAAAATCCTACAAGCTAGGCTTCAGCAATACATGAACCGAGAACTACCGGATGTACAAGCTGGGTTTCGAAGAGGCAGAGGAACTAGAGATCAAATCGCCAACATTCGCTGGATCATGGAGAAAGCACGAGAGTTCCAGAAAAATATCTACTTCTGCTTCATTGACTATGCAAAAGCCTTTGATTGTGTGGATCACAACAAACTGTGGCAAATTCTTAAAAAGATGGGAATACCAGACCACCTTACCTGTCTCCTGAGAAATCTGTATGCCGGCCAAGAAGCAACAGTTAGAACCGGTCATGGAACAACCGATTGGTTCAAAATAGGGAAAGGTGTACGACAAGGTTGTATACTGTCACCCTGCTTATTTAACCTATATGCAGAGTACATCATGAGAAATGCCAGGCTGGAAGAATCACAAGCCGGAATTAAGATTGCAGGGAGAATCATCAACAACCTCAGATATGTGGACGATACCACCCTAATGGCAGAAAGTGAAGAAGAACTAAAGAGCCTCTTGATGAGGGTGAAAGAGGAGAGTGCAAAAGCTGGCTTGAAACTCAACATTAAAAAAACTAAGATCATGGCATCTGGACCCATCAATTCCTGGCAAATAGAAGGGGTAGAAATGGAAGCAGTAACAGACTTCATTTATTTGGGCTCCAAGATCACCGCAGACGGAGACTGCAGCCATGACATTAAAAGACGCTTGCTCCTTGGGAGGAAAGCTGTGGCAAGCCTAGATAGCATATTAAAAAGCAGAGACGTCACCTTGCCGACAAAGATCCGCATAGTCAAAGCTATGGTTCTTCCAGTAGGAATGTATGGCTGTGAGAGCTGGACCATAAAAAAGGCCGAGCGCCGAAGAATTGATGCCTTTGAACTGTGGTGCTGGAGAAGACTCTTGAGAGTCCCCTGGATGGCTAGGAGGTCAAACCAGTCAATCTTAAAGGAAATCAACCCTGATTGCTCATTGGAAGGATCGATAATGAAGCTCAAGCTCAGATATTTTGGCCACCTAATGCGAAGAGAGATCTCTTTGGAGAAGACCCTGATGCTGGGAAAGATTGAAGGCAAAAGGAGAAGAGGACGGCAGAGGATGAGATGGTTAGATAGCATCACTGAAGCAATGAGCATGAAACTGAGCAAACTCAGGGAGGCAGTGAAGGACAGGAAGGCCTGGCGCAATATGGTTCATGGGGTCACGAAGAGTCGGACACGACTTAACGACTAAACAACAACAACAACTGGTGGCTTGCTTTGGCATCTGCACCTTTAAAGGAAAGGGCTGGGTATTCCAAAGGCGGGCAAAAGGGGCACCCTCTATTGGCTCAGTTCAGCCATCACACCTATAAAAGGGAAGTCAAAGAGGTGAAGGTCTGCCCTCTGGTGGTTCAGTTGGGCAACTGTGCAACGCATTCCAAAGTGCAGCAACGATTCGGCCCTCTGGTGGCTCTGTTTGGCCATTGCACCCGTAGAAGGAAAGTCAGTGTAGTGTATTCCCAAAGGCTGTTAAACCTTGTTCTGCTGGTGCCCTGACCTCTTTGGCTTCTGAAAGTTAAACATTTATTGACTCATGCCCCCCTCCCCTCAAAAGCCAGGATGCTCCCTGACTGATCCACCAACAAAGGGAAGAACGTCTCTGGGGGCTGATGGGCATAAGTCTCAGTTTTGGGTGTCTGCTTTGGGTGCTCTCACAAAATGGCTGCCTTGGGAGGCGTAGCCAATCACTAAACACTCCTTTACCAGAGAGTAATCAGGAGGGGTTGCTCCACCTCCCATCTTCAAAAGGTTTTCTACTGGTTTTGTTGGTCTTCCTCCCCCAGCCCTCTACATTTTCTTTCCCCAAACATTTTGATTTCCATCATGGAATCAACCACCGTCATGATGTTCTGCAAACCCCTTTGGGGGAACCAAGCTGTTCTTGAAACTTACACTGATGCCAGATGATCGTGTCTTCCTTTTCAGCAGCCCTCTTTCCCCTGTAATTCTTCTTTTAAAATTAAAAGTATGAAAGTGGTACCATCGGGTAGGCTGGTGGGCATGAAATGACTCGTTCCTGGTCCCTTAGCTCCATGTTCACCTTACCTCTGTATCGGAAGATCAGAAATCTAAAAAAAGTCTTCTGACGCATACCTTGCCCCCAAGATTTCACTAAAGCAGAAGGTAGTTTACAAGCTACACAAACAGGAGGTGGGAACATGAGGTTGATCATTATTAAGGTACCCCCCTTCCCCTCACACACCTTGCCTAGTTTGCTTTGAGAACTTGTCGGCTCTGTTATCCAAACAGTGCACTGAACGTAATGTCCTTTTCGTGGGTTTGGTATGACCCATATCAAAGGCTGACCTGATAGAGCATCTTAAAACACCAGTGTCAACTGATAGGGCTCAGGAAAAAAAAAGAGAGATAATTACATTGTTCAGAAACAAGGCGTGGTAGCCCTGTACTAGACTTTGTGTGTGGAAACTAGGCCATTGGTCTGGATTCGTTTCAAACTTCCAAGTGCCCATGGAATAGCTGACGTTAAGATGGACCCCGGTTGTCCACCAGATTGGATACATCTCAAGATTCTCCAGGGGAAGAAGAAATTCCCCACCTTCTGAAAAAGGACCTCAGGATGATCTTCTCTTGGGGTGGAGTAGAAAGGTTGGAAGCTAGGGAGCCCTCCAAAGTGAAGGCTGTAGGAGTATATATTGGACGTTAGCTTATGCCCCTGGGTTACCTCGACTCTATGCAAACCACACTCCACACACCTGAGAATGTCACCAATATTTTCTTCTTTGAAAGAAATTGCAGAAGCAGATTGGTTTTCAGCAAGCAGCAGGAGAACCTTAGGGAAAAGAAATCTATGAGACTTTCAATTTTGGATAAAGAGTTTTGTTTACGTGTTGGTGTGGAATTTTGTTTCATTAAAAGCTTGATCAGCCTATTTTAGGATGACTGGTGACTTCTCCTTCTCCTTCTCCTTCTCCTTCTCCTTCTCCTTCTCCTTCTCCTTCTCCTTCTCCTTCTCCTTCTCCTTCTCCTTCTCCTTCTCCTCCTCCTCCTCCTCCTTCTCCTTCTCCTTCTCCTTCTCCTCCTCCTCCTCCTCCTCCTCCTCCTCTCCATGAGTTGTAACATGCATAAATATACTCCAAATCCACAAAATGTCACACACACACACACACACAATTTGGAGGCTGCACACGTCCTTGGGATTTCAAGTTGCCTCTGCAATTCCAGTTGAAAACACAGCGCTGGGTGAAGGTGTTATATATTGATGAGTTTATTACAGCCCATTAGAACAGCAAATTTGCAACCATCAGCCATGCACGTATGCAAATAAACTGCCACAGAGACCATCGCCTGGAACTACCATAATGGAGAGGTAGTTCATCCTGTCGCTCCAGCAGGTCAAAACAACCACCTGCTTTCAGATCCTCAAGATCTTGCCTGACCTTTTGTTCCTCAGCCACGGACTTTGCATTTGGGGCACCATTTTTTCGCCATGTCTACTCCTCGGAGCCACTCCAATCCATGATGGATTCTGTAAGGTCCACTCTCTACAACGACAGGTTGCAACTTTCCCTTGGCACATCTCTTTGCACCAACGTGGGTCCTTTGAATCATTTTTCTCTTCAATGTACTGTATTAAATGTTGTTCTAAACAGTTCTGACCATCCATATCTGCATGTAGGTAGTCAACCTGTTTTCAGAAATTTTCCGCCCCCAGCATCCCTGTGATGTAAAGTTTCTGCTTGGATCAGGATGGGAAATCGTGTCCCTTCAGATTGTCGGACTCAAATGCCACTCACTCGCAGCCAACTCTGCTCAGCAATGAAGGTTAATGGGAATTGTAACCCAGGAACATCTGGAGAACTTCACAATCCTCTTTACTTCCTTCAATAGGTTCTCAGATCTTAAGGACATGTTCCAACTTCAGATTTTTGAGGTTCCTACCGTACCAGCCACAATGACATGATGTGTGTTATGCAGATCATCACAAAGGATACCATTTGGGGCACGTCTGTGATGTCACCATGTGATTATCTATGATTCCCACATCATTAAAGGATGGATTTTAAATTTTTTTGTACCGGCCTGTAGGAAGCCATGGACCTGATGTTTGCTTCTGGGGCATATGAAATCAGAATTATGTTTGTATATGTTGCAAACTGTTTTCTTCTTTGGGGATAATTTTGGGGGGCTCTAAAATCACTGACTGAGGAATGGCTGCCTCTTACTTTCTGCATTTGGGAGGAAAATCTTGTTCCTGGGTTGTTAAGCATTTTAGTACATCTTTTCTCAACCTGTCTCTGATTCTTTGGTGTTGATTTGCCCAGGATTACCCTTGTACTCTGATCTCGTAAAGCTTTCAAAAGCACTAAAAGGCTTATTCCTTGGGCCTTCAAAAAGTTATTAATGTATAGATAGTTATAGTATGATATTATGAACCTCTTAGTCTAGAAGTAATACTGCAATGTTATAATTGATTAGTACGTTATACTATTATTGCTGTTTTTATCTTACGTTTGTGCTGGCTTTAATTGCAGGCACATCATAAATTCATTTACTGCTTACTACCTGGAGTAGTAACCATGCGATTGAGGCATATAAAAACACAGGAGAAGATGTGGGAGTGAGAAAGAAAGGACAGGATGGCTGAGCCCTAAATATGAGGCCCAAAGAAATCCCAAAAGTGAGTGAAAGCTGTGACTTCTTCAATTTGGCCATTTGATTCAAAGGTCCAGCCACTGAGGCCCAATGGTATGGTCAGATCAGAGATCTTCAAGCTCAAACTACCTTTCTTTTCCTAAATGAATTTGGAAAAATCAGACCAACTCAATTACCTGAACTGATTCAACTGATCAAATCAGAACTGGCAGAGGTCCAAGTGGGAATTCAAATGTGACCTGAACGCCCTGGGTTTTGACTGGTTCTCTGGATGGATTTGGATGATTCAATAAGATCGGAGTAAGACATGAGGTGGAGATTCAGATGTAACACAAACTTTCCGGAAGGGAGAGGTAATCTAGAGCCACGTTGCCATAACTTACGTAGCTCATGTTGGTCCAGCTGATCAGGGAGGGTAGATAGAACAGATCATTGGAAGATGAGTTCACATGGACAGTGTAATTCCACATGTACACCTGTTGGATCTCTCCGCGGAAGAAAATGTCCTCATGGTGGGCTCGTCCAAGCTGGACCAAAGCATGGGGTTTGATGAAATAGCCTTGCCGTACAACCTTTCTGGCCAAGGGTCTTTTGTTCACCCACAAGGTGAGCACTCCCGTCTCTGACGCCCAAACAATGCAGATCTGCTGCCAAGCCTGATAAGAATCTGGGATTCGAAAGCGTTCAGCCATCCCACCAATGTAGACCGTGTACCACCAAAACCCATCCGAGTCTCGACTCTTATAAATCAAGATTTCTTTGTCTTGATCTTTGGTGGCATACGAGAAAAGGGCTTGTTTGGACGGTGAGTCGGAGAAAGAGCAGAGGCAGACGGTGATGTTTTGGAGAAGGTCTCGAGGTTGATCCACCTCCAAGGTCAGGTAGCCTTTGTGCGAGAAAATGAAGGAATAGCCCTGCAGATCTGGGAGAACGAAAGAGAGAGAGCAGATTGATGAATGCTGTGTCTCAGTGCCTTTCTTTGGAGAGCTCAAGCCAGGGTAGTGTGAAGGTGTGTAAGTGTGAGAGAATGTGTGTGAGACTTTTTTTTTTATCCCTTTGTTGGCAAATCTCTCTGCCGTTCAGCTAATGGCTGAAGCCAGGGGCGTCTGCGTCAGTGGGGTATGGCCAAAAGAGTCACGATGGGAGCCATGACACGATGGTGCTTGCCATCTTGACTTTTGAGACCATACCCCACAGAGACCCTGGCTGCAACTCGGAAGAGTTGCCCTCTTCCAATGCTCATTCCTGACTTCTTGCAACACCCCTGGCAGGCCAACAGTGATCACCTCATCCTTTCGCCAGTCACTCTGACCTTTGCCTGCTGAAATAGCAGCTGGCTCGATCGCTGTGTGCCAATCTCGCCCTGGCACGAGACCAACTGGAGTCATTCAATGCATTTATCTTCTATGTACCTTTTCTGTTCCTTTTCTTCATGGTCTTTGTCTCATTACTTTGCCTGATAGCGTATATCTTTATGATCCACAGAGAGAACACCAATTACAGTCGATCAGGGATGTTTGTAGAGGGGGGGGTGGGTCCAATTCTGCAAGGTGGCAGGCGTGGCATCGAGACAGTGGCCCCACCCACTGATTGTGTGCACATACAAAAGGGGGGGGGGTTCAATCCTGTCACCACGATGCCATCTTGAAGATCTGACCCAACATAGATGTCCCTGCATTAGTCAATAAATCATTCTCATGTAGGGCCAGGACGTCACTCAATCAAATTTGTTATATACTGTAACTGTAATAATTCAGTTATTAAACTGCAATTCTTCTCTGCACATAGTATTCTTTAGGGGAAAAAAAGAACCTCCCAAAACTCAAAAACTCAGTACTAATTTGATAGCTACCTTCGATCTAGTTTATACTACAATAATTAAGAATACTGGAAGAGTTGACCTATTTCTGTTCCCAACAACAGGCATTCAGAGATGCCCCAAAGTTTAAAAACACAATGTTATCAGTCATTATTGATATGAACATATGAAAAGTGTTTGATATCTGTAATCCTTGCAGTACCCAAGGTCAGGATAAACATTTTCCCAAGGTTAATCCTCAGTATTAAGACTATTGGATAACTGATTGGTCAAAATCTCAGACCCCCAAATTAAAATTGTGTTGAATCAAAACAAATTAAAATTCAAACTGTTTTTTTTTTAATTAAAACCAACCAAGATCTCATCTGAACATTTTCAAGATCTCAGCGTAAGATTACCATTACCAAATTCCCATGACATTTACCAAACCTACAAAATCTTTCTTCTAATTTACTGGCCTCTCGAATATAGTAATTGACACCTGAGATACTCAGATTGGTGAGC